>NC_091283.1:694541498-694847861 GCF_032444005.1 Ranitomeya imitator
CAACAACCATCTGATTTGAGGGTTTTGCTGCATTTATTATGCATATTCCCCTTTTGTGTTTTTTTTTATTTTTATTTTTTAGGTTTAATGTACAGTACAGACCAAACGTTTGGAAACACCTTCTCATTTAAAGATTTTTCTGTATTTTCATGACTATGAAAATTGTACATTCATACTGAAGGCATCAAAACTATGAATTAACACATGTGGAATTATATACTTAACAAAAAAGTGTGAAACAACTGAAATTATGTCTTATATTCTAGGTTCTTCAAAGTAGCCACCTTTTCCTTTGATGACTGCTTTGCATTCTCTTGATGATCTTCAAGAGGTAGTCACCGGGAATCGTCTTCTAACAATCTTGAAGGCGTTCCCAGAGATGCTTAGCACTTGTTGGCCCTTTTGCCTTCACTCTGCGGTCCAGCTCACCCCAAACCATCTCGATTGGGTTCAGGTCTGGTGGTCATCTGGCGTAGCACCCTATCACTCTCCTTCTTGATCAAATAGCCCTTACACAGCCTGGAGGTGTGTTTGGGGTCATTGTCCTGTTGAAAAATAAATGATGGTCCAACTAAATGCAAACCTGATGGAATAGCATGCCTCTGCAAGATGCTGTGGTAGCCATGCTGGTTCAGTATGCCATCAATTTTGAATAAATCCCCAACAGTGTCACCAGCAAAGCACCCCCACACCATCACACCTCCTCCTCCATGCTTCACGGTGGGAACCAGGCATGTAGAGTCCATCCGTTCACCTTTTCTGTGTCGCACAAAGACACGGTGGTTGGAAGCAAAGATCTCAAATTTGGACTCATCAGACCAAAACACAGATTTCCACTGGTCTAATGTCCATTCCTTGTTTTCTTTAGCCCAAACAAGTCTCTTCTGCTTGTTGCCTGTCCTAAGCAGTGGTTTCCTAGCAGCTATTTTACCATGAAGGCCTGCTGCACAAAGTCTCATCTTAACAGTTGTTGTAGAGATGTGTCTGCTGCTAGAACTCTGTGTGGCATTGAGGCCATGTGCACACGTTCAGTATTTTTCGCGTTTTTTTCGCTATAAAAACGTGATAAAAACGCAAAAAAAAAAAAACGCTTACAGATGCCTCCTATTATTTAAAGTGTATTCCGCAATTCTTGTACAAATGTTGCTTTTTTTTCCGCGAAAAAATCGCATTGCGGAAAAAAAGCAACATGTTCATTAAATTTGCGGAATTGCGGGGATTCCGCACACTTAGGAATGCATTGATCTGCTTACTTTCCGCATGGGGCTGTGCACACCATGCGGGAAGTAAGCAGATTATGTGCGGTTGGTACCCAGGGTGGAGGAGAGGAGACTCTCCTCCACGGACTGGGCACCATATAATTGGTTAAAAAAAAAGAATTAAAATAAAAAATAGTGATATACTCACCCTCTGATGGCCCTGGAGTCTTCCCGCCTCTCATCGGTGCACGCTGCCGCTTCCGTTCCTATAGATGCTCTGTATGAAGGACCTTCGATGACGTCGCCGTCTTGTGATTGGTCGCGTGACCGCTCACGTGACCGCGACGTCATCGAAGGTCCTGCACACACACACCATCTATAGGAACGGACGCCGCTGAGGAGATCTGCTGTCTGCAGGTAAGTATAACCATTTTTTTAATTTTTTAATTATTTTTAAACATTCTATCTTTTACTATTGATGCTGCATAGGCAGCATCTATAGTAAAAAGTTGGTCACACTTGTCAAACACTATGTTTGACAAGTGTGACCAACCTGTCAGTCAGTTTTCCAAGCAATGCTAGAGATCGCTTGGAAAACTTTAGCATTCTGCAAGCTAATTTCGCTTGCAAAATGCTAAAAAAAAACGCGAAAAAAAACAGGAAAGAAACGCAAAAAAAAAAAAATGCGGATTTCTTGCAGAAAATTTCTGGTTTTCTTCAGGAAATTTCTGCACGAAATCCTGACGTGTGCACATACCCTGACATGGTCTCTAATCTGAGCTGCTGTTAACCTGCGGTTTCTGAGGCTGGTGACTCGGATAAACTTATCCTCAGAAGCAGAGGTGACTCTTGGTCTTCATTTCCTGGGGCAGTCCTCATGTGAGCCAGTTTCTTTGTAGCGCTTTATGGTTTTTGCCACTGCACTTGGGGACTCTTACAAAGTTTTCCCAATTTTTTGGACTGCCTGACCGTCATTTCTTAAAGTAATGATGGCCACTCGTTTTTCTTTACTTAGCTGCTTTTTTCTTGCCATAATACAAATTCTAACAGTCTATTCAGTAGGACTATCAGCTGTGTATCCACAACACAACTGATGGTCCCAACCCCATTTATAAGGCAAAAAATCCCACTTATTAAACCTGACAGGGCATACCTGTGAATTGAAAACCATTCCCGGTGACTACCTCTTGAACTTCATCAAGAGAATGACAAGAGTTTGCAAAGCAGTCATCAAAGGAAAAGGTGGCTACTCTGAAGAACCTAGAATATAAGACATAATTTCAGTTGTTTCACAATTTTTTGTTAAGTCTATAATTCCACATGTGTTAATTCATAGTTTTGATGCCTTCAGTGTGAATGTACAATTTTCATAATCATGAAAATACAGAAGAATCTTTAAATGAGAAGATGTGTTCAAACTTTTGATCTGTACTGTATATGCTGGGATTTTGCACTTTAAAAACTCAGTTGCAGTTTTACTTTCATTTTCAGGCTCCCCATAGAAGCATAAGAATCAATATCAACTGAACCAGTGACATTATAGATAAGGTGTCGGTAGGGCCCAGTGCCTAAGTCAGTGGCCACAACATGTAGTCTCTAAGGACATGCCCACAGTTTAGAATTCCCTATAGAAAACATGGAGTGTAAGTCTACCCATACAGAGTAAAATCAACAAAAGTTTATTACAACAATACAAGACGTGAATTGATATAACAGGAAGTTTTTTTTTTTTTTTCATAAAAAGTCAGAAGAAAAGGGCTCAGATGTTAATGACAGCATGTCATCAGAGATGTAACACAGCACGAGACGCGAGCGCTCCTCTATCATAATTTGGTCATGATTGTCATAACATACAGGTTCTTCTCACAAAATTAGAATATCATCAAAAAGTTAATTTATTTCAGTTCCTCAATACAGAAAGTAAAACCCATATATTATATAGAGTCATTACAAACAGAGTGATCTATTTCAAGTTTATTTCTGTTAATTGTTGATGATTATGGCTTACAGCCAATGAAAACCCAAAAGTCATTATCTCAGTAAATTAGAATACTTTATAACACCAGCTTGAAAAATGATTTTAAGATCTGAAATGTTGGCCTACTGAAATGTATGTTCAGTAAATGCACTCAATACTTGGTCAGGGCTCCTTCTGCAACAATTACTGCATCAATGTGTCGTGGCATAGAAGCAATCAGCCTGTGGCAGTTCTGAGATGTTATGGATGCCCAGGTTGCTTTGAAAGCACCCTTCAGCTCGTCTACATTGTGGGGTCGGGTGTCTCTCATCTTCCTCTTGACAATACCCCATAGATTCTCTATGGGGTTAAGGTCAGAAAAGTTTGCTGGCCAATCAAGCACAGTGATACTGTTGTTTTTAAACCAGGTATTGGTACTTTTGGTAGTGTGGACAGGTGCCAAGTCCAGCTGGACAATGACATTTCCATCTCTAAAATGGAGATGGAAGCCATAATCATCAACATTAACAGAAATCAACACTTGAAATAGATCACTCTGTTTGTAATAACTCTATATAATATATGTTTCACTTTTTGTATTGAAGAAATGTGATATTCTCATTGTGTGAGATGCACCTGTATCTACATAAAGTGCTTAGTGCTATCATATCGTGAGTGAAGAGACAATATAATAATAATAATCATTTTTATTTATATAGCGCCAACATATTCCGCAGCGCTTTACAAATTAAACAATCATGTGACATAAGCAATTGCCACCTTTTTTGATTAAATATTCCAGTATAGGGGGTGTTATCCGGCAAAAAATGCACTAATGGAGAAAGAGCACACATGTAGTACTTTAAGTACTCTAAAACATTATGTAATTAAAGATAGGGCATGCTTACCCATATTGCCCCTGTCTGATGAGCTGTACCAGCAGCCCCAACACGCCTTTCTACATGGAAAAACACACCAAAAAACTGTTTACTCATGTAATGGGCATAAGTTTTCATGAAATCACATCCATTTTGCCTGAACTTTTAAACACAGCAAATTTTCTGCACTGAAAAAATGCAGGATTTACTCTACATGGGAACATGGCCTCAAAAAGCATCTTTAGGAGGTTTAAAGTACCGTACATTTGTTAGGCGTTCATTGTACGTTATCAAAGCTTGTCGTTGTTGCATATAGTAAATGCCCAGGTGTTGGACACAAGAAGAGTCAACCACCATGAATACCTTGTTCTGGTTCATGCTACCGGGTAAAATTGCTCTTGTAAATCCTCAGATATTGAGAGTTTGAGTTTATTTGCTGATTTATGTAGAATTACAGCAATGAAAATGTGCCACATTGTGTAGATTACATCAGACCCCACTAGGTCACAGCGGCACTACTTGTTCTCAAGCCTTTAAACTGTCTGTTGCGTTATCTCTGCCCCGTTGTTTATTTTGCAGTGATGGATCTTTCCCTTATGACTCCGTCCCATGGCAGCAGAATGCAAGTCAGCCTCCAGGTTCTCTGTCAGTGGTCACTACAGTTTGGGGCGTCACAAATACTTCTCAAAGCCAGGCAAGTTTTGTTTCCTGTTCTTTATGTAGTAAGAACATATTCCGCATAGTTCTGCACTTATTGGGTACCCCAATATCACTCTATACAGTCAGACATCCTTAACTCTTACAGAAATATCGGCGTTGAGAACGTTTTGACAGCAAGCATATCCCTGCTAGCAACACTGCTTTTGCAGTTACATCCTGTAAATGGAAGCCTATCCATCATCTCTGCATGTTATTTGTGAACAGCGCCTCAAAAAATCCTAGCACCTGTTTATAAAGCGTTCCCTTTACTCTTTCACCATCGGGAAAATACAAGTCATCTTTTCCAGTCATTTTTATTCTGCCTGCGATATAACAGTGATGATGCAGATGCTCATCTGTCATTACGGCTCTTCCTCCAAGCATGCCATTGACTTGTATTCTGTCTTATTAACTTTGCGTTTTTTTTTTTTTGTTTTTGTTTTTTCAGGTACTAGGGAATCCAATGGTTAATGCAAACAATCCATTAAATCCAGCGGCCAATCCTATGGCGTCAGGCATGAACAGCAATAGCGCTGGTATGAACTCCCCGCAGTTTGCTGGGCAACAACAGCAGTATTCCTCAAAGGGAGCATCCAACCAGCCGTACATGCAGCAAGGCATGTATGGGCGGCCAAACTATCCAGGGGGCGGTGGATTTGCAGGGAGGTAAGATGGCTTGCCTTTCACAATTGCTCTTGGTGCTTGCCAGCATTCGTTGTGCAAGAAGTCTCTTGTAAATTCTAGCATTTACAGTTGTCAGTGTATCACTTCTGCGGAGTTGTGCTGCAGTCCACTGACTACGTACCGTCCACCCAGTGTGGTTGGTCTAGTGCTAAAGATGTTTGGAATATATCTCAAGCTGATGTACTTTTTGACTTTCAAGGAATGCGATTTACTTTTTGTTTCACAGCTATCCTGGCGGTCCTAATAACCCTTCTGGAATGGGCATCCCACCTCACACAAGGCCTCCTGCAGACTTCACCCAGCCTGCGGCTGCGGCTGCTGCAGCTGCGGTGGCTGCTGCTGCTGCCACAGCTACCGCCACAGCAACTGCTACAGTGGCAGCACTTCAAGAGACACAGAATAAGGACATGAACCAGTATGGCCCAGTGAGTCTACATTGCATTTGTTTCTGTTGCTTATTGCTTCCAATAATTCTGTGCACTGAGTATGCACCAGCACGTTCCCAGCATCACTGTCTCTCTTCCTTTCCTCCTGTGTATCATATACCACAAGTCTTAGGCTACGTTCACATTAGCGTTTTGCGTGTTTGCGTCGGGCGACGCATGCGTCATGCGCCCCTATATTTAACATGGGGGACGCATGGACATGCGTTGTGCTGCGTTGTGCGACGCATGCGTTTTTTTTGCCGCAAGCGTCGGGCGCAGAAAACGCAACAAGTTGCATTTTTCTTGCGTCCAAATTTCGGCAAAAAGAACGCATGCGTCGCAAAACGCAGCGTTTTTGCGTGCGTTTTGGTGCGTTTTTATTTGCGTTGTGCGTTGCGTCGCCGACACAGCGGCGCACAACGCAAATGTGAACGTAGCCTTAAGGGTTACTTAAGGAGTAACTGTTGTTTTTGTTTATATAACTTAATAGTACACATGAAAATTTGAAGCTTTGTAATATATCTTATTAGGGAAATCTGCTTCTTTCTCCTCCAGGACTGATTTTTCAATTCATTGGATAAAATGTTTTTAGTGAGCATGGATTTTCCCATTACTCAGTTAGGAGATGGCAGTTTTTGCTGGTAAAGTTCTATGGAGAACTGTAATTGTCAAACGTGTAGCAGGATGTCTGTGTTTGCATCTCATGCTTCCATCTACCCCCTCCATAGAATTTTAAAAGTACCAGCTGCCATCTCCTATCTCTGTAGCAGAAACATCTGTGTTCACTGATGACAGACTTTACCCATAAATTGAGAAAGAAAGATCAGTCCCGGAGGAGAAAGAAGCAGATTTCTCTGGTAAGATATATTACAAAGTTTCTTGTTTTCATGTCTATTTTATTGGTTATTTAAATGAAAATGAAAAGACTTTTACTGTGTAAGTAAAAAAGTTTTTTTTTTTTTTCCCTACCCTGATACAGTAGAGTGTACACTCCTCACCACTGAGATTGCAACACCAAGAAGGAAAAGTCGTGGAATTATGGAAATCACACGATGGATAGGCATGTTAATGATATGCAAATAGTGAAACAATAGAAAGCATTTTTTTTAAAAGCATCTCCATGTATTCAGTTTAGAGTATGAGCATAACGTGCAGAAACACACACATTCACATGTCTTGGCTGCTAACAATGAGATGGTTAATGATTGTCAGAGGAATGTTCTACCACACTGATTGCAGTTGAGTAAGTCATCAAGATCCGCTGCTGACATCTCCTTTTGAAAATGCTGATATAAGACCTACGAGATGTGTTTGTTTGGAGACAAGTTCGGAGACACTGAAGGCTATGGTAACATATTTAGTCCACTCAGGCTGCTCACAGCATGACCAACATGTAGTCTGGCGTTGTGTTGAAAAGCAGCTCCTGGGACACTTTCGAGAAATGGCTGAATCACTGGTTCCACCACCAAATCAATGTAGTGCCACACTGTTAGTTTACCTAGAATGAAGATGAGATGTTTCTGCCTAAAGAACATTGTCACCCCACAGCTTAATAATCCCTGGAGCTTGAATGGGGTGACGTTCCTTTATAAAGGTCCTTTCATGACTGTGCGCACGTGGTCTCCAGATCAATTTCTGGCTATGAGACAAAACAAAAATGGGACTCATTGCTGAATAGGAAAGACCTCCATTGTGGTCTTGCTTCATCATGATAACCTTTGAGATTGCTGGCTTGAGGTCAATGTCGTATAATTGCCTTCTGATAGTTTGTGTAGACAATGTGTGATGCCTTGGACTTGCTATGTCACGTCCACTTTCACACGCAGCACAGAATGGATCACTATGTGCCATTCTTCAAATCTGATGGTTCATCTATTCTGAGGTTCGCCTCTTTCACCTCTTGCTGTCATTCCAGTTCATTATTGTTTTCCCTACTACTAGGGCATGCAAAGTTGATCAGTGCTGACATTTTGGCCTGTGCATGTTATAATTTGCTGGAGTGATAAACTGAGGTCTCTCATTTCAATAATTCTGTCTTGCACGTCGACTATTGGGGGGCATTGCATAATCATCCCACAAGACTAGATGCAATTTGGTGTTATATATGAGAGTTGAAATATGTCACAATATGTCACAGATTGGAGCCAAGTTCTTGAAAATATGGTAATATGCAGAACTCCACGACACCTGCTTCTTCCTCCTTGATGTTGTGATGTTTGTGATCTCAGTGTTGAGCAGTGCATTTTGCAGCACTGTAACTAGAACATGTCCAATCAGAATCCAGTTTCTCTATCTAGTGCACACATTAATATTCATATTAGATTTCTATAGTTGAGTTGCACAATTTGGGTAATCGAGCAGTAGCTCTCACATTTGGGACACATGTGAAAATGTAACTGATTGTTCTTTGCAAAATGCGACATCTGTATATCCCCTTCTCTCTTATCCCATGTTGTGTGCCTTTCCTGCCTCACTCCTCATCCCTTTTAGAAAAGCATGTCGCATTTTACTTTTTTCTCTTTCTTTTGTTGAAGGTGTGTTCCTCTTTCCAGATGGGTCCAGCCCAGGCCTACAACAGTCAATTCATGAATCAACCAGGCCCACGAGTCCCCTCTGCTATGTCAGGGAATATGAACCCAGCTGGAATGGGTCCTAACATGGCACCTTCTAACATGAGTGGCCCACCAATGGGGATGAACCAGCCTCGGCCTGGAATGAACCCTTTTGGAGCTCACGGTCAAAGGATGCCCCAGCAAAGTTATCCTGGACCCAGGCCTCAGTCACTGCCTATGCAAGGCATTAAAAGGCCTTACCCCGGGGAGGTGAGCAACTAAAGCTGTGCATGAAATAACCTAGTGGTTATGCAAAATGCATATATTATATCACAATGTAATGTCATTTAAGAAAGCTATACACCTTTACATATAATGCTGTTCACTAAGGATGTGGTTATTAATGACCGAGCAGTGTTTGTTTTACTCCCCCTTTCAATTTACCCAAAGAATGAAGAGGCAAGTGTTTCAGATCCGGTATTTTACTTCGCTTTCGTTTTTACAGCGCCCATGCTCTGGCCACTTTGGTGGATGTGGTCAGGACTGCTGTAAAAGCTGCAAAAGTTACAAAATTTTTGCCCAACTTCAAGTTGCGCAAAAGTTTTGCCACTTTTCAAAGTATTTTACATCATAAATTTTGACGAATTGGGGTCAATGTCTTTCTTGAAGTTTAGATGTCTAATATGTATGGTGTGTGGAGCTGTCAGACAGTCCACTATGTATTGTTTGAACATAGAATGAAGCAGTCAATGTCCCAGCCCATGGGTTGCTGGTTAGTCATTATGTTGTCTACAGATAATTTGCATCTTAAATTATTTAGAGTAACCCTCCACCCCCACAATACATAGATGTAAGTTTATCTCCAGTTTTTCAAGTTTACGATCTCAATAAAGGACAGGGTGCTGCATCATGCATGAAAGGACAATAAGCAATAGAGGAAAAGGATCAATGCATATAGAATGCACACACCTAGGTATAAAGATATGAAATGCAATTTTATTAACACCAAAGCACAAAAAGCATTTAAAAACATTTAAAAATGAAGTAACACTCCTGTATCCATGGAAGCTGTTAAGCAAACCATGAGCATAAGATTCATATACAAGAAATAATAACCATCACTTGTGATACCACAAAGCACCGTCAAAAAATGCAACAAACAAGAGAAGAATAGGGTTATCAAACAACATGAATTGTAGTTATTGGCAAGCATGGTAACCATCATTATAAATGTATATGATGTAAAACAACAATAAAGAACATGCGCTACCAAGAGATCAAATGTGGGCATCCCCACAGATGATAATGTAACTCAAGCCAGGTAAAGCCTGAACAGTACAATGCAACCCAAGGCTAGAAGAAAGTAAAGTCCCTGGTTGCCAGGATAAGCAAAAGTGGGATGGTATAAAAAATACCGGGACTATAAACCCATAGGCGCCCTCAGAAGGAAGCAAGAGAAAGGATATTTATTCATAATGTTTTGTTATTGTTGCTTTACATCATATACATTTATAATGATGGTTACCATGCTTGCCAATAACTACAATTCATGTTGTTTGATTATTGCATTTTTGACAGTGCTTTGTGGTATCACGAGTAGTGTTGAGCATTCCGATACTGCAAATATCGGGTATTGGCCGATATTCGCTGTATCGGAATTCCGATACTGAGTTCCAATATTTTTGCGATACCGGAAGTTCCCATAGTGCAATGGTGCACTATAATGGAGTGTGAGCGGTGCGTGGGCGGAGACTGCATGTGTGTGGGTGGGCGGGGTCTGTGCGTTACCGTGGGGGCTCGATGCGGCTTGCGGGGGCTCTGTGCGGGCTTGCTGGGGCTCTGTGCAGGCTTGCCGGGGCTCTGTGCGGGCTTGCCGGGGCTCTGTGGGGGCTCTGTGCGGGCTTTCCGGGCTCTGTGCGGGCTTGCCGGGGCTCTGTGCGGCTTGCGGGGTCTCTGTGCGGGCTTGCCGTGGCTTTGTGCAGCTTGTGGGGGCTCTGTGCGGGCTTGTGGGGGCTCTGTGCGGCTTGCGGGGGCTCTGTGCGAGCTTGCCGGGGCTCTGTGCGGGCTTGCCGGGGCTCTGTGCGGGCTTGCCGGGGCTCTCTGCGGGCTGCTGGGGGTCTGTGCAGGCATCGTCCGATGGGACTACAAGTCCCATCGGATGATGCCTGCAACAGTGACAGTGATTGACACATTAGCCAATGATGGGAGAGTAGTAGTCCCATCATCCAGCTAATGTGTTGAATATAAAAAAAAAAAAAATACTACATACATACTACATACACACTACATACATACTACAAGAGGCCTTAATGAGCGTTGAATTTTTTTTTAAAAAAGGAAAAAAAACGGCGTGGGCTCCCACGCAATTTTCTGCGCCAGAGGGGGAAAACTGACGGCCGGGGGCCAATATTTGTAGCCTGCTATGAATATCAGCCCGCAGCTATCTGCGTAGCCTTTACTGGCTATTAAAATAGGGGGACCCCCCCCCCAAAAAAAAAAAAAATGACGTGGGGGCCCCCTATATTTTATAGCCAGAAAGGCTACGCAGACAGCTGTGGGCTGATATTCATAGCCTAGAGAGGGGCCATGGATATTGCCCCCCACCCCCCCCCCCCCTCCCCCGGCTACAAATACCAGTCCGCAGCCGTCCCAGAAATGGCGCATCTGTAAGATGCGCCAATTCCGGCACATAGCCCCTCTCTTCCCACTCCCGTGTAGCGGTGGGATATGAGATAATAAGGGGTTAATGTCACCTTGCTATTGTTAGGTGACATTAAGCCCGGTTAATAACGGAGAGGCGTCAATAAGACGTCTATCCATTATTAATCCAATAGTAATAAAAGGTTAATAAAACACACACACATTAGGAAAAAAGTATTTTAATATTCTTCATTTAACCATACTTACCATACTTCAGCGCCTGCAAAAAACGTAAAATAATAAACCGTATACTACCTGTCTG
This sequence comes from Ranitomeya imitator, assembly GCF_032444005.1. Taxonomy (NCBI): domain Eukaryota; kingdom Metazoa; phylum Chordata; class Amphibia; order Anura; family Dendrobatidae; genus Ranitomeya; species Ranitomeya imitator. The sequence goes on from NC_091283.1 coordinate 694,552,855, forward strand.
CCATAGTCCAATTAATAATGAGTGTCCCACGACGATGTCCCCTGTAGAACAGCGACATCGGGTGATGTCACTGCTCTATAGGACCCTCAGTGACACACTGACAGGAGACAATGGCTCCTGCAGAGCATCACTGAGAGGTTACCTTAGGACAAAGTCTCACTTTATGGCAATTGCTGCGTGGGAAAATTTCTCACACAGCAATGCCAAAAGTGAGACTAGGGACTGTTTTTTTTACAGCGGCGGAGGAATACAGTGCGGAAGGATACCTTCCTCCCGTCATTGTGTTCCTGGAACCCCTAGAGAGCGGTCGCGACAGCTGATGCTGCCGTTCTCCACGGGAGATCTTCGTGGGACACTCGTGGATTTCTGCGGACAGGGAGTATATTGGTTGTTTGTTTTTTAATCTTTTTTACAGATGACACTGGCTTCGGGGATCAAAGTGACAAGTAATGGTGAGTATGTAATCTGTGTTCAATGAACTGTATGTATGTATTGTATGTAATGTATGAATGTATTGTATGTAGTATGTATGTAGTATTTTTTTTTTTGTTTTACATTCAACACATTAGCCGGATGATGGGACTACTACTCTCCCATCATTGGCTAATGTGTCAATCACTTTCACTGTTGCAGGCATCGTCCGATGGGACTTGCAGTCCCATCGGACGATGCCTGCACAGAGCCCCGGCAAGCCCGCACAGAGCCCCAGCAAGCCCGCACAGAGCCCCCACAAGCTGCGCAGAGCCCCGGCAAGCCCGCACAGAGGCCCCGGCAAGCCCGCACAGAGGCCCCGGCAAGCCACACAGAACCCACAGAGCCCCCGCAAGCCGCACAGAGCCCCAGCAAGCCCGCACAGAGCCCCCGCAAGCCCGCACAGAGCCCCCGGCAAGCTCGCACAGAGCCCCGGCAAGCTCGCACAGAGCCCCGGCAAGCCCGCACAGCCCCCGGCAGCCCATGCAGGCCGCACAGAGCCCCGAGAGGCCCGCACAGATCCAGCCCGCACACACGCACGGTGTCTGCCCACACTCTTCCCCCCTCCGGAACAGGATGTAGAAGGACAGAAAGGGCTTATATTTGTGTCCCATTGACTTGCATTGTATTGGGTATCAGTATCGGCGATATCCGATATTTTTTGGATATCGGCCGATCCAATCTGATACCGATACTTCTTGATATCGGAAGGTATCGCTCAACACTAATCACGAGTGATGGTTATTATTTTTGTACATGTATCTTATGCTCATGGTTTGCTTAACAGCTTCCATGGATACAGGGGTGTTATTACTTCATTTTTTTTTTAATCAAATATTTTTTATTGAAGAAAACAGAAAGGATGACATTACATACATAAGTATGCACTAGTATACAAATCGTATTACTTTCCCCATTTTTTTAACACATAAAGATACAACAAACACATCCCCCCTCCCATATCAAAGAGAATGGGCAGCACGGTGGCGCAGTGGTCAGCACAGCAGCCTTGCAGCACTGGAGTCCTGGGTTCAAACCCCACCAAGGACAACAACTGCAAAGAGTTTGTATGTTCTCTCCGTGTTTGCGTGGGTTTCCTCCGGGTTCTCCGGTTTCCTCCCACATTCCAAAGACATACCGTTAGGGAATTTAGATTGTGAGCCCCATCAGGGACAGTGATGTTAATGTGTGCAAACTGTAAAGCGCTGCGGAATATGTTAGCGCTATATAAAAATAAAGATTATTATTATTATTATAAAGAGAATCCCCCACCCCCGTCACGCTTCAGCAATCCTTATCCATGTATTACAGTATTGCACACATTCCTGTAACCCTAATATCCTATCTCTGACAAGGTCTGCAGAGGCCAATCCAGGAAAGTCCAGCCATCCTCCCCAGATAATCTCGTAGTGGTTCATCTTGCCCCTTTTCATGTATACACTCCTTTCCATAAGAACTACAAAATTTACATTATTCACAAATTCTTTCCTAATAGGAGAATTTTCATCTAACAAGTGCAATGATATAGTCTTCGTTGCAACATAAAGCGATCTGGCTATTGCCAGCCTGCCCCACTCATCCGACGCCACCTCCTCTACATGTCCTAAAATACATGCTAATGGATCTCGAGTAATAGTCGTTTCTGTCACTGTTTCCACTAAGTTTAGGACCACCATCCAAAATGCCTGTAATCTTGGACAAGACCATAGCATATGAAGAATGTCAGCTTCATCCATTGTACATCTCGGACAACCAGAGTCCGCCCTTAGTCCAGCCTTTTTCATCCACACAGGGGTCCACACCTATATACCCTATGCATAGTGAATAACTGTGACACCCTCCCAGATTCACTTATGGATATTCTAGGGACTTATTGCAAAATCAACTCCCACTGGTCATCCGATATATCTCCCAAATCCCTTGTCCATTTAGATCTAGCCATCAATGGGTGTCTGTCCAAAAAAGTATCCAGCAGTCCCCTGTAAATTAGCGATATAAAACCCCTTGTACCCCTCTGTGAACCAAGTATATTCAACATACTGTCGCTCTGTATCATTATCGGTGACCTTCTCCACTGTTTAGAGAATGCATGCCGCAGCTGCAGGTACTGGTAAAACATATTATGTTCCAGAGGGAACTCTGGAGTGTTTCAAATGTTTTAAACGTCTCACCATCTAGCAGCTGCGACACGTACCATATACCTATTCTTCTCCACTGTCCAAAATTCTGTAGATTTAGCAGTTCGGTCAACCGAGGGTCAAACCAAATGGATGTATATCTCGTGTATTCCCCTATACCACTCCACTGCTTAATTGTTTTCCACAGTTTCTCAAGCAGCACCAGTGTTGGAAACCTCTTAGGACTCAAACGAAATCTACCGGCCTCCACAGCAGCCAGCAGCGGGGCCCTCCCCACCACATGAGAAATAACCTTCCCCACTGAGCTGTTAAGATCATGATCCCGCATCTTACCCAATGCTGGCATTGGGACCCAATGTAATACAGCCATGGGTTGGGAACAGCCAAACCCCCATCATCCTTTGGACGTTGCAACAGTTCTAGTTTAATACACGCTCGTCCTCCTTTCCATATCAAATCGCAGAAATGGCTTTAATTTTATGAAGTCTATTCTGAAGAAGCCAAATTGTGTAGCACGTACAAAAGCTGAGGCATAAGTATCATTATTAAGTTAGCACGCCCAGCCATTGTTAAATTTAGCTTCCTCCATGCCGTAATCTTATGTTTAAATTTACCTAGTAATGGGTTTAAATTAAGTCTTTCATAATCTTCTATATTATTTGACACCCTAATGCCCAAGTAAGTGAATTCCTTAAGGTACCGTCACACTAGACGATATCGCTAGCGATCCGTGACGTTGCAGCGTCCTCGCTAGCGATATCGTCCAGTGTGACAGGCAGCAGCGATCAGGCCCCTGCTGTGCTGTCGCTGGTCGGGGAAGAAAGTCCAGAACTTTATTTGGTTGCTGGACTCCCCGTAGACATCGCTGAATCGGCGTGTGTGACACCGATTCAGCGATGTCTTCGCTGGTAACCAGGGTAAACATTGGGTAACTAAGCGCAGGGCCGCGCTTAGTAACCCGATGTTTACCCTGGTTACCATCGTTAAAGTAAAAAAAACAACCGCTACATACTTACCTACCGCTGTCTGTCCTCGGCGCTCTGCTTCTCTGGTCTGGCTGTGAGCACAGCGGCCGGAAAGCAGAGCGGTGACGTCACCACTCTGCTTTCCGGCTGCCCGGCGCTCACAGCCAGAGCAGAGAAGCAGAGCGCCGAGGACAGACAGCGGTAGGTAAGTATGTAGCGTTTGTTTTTTTACTTTTTAGGATAGTAACCAGGGTAAACATCGGGTTACTAAGCGCGGCCCTGCGCTTAGTAACCCGATGTTTACCCTGGTTACCGGGGACCTCGGGATCGTTGGTCGCTGGAGAGCTGTCTGTGTGACAGCTCTCCAGCGACCAAACAGCGACGCTGCAGCGATCCGGATCGTTGTCGGTATCGCTGCAGCGTCGCTTAGTGTGACGGTACCTCTAACCATTTGAACTTGAGTTGGCTGATCTCCCACAACAAGAGTCCTACAATCCAGCGGCAGCAATACAGACTTATACCAATTAATACAGATCCCAGGTATACCGGCATACTAGTCTAGGACCATCATCACCGTCCCCAGGAACTGTCCGTATTTCCCAGAAATAGCAACATGTCGCCAGCATAGAGTGCCATTTTTTCTTTATGTATCCCATATTTAAATCCTACAATATTGTGATCCCTTCGCATCACTGCCGCCAGTGGCCCTATTGCTATAGCAAACAATAAAGGGGATAACGGGCACCCCTGTCGTATGCCTCTAAGGCTTCTTTCACACTTGCGTCGGTACAGGTCCGTCGCTAAGCGTCGGCGCAACGTACTGACGCACATTGTGAAAATTTGGCACAACGTCGGCAGCGGATGCAGTTTTTCAGTCCGGGGAGGAGGGGGTGGAGTTCCAGCCGCGCATGCGCTGTAGGAAATGGCAGACGCGATGTACGAAAGAAACATTACATTGAATGTTTTTTCATGCTGACGGGCCACTCTACACTATCGAATGCTTTAGCTGCATCCACTGACAGAATCGCTCTAATGCCCTGCATTTTCTGCCTTCACTTGCATGTTAATGAAGAGTCTCCTCAAATTTGTCGCTGTGGATTTGTTAGGCATAAATCCCACCTGATCCTGATGCACCATAGATGTTATAACTTTATTAAGACGGTTAGCCATCACTTTAGCCAAAGTTTTGCATCCGTCGTTCGCAATGAGATTGGGCGATATGAGGCCGGCACAATAGGGTCCTTGCCTTTCTTAGGGAGCACAGCAATAATTGGCTCCCGCATAGACTGTGGGAGGTCCCCTTCATCCAACCCTGCCTTACATACATCCAGCAAAGGCGGTAGCAGAAATTTCCTATATTTTTTTTATACACTTCCCCGGGCAAACCATCCACCCCCGGAGCCTTGTCATTATCCACAGAGGCCAGCACCACTTCCAAATCCTCCAAGCTAAACAGTTTGTCTAGCAATTGCTGATTCTCTGCGGTCAATTTTGGACCAAGAAATCATTAATCTCTGCATCCGTCGGCTTCATCTGTGATCTACATAGATTAATGTAAAAGCCCTCCATCACCTCCAGTATGCTCTTGATACTGTATCTCTAACCTCCTGCCCATCTTCTCCCCTCAAGGCAGGTATGTAGGCACTGTCTCTGTGCAGCAGCCACTAGGGCCAGGGGATGGCTGGCTCTCTCTCCTGCCTCTAAATATTGCATAGTTTGGAACATCTTTTTTCACTCTGCCATCCTTAAAGATAGCACATTTACTCCAGCCTGAGCCATTACTTAATTTTTAAATGTTTTTAAATGTTTTTTTGTGTTTTGGTGTTAATAAATTGCAAATCGTATCTTTATACTTAGGAGTGCGCATTCTATATGCATTGATCCTTTTTCTTATCCTCCATCAGTTTTTCAAGTACGTTATCTTTCTACAGTAAATGTTGATTTCTGTTTTCCCTTCTACAGCCCAATTATGGTAGCCAGCAGTATGGACCAAGCAGTCAGTTTCCGAATCAACCTGGTCAATATCCAAATCCCAATCCTGCCAGACCCATGACCTCTCCAAATTATCCAGGCCAAAGGATGACAGGGCAGCAGAGTGCTGGACAATACCCTCCCCCCAATGTGGGCATGGGGCAGTACTATAAGGTGATTAATGTTCTGCATTTCTGTGGCATTTTCTGTTGTCCTAGCTGTAGGGAAGTGCTGCTGATGGTTCTGAATTTATTCTTACCAATTATTTTCCTTTTGCAGACATTGGTGCATCCTCTCTTTTTATGTTGATGTGGTTTTTCATTTGTTTTTTTTGCTTTTTGATAGAGGGTGGTGGGTATTATGTACCGTATATACTCGAGTATAAGCCGAGATTTTCAGCCCAAATTTTTGGGCTGAAAGTGCCCCTCTCGGCTTATACTCGAGTCAATGTGGGTGGCAGGGTCGGCGGGTGAGGGGGTGAGGGCGCTGAGGTATACTTACCTAGTCCCAGCGATCCTCGCGCTGTCCCTGCCGTCCCACGGGCTTCTGTGCTGCAGCTTCTTCCCCTCTTCAGCGGTCACGTGGGACCGCTCATTAGAGATATGAATAAGCGGCTCCACCTCCCATAGGGGCGGAGCCGCCTATTCATTCCTCTAATCAGCGGTGCCGGTGACCGCTGACAGGAAGAGCTGCGGCACCGAAGACCAGGCAGAGGGACAGCGCGAGGATCGCCAGGACTAGGTAAGTATAGCATATTCACCTGTCCTCGTTCCAGCCGCCGGGCGCCGCTCCATCTTCCCGGCCGGCGCCTCCATCTTCCCGGCGTCTGCGCTCTGACTGTTCAGGCAGAGGGCGCAATGACGCATACAGTGTGCGCGGCGCCCTCTGCCTGATCAGTCAGAGCAGAGACGCCGGGAAGATGGAGGCGCCGGAACGAGACGCCGGGAGCTGCAATCAAGGGAGGTGAGTATGTGGTTTTTTTTTTTATTGCAGCAGCGGCGGCAGAGATTTCTATGGGGCACAATGAACGGTGCAGAGCACCGTATATGGCACAGCAATGGGGCACAATGAACGGTGCAAAGCACCGTATATGGCACAGCAATGGGGCACAATGAACGGTGCAGAGCACCGTATATGGCACAGCAATGGGGCACAATGAACGGTGCAGAGCACCGTATATGGGCACAGATATGGGGCACAATGAACGGTGCAGAGCACCGTATATGGCAGAGCAATGGGGCACAATGAACGGAGCAGAGCACCGTATATGGCACAGATATGGGGCACAATGAACGGTGCAGAGCACTGTATATGGCACAGCAATGGGGCACAATGAACGGAGCAGAGCACCGTATATGGGCACAGATATGGGGCACAATGAACGGTGCAGAGCACTGTATGGCACAGCTATGGGGAAATAATGATCTATTTTTATTTTTGAAATTCACCGGTAAATGCTGCATTTCCACCCTAGGCTTATACTCGAGTCAATAAGTTTTCCCAGTTTTTTGTGGCAAAATTAGGTTGGTCGGCTTATACTCGGGTCGGCTTATACTCGAGTATATACGGTATTTTGCTTAAAATGTGTTTAAGAAAACTGGTCTATCAATCTCCATACTTAGGATTTACACATCCCCATTTTGCCTCAGTTTAGGGTTATGTGAAATTACATTGATACCCGTGTTTTTGAATGGCCACCATGTAAGGCTTCATTTACCCTGCCAGGGAAAAGTATAGCCATATGTGGCATCCCACAACACAAGCAGCAGAGAAGCCACGCGTGTAGCTATCATCTGACTGCTTTTCTTAAAGGGATTGTGTTGATTAGACAGCCTCTTTAATTCCCTTAACTTTAATTATTAACAAAGAGCGCCACATTTATTCCTGCATCTATGCTTCCAAATGAAAATCTATGTGAATTAGAAAAATTCATACGAAGCCTGGTGTAATCGTACCTGGCACGTCCCTACTAGCGCCATTCATCTTTGGAAAACATACAGTTCCTGTCTAATCTAAGATTCCTAGGACCAGTTACATTTTTCTACTACGGTAGTCAAAATTCCTAACAGAAGAAATTATCAGGAGAGTATTTAGTAGTGAAAGCTAGAATCAAGCCCCCGGGAATCTTATATATATTTGGGGTCCTAAGGATCATCACACATAGAACTAACTAACCACAGTCACCAAATAATCTATCTTGATATTTTAGTCATTGAGGAACAAATTACCCTATAAATATGACTAGCACAACATAATACTGAAATACGGGGAAAGAAATAAGGTAGGAAGTCATCCAATGGGAGAGTGCGTCATTATAGTAATACTTAGAGACTTCTTATTTCAGAAGCTGAGAGAACTTAACACATAAGATGATGAAATAATAAGATACCTCCTCAATAATAAAATTATGGACCGTATAGGCATAAGAGATTTTCTGTAGCTGACCTCAAAAAGGCATGGATCCCCAATTAATAGGTTTTAACTGGAGAACGTAAGTATTGGTTGCTGCTTTTCAGCTGATCATTTCTCATATCACTGACCTCTTAAGCTGCTTTTTCTTTATATTTTCAGTCACTCTTTTTTTATTTTTTTTTACATTTTTTAATTCATTATTATTATTTTTTTAATAGCAAGAGCAGTTTAATGGACAAAATAACAACTTTTCTGGGAGCGGCTACAATAGCTATAGCCAAGGCAGTATGAACGGGGTGAGTGTAAATTCCTACCAAATCATCAAAATTGATCAAATTGGGAGGAAGGGGTAACTGAGTACTATTTTTTTTAATATACCGTAAATATATATAAATCTGCACAACAGAAACCCTGACAAAGGCCAGTTTTATATGTTTCATTCTCAACATTTTGTTGCATTTCAGGTTTGTTATGAATGTCAACCATCAAAGGGCTGTCACTCTGTGAACACAGACTTATAATCCTCACCTCATGTGCAGAGCTTGCAGTCGGGATTCTCTGGTGCCGGCAGCACGATTGTGACCACAAGTATGTATGTGATATACATACTCCCGGCCATATTCCGAATAGATGTGCATAGCCTCAATCGATTCACTTGTATTGGTTGAGGCATAGCACATAATTGCAGTCACAATTTCCCTGCCAGCTCCGGAGAATCCTGACAATGTGCGCTATGCTTGATGAGAGGATTTACAAGTCTGCATTCAGATAGAGTGACTAGGGATAGTGTGCACAGTGAGGTCACAATTGCGGTATAATGTGCACAGTACTGCCATAGTACAGGGATAATGTGCACAGTGAGGTCACAATAGAGGTATAATGTGCATAGTGCTGCCATAGTACAGGGATAGTGTGCACAGTGATGTCACAATAGAGGTGTAATGTGTACTGTACTGCTATAGTACAAGGATAGTGTGCACAGTGATGTCACAATAGAGGTGTAATGTGTACTGTACTGCTATAGTACAGGGATAGTGTGCACAGTGAGGTCACAATAGAGGTATAATGTGCACTGTACTGCCATAGTACAGGGATAATGTGCACAGTGAGGTCACAATAGAGGTATAATGTATACTGTACTGCCATAGTACAGGGATAGTGTGCACAGTGAGGTCACAATAGAGGTATAATGTGCACAGTACTGCCATAGTACAGGGATAGTGTGCACAGTGAGGTAACAATAGAGGTGTAATGTGTACTGTACTGCTATAGTACAAGGATAGTGTGCACAGTGATGTCACAATAGAGGTGTAATGTGTACTGTACTGCCATAGTACAGAGATAGTGTGCACAGTGAGGTCACAATAGAGGTATAATATGTACTGTACTGCCATAGTACAGGGATAGTGTGCACAGTGAGGTCACAATAGAGGTATAATGTGTACTGTACTGCCATAGTACAGAGATAGTGTGCACAGTGAGGTCACAATAGAGGTATAATGTGTACTGTACTGCCATAGTACAGGGATAGTGTGCACAGTGAGGTCACAATAGAGGTATAATGTGCACTGTACTGCCATAGTACAGAGATAGTGTGCACAGTGAGGTCACAATAGAGGTATAATGTGTACTGTACTGCCATAGTACAGAGATAGTGTGCACAGTGAGGTCACAATAGAGGTATAATGTGTACTGTACTGCCATAGTACAGAGATAGTGTGCACAGTGAGGTCACAATAGAGGTATAATGTGCACTGTACTGCCATAGTACAGAGATAGTGTGCACAGTGAGGTCACAATAGAGGTATAATGTGTACTGTACTGCCATAGTACAGAGATAGTGTGCACAGTGAGGTCACAATAGAGGTATAATGTGCACTGTACTGCCATAGTACAGAGATAGTGTGCACAGTGAGGTCACAATAGAGGTATAATGTGCACAGTACTGCCATAGTACAGAGATAGTGTGCACAGTGAGGTCACAATAGAGGTATAATGTGCACTGTACTGCCATAGTACAGAGATAGTGTGCACAGTGAGGTCACAATAGAGGTATAATGTGCACAGTACTGCCATAGTACAGAGATAGTGTGCACAGTGAGGTCACAATAGAGGTATATTGTGCCCTGTATTGCTATAGTACAGGGATAATGTGCACAATGAGGTCACAATAGAGGTATAATGTGCACAGTACTGCCATAGTACAGGGATAGTGTGCACAGTGATGTCACAATAGAGGTGTAATGTGTACTGTACTGCTATAGTACAAGGATAGTGTGCACAGTGATGTCACAATAGAGGTGTAATGTGTACTGTACTGCCATAGTACAGGGATAGTGTGCACAGTGAGGTCACAATAGAGGTATAATGTGCACTGTACTGCCATAGTACAGAGATAGTGTGCACAGTGAGGTCACAATAGAGGTATAATGTATACTGTACTGCCATAGTACAGGGATAGTGTGCACAGTGAGGTCACAATAGAGGTATAATGTGTGCTGTACTGCCATAGTACAGAGATAGTGTGCACAGTGAGGTCACAATAGAGGTATAATATGTACTGTACTGCCATAGTACAGGGATAGTGTGCACAGTGAGGTCACAATAGAGGTATAATGTGTACTGTACTGCCATAGTACAGAGATAGTGTGCACAGTGAGGTCACAATAGAGGTATAATGTGTACTGTACTGCCATAGTACAGAGATAGTGTGCACAGTGAGGTCACAATAGAGGTATAATATGTACTGTACTGCCATAGTACAGGGATAGTGTGCACAGTGAGGTCACAATAGAGGTATAATGTATACTGTACTGCCATAGTACAGGGATAGTGTGCACAGTGAGGTCACAATAGAGGTATAATGTGCACTGTACTGCCATATTACAGGGATATTGTGCACAGAGAGGTCACAATAGAGGTATAATGTGTACTGTACTGCCATAGTACAGGGATAGTGTGCACAGTGAGGTCACAATAGATGTATAATGTGCACTGTACTGCCATAGTACAGGGATAGTGTGCACAGCAAGGTCACAATAGTTGTATAATGTGCACTATGCTGCCATAGTACAGGGATAGTGTGCACAGTGAGGTCACAATAGAGGTGTAATGTGTACTGTACTGCTATAGTATAGGGATAGTGTGTACAGTGAGGTCACAATAGAGGTATAATATGTACTGTACTGCCATAGTACAGGGATAGTGTGCACTGTGAGGTCACAATAGAGGTATAATGTATACTGTACTGCCATAGTACAGGGATAGTGTGCACAGTGAGGTCACAATAGAGGTATAATGTGTGCTGTACTGCCATAGTACAGAGATAGTGTGCACAGTGAGGTCACAATAGAGGTATAATATGTACTGTACTGCCATAGTACAGGGATAGTGTGCACAGTGAGGTCACAATAGAGGTATAATGTGTACTGTACTGCCATAGTACAGAGATAGTGTGCACAGTGAGGTCACAATAGAGGTATAATGTGTACTGTACTGCCATAGTACAGAGATAGTGTGCACAGTGAGGTCACAATAGAGGTATAATATGTACTGTACTGCCATAGTACAGGGATAGTGTGCACAGTGAGGTCACAATAGAGGTATAATGTATACTGTACTGCCATAGTACAGGGATAGTGTGCACAGTGAGGTCACAATAGAGGTATAATGTGCACTGTACTGCCATATTACAGGGATATTGTGCACAGAGAGGTCACAATAGAGGTATAATGTGTACTGTACTGCCATAGTACAGGGATAGTGTGCACAGTGAGGTCACAATAGATGTATAATGTGCACTGTACTGCCATAGTACAGGGATAGTGTGCACAGCAAGGTCACAATAGTTGTATAATGTGCACTATGCTGCCATAGTACAGGGATAGTGTGCACAGTGAGGTCACAATAGAGGTGTAATGTGTACTGTACTGCTATAGTATAGGGATAGTGTGTACAGTGAGGTCACAATAGAGGTATAATATGTACTGTACTGCCATAGTACAGGGATAGTGTGCACTGTGAGGTCACAATAGAGGTATAATGTGCATAGTTCTGCCATAGTACAGGGATAGTGTGCACAGTGAGGTCACAATAGAGGTGTAATGTGCACTGTACTGCCATAGTACAGGGATAGTGTGCACAGTGAGGTCACAATTGCGGTATAATGTGCACAGTACTGCCATAGTACAGGGATAGTGTGCACAGTGAGGTCGCAATAGAGGTATAATGTGCACTGTACTGCCATAGTACAGGGATAGTGTGCACAGTGAGGTCGCAATAGAGGTATAATGTGTACTGTACTGCCATAGTACAGGGATAGTGTGCACATTGAGGTCACAATAGAGGGATAATATGTACTGTACTGCCATAGTACAGGGATAGTGTGCACAGTGAGGTCACAATTGCGTATAATGTGCACAGTACTGCCATAGTACAGGGATAGTGTGCACAGTGAGGTCACAATTGCGGTATAATGTGCACAGTACTGCCATAGTACAGGGATAGTGTGCACAGTGAGGTCGCAATAGAGGTATAATGTGCACAGTATTGCCATAGTACAGGGATAGTGTGCACAGTGAGGTCACAATTGCGGTATAATGTGCACAGTACTGCCATAGTACAGGGATAGTGTGCATAGTGAGGTCACAATTGTGGTATAATGTGCACAGTGCTGCCATAGTACAGGGATAGTGTGCACAGTGAGGTCGCAATAGAGGTATAATGTGCACAGTATTGCCATAGTACAGGGATAGTGTGCACAGTGAGGTCACAATTGCGGTATAATGTGCACAGTACTGCCATAGTACAGGGATAGTGTGCACAGTGAGGTCACAATAGAGGTATAATGTGCACTGTACTGCCATAGTACAGGGATAGTGTGCACAGTGAGGTCACAATAGAGGTATAATGTGCACTGTACTGCCATAGTACAGGGATAGTGTGCACAGTGAGGTCACAATAGAGGTATAATGTGCACTGTACTGCCATAGTACAGAGATAGTGTGCACAGTGAGGTCACAATAGAGGTATAATGTGCACTGTACTGCCATAGTACAGGGATAGTGTGCACAGTGAGGTCACAATAGAGGTATAATGTGCATATTAAAGATACAATAGAGAGACAATGTGAAGAAATAATAAACCCTGTGATGTCACTGTGCAGTGGTAACAACACAAGCTCACTATGTACATAATGACATCACCGTGGGAAAAAATAAATATAGTGAAGTCTCATGCTAGTTTAATGGATATATGAAGTCATTCTGCAGCAGGGGTGGGGAATCCTATTTTTTTTTTTTTTTTGCAAAGAGTCAGTTTGATATTTAAACTACTTTTAAGGGTATGTTCACACGTTCAGGATTTCCATCCTTTTTTTTTCAGGACAGTTTTTTTTAAAAAACTGCAGCTCTTGGCAGAAAACGCAGGTCAATTTTTTTGTCCTTTTTTGATGCGTTTTTGATGCGTTTTTTGATGCGTTTTTTGATGCGTTTTTTTATCCTTTTTTTACTGTGTGTTTCCTAGGAAGCTTTTTAGGGCTAAAATGGCTGAAAATACCCTACCCCTACCCCTACCCCTAACCCTAACCCTACCCCTAACCCTACCCCTAACCCTACCCCTAACCCTACCCCTAACCCTAACCCTAACCCTACCCCTAACCCTACCCCTAACCCTATTCTAACCTTAGTGAAAAAAAAAAAAAATTCTTATTTTTTTTATTGTCCCTACCAATGGGGGTGACAAAGTGGGGGGGGTGTCATTTACTATTTTTTTATTTTGATCACTGAGATAGGTTATATCTCAGTGATCAAAATGCACTTTGGAGCGAATCTGCCGGCCGGCAGATTCGGCGGGCGCACTGCGCATGCGCCCGCCATTTTGCAAGATGGCGGCGCCCAGGGAGAAGACGGCCGGACAGACACCGGGACGCCGGGTAAGTATAAGGGGGGGAGATTAGGGCACGGGGGGGGCATCGGAGCACTGGGGGGGGGGCATCGGAGCACGGGGGGGGGGCATCGGAGCACGGGGGGGCGGGATCGGAGCACGGGGGGGCAGCCACACTCCGCCCACGCACTTCCGCCCGCTCCCCCGCACTTCCTGCTGCAGCGGTTCTGCACATCAAATCGCAGTAAAACCCGCAGATATATTTTTGATCTGCGGGTTTTACTGCGATTTTGACCTCACAATGGAGGTCTATGGGTGCAGAACCGCTGCGGTTCAGGAAGAAGAATTGACATGCTCCTTCTTTTTTCCGGGAGCTATTCAGCGCGGCTTTTTTTTTACAATTTCCGGACCATGTGCACAGTGTGTCCTGTTTTCCATAGGGTATAGTGTACTGTACCCTGCATGGAAAACAGCTGCGGAACCGCAGCGGCAAAACCGCCGCGGTTCCGCGGTAAAAAACGCACTGTGTGAACATGGCCTAAGGGTTCGTACAAATCATGTGCTAACTCCGTCCACAAAGTACGTCCTGACCAAAAACCAAAGCAATTAAGAACAAAGGACCACCAGAAAGTATACAGGCTAGAGAATAATTAAAATATGTCTTTATTATAAAAATGGCCAAAGGTTACATAAATATAAAAGTATATATATACACAAAATAGTACAAAACAAGCGCAATAACATGACTGGACAGAATATATTATTTCACAGCAACCCCAGAACACCTCTATAGAAGGATTTTATATATTACTTGGCTGTGCATACCCTATTGTGCAAAATATGCAAATATATAACTGTGAAATACGTGAGACCTCAATCAGAAAAAACAAAAGCAAATAATTTGCAAAAATACACAGAATGAGCAATGGACGGCACTAGAGAAGCACAAATCAATATGGACATACACTCCTTAAAGAACATCCGAAAAATACGCAGGTGGCACGTATGTTCTGGGTATACGGTGCTCAGCACTGATAGGCAATCCAGAGTAAATACGATGAAACAAGAAAAGAAAACAGTGCGGCACTCACCCTTATTATTTGAAGCTGTGAAATCGTGCTCTTTATTGGAGAAAAATGTATAAAACATCCATTAGGACATCAGGTCAGCGAGAGGGTGCGGAGGTGGAGTGTGGACGACGGCCGTTTCGCACGGTATGTGCTTCAACGGGTCCATTTTTCTCCAATAAAGAGCACGATTTCACAGCTTCAAATAATAAGGGTGAGTGCCGCACTGTTTTCTTTTCTTGTTTCATCGTAATTTGCAAAAATGTGCTAGTGTGCAAAAAATACTAGGCTTTTTTCCCTGACGAAGGAAAAGTTTCCGAAACGCGCGTCGGGTGTGCGCAAGCACGGGACTCAGCTTACTCCCCAGGTATATTGCATATATTTCGCTGTGCTATCCTATATATTTTTCTATAATAGCTTCACTCTTTGTGGATAATCTTTTTGTATCTTGCACATTGTTTGACCCTTAATTGCGGTCATTGCACTTTGGCACTTTACTTGTCCACCTTATGATTAATTTTTGATTGATTTGCTGGCACTCTATAGTTGGCCTAGTATTTTTTGCACACTAGCACATTTTTGCAAATCATTTGTTTTTGTTTTTTCTGATTGAGGTCTCACGTATTTCAGATTTATATTTACATATTTTGCACAATAGGGTATGCACAGCCGAGTAATATATAAAATCCTTCTATAGAGGTGTTCAGGGGTTGCTGTGAAATAATATATTCTGTCCAGTCCTGTTATTGTGCACGTTTTGTACTATTTCGTGTATATATATACTTTTTATGTTTATGTAACCTTTTGCCATTTTTATAATCAAGGCATATTTTGATTATTCTCTAGCCTGTATACTTTCTGGTGGTCCTTTGCTCTTTATTGCTTTGGTTTTTGTTCTCTTCTCTGTAGTGGTTTCCACTGTCAACCCTCCCAGCACACCACAATTGCCTGTTCTTTATATACAAGATTAGTGTTCTGTGTTTCTTAAACTAAAAGTACGTCCTGAGGCTGACGCTGGTATCAGGACTAGTGATGAGCGAGTGTACTCGTTGCTCGGGTTCTCCCAAGCACGCTCGGGTGATCTTCAGAGCTGCGCTTATGAAAACTTAATCTCCGAACACTAACAAACACTCAGAGATCACCCGAGCGTGCTTGGGGAAAACCCGAGCAACGAGTACACTCACTCATCACTAGTCAGGACGTAATCCTTCATTGGACGTGCCCCACTGTTCATTAGTGACCATTGTATGTGCTTGCTCACAGAGCAAGAAGAAACTAAAAGGCGTGGGCATCAAAACACGGCTGCCTGCCCAAGCACTGTGGTGATCGGGAATCTGCCTGAGGCCCGAAGAAAAGGTCATTTCCGGTCGTAAATGGCCCATGGGCTTGAGGTTCCCCACCCCGGTCTACATTAACACCATAGTAATGTCACAGTACAGGAATAATTCAAAAAGTAGTCCAACAGAGGAGGGATAATGCATACAGCTGAAGCAACCATGTTCTGTATTTTGACTTAATGGTGCAAAATTCATTTTTCCATGCTTGTTTCTACCATTTATAGTTTTGATTAACCCTTTATTATGTCTGAATGGAAATTGGCCTCCTTTAGTTGAGGTTCTACTTTTTTAAGCTACACCATTGTGTCCACAAAACATACGGGGCCAATATTTCTTTGACTTGGCGTCCTCCTCTCCAGGCCAGATGGTAAAAGTTACTGTCTGTAAGCTTTCCGCTTTGTCATTTATAGTTGTACTCAGATTAGGTTAATCCCAATATATCATGGTATAATTTATCTTTTGTCTATCATCCGCTTTGTGTTCACTGTACTATATATATTATATATGGATGTGGTCTTGAGCTTGGAACAACTCTACTTATTATAGTAATAAAATTAAACTAGTGTAGTTTACAATATTGCTGACAATTCCAAATCTAGTAAGTCAGACATTGTATGTATCTGCCATTTCTTTAACAACTATGATGGTGTTTTACTCTGGCTGTAAATGGTTACATGGAGAAATTGGTGCAACATGTACTATCCGTTATCTTTTAGTAATCTTGTTTAGTTAACTTATAGAAGATAAATCACAAGTAAATTTAAGTCCGTGAATTAGTCTCTCCTGTAGTTGATAAACATGTTTCAGGTTTGTGGTAATTAGTACTAGCACCACTATAATGGCCGGTGATGTATCACTGTATGACTAAAAATGTTCTATTCAGGAGTGGTGAAGCGGAATGTTATCAACTAAAATGTATAAAAAAAAAGTAAGGGCTGTCTTCCTTTAGTGTTTATCACAATAACGATTAATATGAGGGTGTACTGACTACTTTTGGTATGATATTAATAAATGACTTTGGAATACTGCACATTGTTTGCTTCCAAGTTCTGAAGGCTCCCAATTGTGTAACACTAACTTACTTTTTATGCCATTTTGCAGCCCTCCAGGCCAGGTCCTGTTGGTAACTACCCTCACTCACCTGTTCCTGGAAACCCCACGCCACCTATGACTCCTGGTAGTACTATTCCACCATACCTGTCCCCTAGTCAAGATGTCAAGCCTCCGTTCCCTCCAGACATCAAGCCAAACATGAGCTCCTTACCTCCACCACCAAGTGAGTGAGAATCTTATTAACTAGAATCTTTGACTAGGAGACCAATTTTTCCTTTTATTTTGTGCACCATCATGTTTTACGCAAACAAAAAAGGCAGCACTCTGTGGCGCCATAGCATGCAAATATGAAATTTGAAAATTGAATTGCATTACTGCATTATAAATATGAAAAATTGAGAAAGCTTATTGTTACAGAACCCCCCAGCACCAAGAATGTTATGCAGTATATGTATGTATAATAGTTTCCATGTTAAATGCATCAGTCCACAGGCTGCGCCCCTGGACAAGATATTCTCTTTCTGACCTTCCCCCCACCTTTGTAATTCCCACAGTAAATAGCGGCAGGCTCCGGCCCCCTGCGGCTATTGTAATGTATGTCTGGCCAGCTGTTTTCCTATTGGCCTGTCCTGTGTATCTGTGTTATATATTCTGTGTGCTGAAAATAAAGTGTGTTCTTTTTAGACTGGAAATACGTGGGGTAGCAGTCAGCTTTTATATGCTCTCACGTAACCAAGGAATTCCAGCCAGCATCCTTCATTCAGAATCCATCAAACGCAGCGTGGACCTCCTGAAACACGGGGTGGTACTGAAATAGGTACCCCAGCTTGTTAGACCCCGTTACACTTAGTGCATAAATTGGCCAATTCATGAGTACCTGGAAGCCACGTTAAGGCGTTTATCGTTTCCTGGACCTAACAATGCCATTTTTCTCTTAGAATAAAGTCTTCATCTGTATGGGAACATGAATCCTCTCTTAGACTGAAATCTATATTTCTGTGGAGGGGTAGTGGTCCTGCTGTGACTAAAAACACCTGTGGCCAAAAGGCAGAGTGCTCAGTCAGAAGGCCAATGAATACAAATTTCCAAAAAACGAACGTCACATCCAAACATAAACTACGTGTGAGCAGGTGCTAACCTTGAGTCACCAACTCGTATACACTCAAACAAAAAAGGCAGCACTCTGTGGTGCCATAGCATGCAAATATGAAAATTGAGTTGCATTGCATTGTTTTACCTATAGAATATTTCTTCAGTTGGTATAGGCAAACATAATTTTTTGTTTTGTTTTCTATATACAGTACTGTGCAAACGTTTTAGGCAGGTAAGAAAAAATGCTGCCAAGTCAGAATGCTTTCAAAAGTAAAAGTCTTAATAGTTTATTTTCATCTATTAACAAAATGCAAAGTGAATGAACAAAAGAGAAATCTGAAGAAAATAAATATTTGTTGTCCCCACCCATTGCCTTCAAAGCAGCATCAATTATCAGTACACTTGTCACTTGCACACAGTTTTTGAAGGAACTCAGTTTGTTGTAGAACGAACTACAGATCTTCTGTGTATGAGGCTTGCGCTAATCCCTCTGTCTATGTAATTCCAGACAGACTGGATGATGTTGAGATCAGGGCTCTGTGGGGACCATATTATCACTTCCAGGACTTCCTGTTCATTATGCTAAAGATAGTTTTTAATTATATTATATTGTCTGTATGTTTGGGGTTTTTGTCCTGCTGCAGAATACATTTGCAGCCAACCACAAGCCTCCCTGATGGAATTTCATGATGGATAAGTATCTGTCAGTATTTCTCAGCATTGAGGATTACTATTGACCAAGTTCTGAACACTATTTGCTGAAATTCAGCCCCAAAAGTGCAAGGACCTTTTGCAATGCTTCACTGTTCGTGCGTACACTCATGATTGTACCACTTTCCAGCTTTTCCTGCTAATAAACTGCCTTCTTTTAAAGCCAAATATTTGACTCCTCAGTCTGGGGCACCTGCTGCCATTTCTCCTTCGTCTCATTAGGGGACACAGGACTGTGGTGTATGCTACTGCCGCCAGGAGGCTGACACTAAGTAAACATAAAAAAAGGTTAGCTCCTCCTCCGCCGTATACACCCTGACACTGGCCGCAGGCGAACCCAGTTCATGCTTAGTGTCCTTAGAAGGCACATCCCTGGTTTCTTCCCAGACCTTTTTTTTTTTCCATGAAGATGAGACAGGGGCGACGGACCTTTTTGAAGGGGACCGATCTCCCCAAACCTACAACGGGCAAGCACTTGTAGTGTCGCCTCCACGTATCCTCTCCCGCAATCTGGGACAAGATGCTGGACTCAGCCCTGACAACCCTATGGTATAGAAACCCTAGGCTGTACAGAGGCATACGACAGTCCGTGCGGCCCTCACTGCATCACCAATGCTAAGGACTGCAGTGATGCAAGGAGGCAGACGGTCCCTCTCCTCACCCCCTGTAGGGAAGATAGTTAGGGTGCCTGCACCGTCCTTTACGCAGCCCAACCCGCGAACCTGAAACTGGGCACAGCTGAAGCGCTCCATCTGCTGATTTTTTGCAGTAGGGGGCCTGGAGGGCTCCTGCTGCAGCGTTTCCCTGGACGATCTTTGGCCTCCCCATCCGGCGTCGAATGGCTTGGTTCCGGCCCAGGTCGGGCCTTCCGGTTGATCACGTTCCGGGTGGGAGCATTACCATGCGTGTGCCCTCCACCTGTAAGCCCTGCGGCGGGTGCCGTAAATTTAGTCCCCGGCTTCTGCCGGTGCTAGGCCGCGGGCGGAAGCCCCGCCCTTTTAACCGCGTTAGCTTCCGGCGAGCCCGCCTGCTGTATGCTCATGCGGTCACCAGAAATTTAGCTCCTGGCTTCGGCCGGCGCTAGGCCGCGGGCGTAAATCCCGCCTCCGGAAGACTTTTTTCTTCTGGTCCCGCCCCAAGCGCCCTCAGGCCAGCGCTGAGGTTTGTCTTGGTTCAAGGTTCCACCCACAGAAGCCACTATTTCCGGCAGGACCACCCACCAAGTGGGTGCGCTTTTTCTTTTCTTTTTGAAGATAGCAGACATTGCTGAAGTCTCCTGCTGCACCCTCTTACATGTTCCGCAGAACGGCCGGGGACTCAGGACTGGGGTAAGTGCTACTCCCCCCAGCCTGTCAGCTCCACTCTCTATTCCTGCACCTTATCCAAATTCTCCTGCCTCAGATCATATCGGCAGCAGGTCCAGCATCTCTAGAAGGACCAAGACTCATACGGTATTATATGCCTCATGTGTTGCCTGTCGGTCCGCTTTTCCGCATGCCCAGAGTAATCGTTTCTGTGAAGCCTGCGATTACGAACGCGCCCAGGAGCCCTCCCCTGCTACTGAGCCTTCCCCTGTGACTGAGCCCAGTGTATCAGGTCCCCCAGAATGGGCCTTTTCTCTGTCGCAGTCTATGGCGTCACGAGAGCAGTTGAGTCCCTTCAGGCCCCCGATAGGGGCAGGGGCAGTGGTTCGCCTGTATTGGAGGGGTCCTCCGTCTTACAGAAGCCTCCGGCCTGCAGGGGCCGCTCTCTCACCAGACAGACGCGGGGGAAACGAACCCACACAGCGTCGCCGAGTCCGTCCAGTGCCTCTGCATCCATGACTTCTGTCTCTCACTCTACCTCACCATCGGAGGTTAGCGAACAAGGCTCAGATTACGATTCCGAAGGACCCCTCAATTTAGAGGCGGCTAATTACCAGGGGACAGTCGACAGTCTCATCAACCAAACCCTGGGGATAGATGATGAATCCACCTTGGCCTCTGGTCATAAGGTGTCTTCTAAATGGTTCAAACCACCTCATAGAGTATTTTGCACTCACCCAGAGTTTGAGGGCTCAGTGCAGCGTCACAGGGAGAGGCTGGACAGGCGATTCTCCGGGCAAAAGGCTCTAAATGCAAGATATCCTTTTGCCCCTGAAGTCCGTAAAAAGTGGGCAGAATCCCCTTCGGTAGATCCACCCGTATCGCTTTTGGCTTCTAAAACATTGTTATCCCTTCCTAATGATTCTTCTATTAGGGATCCAACTGATCGACTCATAGAGAACCTGGCTCGCTCAGTGTTTGAGGCATTAGGCTCAGCCCTCTCGCCCTCCTTTGCGGTGACTTGGGTAGCTAAGGCCATGATATCCTGGTGAGAATCATTGAGTAGAGCTCTACAGGGTAGGAACCTGCCATCAGAGGTGGCCGAGATCTCGAAGCAGATCGCTCTAGCGGGAGACTATCTGATTAATGAATAATTGGATGCGGCGAACTGCGCGGCACTGACTGCCACAAACGCTATTTCCATTAGAAGGGCATTATGGTTGAGGACATGGCAGGCGGACTCAACCTCAAAAAAGTCCCTTACTGCTCTGCCCTATCAGAGCGGCCGATTATTTGGTGAATAATTGGATCAGCTAATTTCTGAGACCACAGGAAGGAAAAGCAACTTTCTCCCGCAGCAAAGGATTAAGCAGCCATTTTGTCGCCAGCTTCCGGCACGGTTTAAGTCTTTTTGCAACCCTGAGGGGACCGCAGCGGCAAATCCCGTCGGCTCAGGTTGGCCTCATCAGGACAGAGATCGTCAGATCTCTTACAGAGCCAACCTGTTGGGAAAAATGTGGTCCCACCAGCCAAAATCAAGGGGATCTAGGTCCCACAGATTTTCAGCCAAATGACTGGAGGCAGGCTCCGGTCGACACCAGCAAAGTAGTCGGCTGCCTACTCTGGTTTCACCAGTTCTGGCTCGCTGTCGTTCACGACAGGTGGGTAAAAGAGCTGGTGTCCTCGGGGTACAAGATAGAATTTATCAGCCGCCCCCCGAGTCGATTTTTTTTATCTCTCGTCTTCCCAGATCGGAATCCCGTGTACGGGCCTTATTCAAGGCTGTCGAGTTTCTTTGGGGCAGCGGAGTTATTATCCCCGTACCGGAGGTTCTATTCCAACCTGTTCATAGTTTCCAAAAAGGACGGAGCTGTATGGCCCATTCTGGACCTGAAATATCTGAACAGGTTTGTAAGCATTCGTCACTTCCGAATGGATTCTCTCCGCTCGGTCATTGCTGCCATGGAAAAGGGAGAATACTTAGCTTCAATAGACATTCAAGACGCCTATCTTCACATCCCCATACCGCCCTGAGGGTGTTCACAAAGGTCATGGCAGCCGTTGTATCCATCCTGCATTCCCGGGACATAGTCGTCTTGCCTTTTTTAGATGACGACCTGGTCAAGGGTCCGTCTTTTCTGGCCTGCGAGGAAAGTGTTTGTATCTCACTGGATACTCTTTTTCACCTAGTGTGACTGGTGAATCCTTTGTGCCATCTCAGAAGATCACCTTTCTGGGGATGATCTTCGACACCTCCCGAGGGTTGACAGTCCTCCCCCGGGACGAGGTCCTGGCTCTCCGGCAGGAAGTGCGGGCCCTTCACCAGCCGGTCTCTCATTCTATCTGGTTTTGCATAAGAGTCTTAGGAAGGATAAGTGGCAGCAATAGAGGCAGTTCTATTTGCGCAACTCCATCTTCGCCCCCCTCCAGCATGCCCTTTTGGCTGCTTGGGACAGGAACCCATGCTCTCTCAACCACATGTGCCGTCTGTCCACACAGGTCAGACAGGCGCTTACATGGTGGGACAATGAGTTCCTCTCTTCGACAGGGGAAGCCTTTTCCCCCAGTCTATTGGCTGGTGGTCACGACCGACGCCAGTCTTCTCGGATTGGGAGCAGGGTTTGGCTTCCACACAGCCCAGGGACGCTGGTCTTCACGGGAGTCAACTCTTCCGATCAACCTTCTGGAGATTCGGGCTGTTCGGCTGGCTCTGCAGCATTTTCTTTGTCTTCTGGCAGGCCCCAACATCCGGATTCAATCGGACAATGCCACTGCCGTGGCATACACAAATCATCAAGGGGGTACCCGCAGCAGGGCGGCCATGCACGAGGTAAAACATGTCCTCTGCTGGGCCGAGAAAAAACACTCTGTGATCTCAGCAGTCCACTTTCCGGGAGAAGAGAACTGAGCGGCGGATTTTCTCAGCCATCAGGGTCTTGCGTCCGGGGACTGGTCACTCCATCCTGACGTTTTCCGGAAGATTTGCAAACGCTGGGGAACTTTGGACGTTGACCTGACGGCCTCCGGGATAAACACCAAAGTACTCAGGTTTGTCATCCGAAATAGGGATCCACAGGCAATCGCTGTGGATGCGTTGGTCCCACCCTGGAACCAGTTTCACCTCCCATATATTTCCCCCGCTGGCACTGCTCCCGAAGGTAATCAGGAAAGTCAAGACAGAGGGGGTCCCAGCAGTTTTGGTTTCCCCAGATTGGCCTCGTCGGTCATGGTACACAGACCTAGTGCAGCTGCTCGCCGAGGCTCCCGGGGCGCCCGGACCTTCTCTCCCAGGGCCCAATCTACCACCAGAATTCAAGGGCCCTGTGTTTTTACGGCCTGGCCATTGGATTCTAACCCAGGCCGGGTTTTCCCAAAAAGTGGCCGCTACTATGATTAGCGCCTGGAAGCCCGCCTCAGCACTTATCTACCATCACACCTGGAAGGTCTTCTTCGCATGGTGCCGAGAGCGCGGTCTTTCCCCGCTTTGTTTCTCTATTCCCAACATATTCGCGTTCCTCCAAGCCGGCCTGGATTCGGGCCTAGCACCAAGTACCCTCAAAAGACAGATATCAGCCTTGTCTGTCCTTTTTCAGCGCAGGATCGCTACCAATTTACAGGTGAAGACTTTCATACAAGGCGTTGCTCACATGATACCACCTTACAAGGCCACCTTGGACGCTTGGGACCTTAACCTGGTCCTAGGGGTCCTGCAGGAATCTCATTTTGAGCCTCTTCAGGACTCTCCTTGACATACCTTTCCTGGAAGGTTGTTTTTTTGGTGGCCATAACATCCATCAGGCGGGTCTCGGAGCTGGCGACTCAATCCTTCTGAGCTCTTTTTTTTACTGTTACATCAGGATAAGGTGGTAATCAGGCCAACACCCTCTTTTTTGCCAAAGTTGGTTTCCTCGTATAGTGAGAGCGCTCAGGAGGTATTTGTCACGGACGGCATCTTTTCGGCAGACAGACACGCTGATCGTCCTCCCCGAGAGTTGCATGAAGGGACTCGCTGCCTCAAGATCGACCATAGCCAGGTGGATACGATTGACAATTCAGGGTTCCTACCACATCAAAGGCACAGTTGTTCCAGCTGGGATCAGGGCACACTCCATCCGGGTAGTGGGTGCTTCCTGGGCACTTCGGCACCAAGCATCGGCAGAATAGGTTTGCAAAGTGGCGACCTGGTCCAGTCTACACACTTTTTCCAAACACTATAGTATCCATACTCAGGCTTCGGCGGATGCAAGTCTGGTTAGAAAGATTCTTTAGGCAGCGGTAGCGCTCCTATAGGCGGTAGGTGCCTAGGGCTTATACCATTCAGTCAATTTCCCACCCAGGGACTGCTTTGGGACGTCCCACAGTCCTGTGTTCCCCAATGAGACAAAGGAGAAATATGGATTTATGTGTTACTCACCGTAAAATCATTTTCTCCGAGATGCTCATTGTGGGACACAGCTCTCACCCTGTTAGCCAGATGGCTCCTTTTTGATTTGTTTCTTGTTTTTTTTGCATTTATCAATTGGTGGGGTTGTTTTTGGACATATTGGTCCTGCGTTAAAGCTGATTTACTTTTTGTTCTCCTACTACTTTTGCACCAAACTGGGTTCTCCTGCGGCCTGTGTCGGGGTGTATACTGCAGAGGAGGAGCTAACCTTTTTTAATGTTTACTTAGTGTCAGCCTCCTGGTGGCAGTAGCATACACCACAATCCTGAGTCCCGCAATGAGCGTCTCGGAGAAAAGGATTTTACTGTGAGTAACACAAAAATCCACATTTCCAGCACCCCAATTCCTATATTTTTGTGATAGAACATATGGATTTTGGCTTTAATTATTTCATGAAGATCACTTCTAACCAGACTCTGAACAGTAGATAGGTGTGGTTGGGTCCCACTGGTTGCTGCCAGTTCAGAGGTGATGGCATTGCTAGACATCTGCTTTTTTAAAGTGAAGTAAGCATGATGTGTTTTTCATCTGCTGCACTAAGTTTCCTTGCCTGACTACTGCATCCATGGTCCTCATCTTCGCCCATTTCTTGCTGTCCACAACACTGCATCTATGGTTCTCAACTTTTCTTTCTGTTCTCAATGCTTAGAATCCACCGAAGATCTGTGGTTTGTTTTCCATTTTATTTGGAACAACCCTCCTACCGACTTCCTCCAAAAACTGTACAACTTGTGTGTAAGTGTGCCTAGAAGAATTTATTCTATGGTGCTATTTTGAAGGCAAAGAGTGGTCATAACAAATATCGATTTAGATTTCTCTGTTGTTCATCCACTTAGCATTTTGTTAATTGAACAAAATTCATTAACGCATCTATTTTTTAAAGCATGACTTTGCAGCAGTTTTTCCAGACCTGCCTAAAATGTTTGCACCATATTGTACATGTAAAAAACTTCCAAGTTGACCTTGAAGACTAATGAATTTTTGCTGTGAATATTTAAAATATTGTAGGCTCTTGTACTGGCTATATACCGTATATACTCAAGTATAAGCCAAGATTTTCAGCCCATTTTTTTGGGCTGAAAGTCCCCCTCTCGGCTTATACTCAAGTCATACCCAGGGGTCATCAGGGAAGGGGGAGCGGGGGCTGTCTAATTATACTCACCTGCTCCTGTCGCGGTCCCTGCATGTCTTTTCCCCGGCGCCCCAGCTTCTTCCTGTACTGAGCGGTCACATGGTACCGCTCATTACAGTAATGAATATGCTGCTTCACCTCCCATAGGGGTGGAGCCGCATATTCATTACTGTAATGAGCGGTAACGGTGACCACTCAGTACAGGAAGAAGCTGCGGCGCTCGGGAACCAGGGACACCGCACCAGGAGCAGGTGAGTATAACGGGGAGGGGAGCGCTGCGCGATATTCACTTGCTTTTTGTTCCGGGCGCCGCTCCGTCTTCAGCGTCTTCTGCAGTGACGCTCAGGTCAGAGACCGCGATGACCTGGTTAGTGCGCACCCTCTGCCTGAACGTCAGTGCAGAAGACGCTGAAGATGGAGCAGCGCCGGAACAAAGTCAGGTGAATATTGAAAGTGCCGGGAGCCTGAGCGACGGACAGGTGAGTATGTGATTTTTTTTTTTTTATCGCAGCAACAGCAAATGGTGCAAGTGTCTGTATGGAGCATCTTATGGGGCCATAACGTTTGTGCAACACTATATGGGGCAAGTGTCTGTATGGGGCCATAATCAACGTTTGTGCAGCACTATATGGGGCAAATGTCTGTATGGGGCCATAATCAACGTTTGTGCAGCACTATATGGGGCAAGTGTCTGTATGGAGCATCTTATGGGGCCATAACGTTTGTGCAGCACTATATGGGGCAAGTGTCTGTATGGGGCCATAATCAACGTTTGTGCAGCACTATATGGGGCAAGTGTCTGTATGGGGCCATAATCAACGTTTGTGCAGCACTATATGGGGCAAGTGTCTGTATGGAGCATCTTATGGGGCCATATAATGTATAATGTTCTTCTGTCAACTCCACTGTCATGTCAACTATGTAATTCTTTTATGATTTTTATGATTTAAGTTGTGCTGCTGTGATACTATAATTTCCCACGGGATCAATAAAGTGTATCGTATCATATCGTAATCAACTTTTGTGCAGTACTATATGGGGCCATAATCAACGTTTGTGCAGTAGTATATGGGGCCATAATCAACGTTTGTGCAGTACTATATGGGGCCATAATCAACGTTTCTGCAGCACTATATGGGGCAAGTGTCTGTATGGAGCATCTTATGGGGCCATAATTAACGTTTGTACAGCATTATATGGGGCAAATGTCTGTATGGAGTATCTTATGGGGCCATAACGTTTGTGTAGCACTATATGGGGCAAATATCTTTATGGAGCATCTTATGGGGCCATAATTAACGTTTGTGGAGCATTATATGGGGCAAGTGTCTGTATGGAGCATCTTATAGGGCCATAATCAAGGTTTGTGCAGCACTATATGGGGCAAATATCTTTATGGAGCATCTTATGGGGCCATAATCAACATTTGTGCAGCATTATATTGGGCAAATGTGTCTGTGGAGCATCTTATGGGGCCATTATTAACCTTTATGCAGGATTATATGGGGCATATTTTAATATGGAGCATCTTATGGGGCCATCATAAACTTTATGGAGCATTATATGGGGCTCCTGATTCAATATGGATATTCAGAAACACTTAACCTACTGATGTCTCAATTAATTTTACTTTTATTGGTATCTATTTTTACTTTTGATATTTACCGGTAGCTGCTGCATTTCCCACTCTAGGCTTATACTCGAGTCATTAAGTTTTCCCAGTTTTTTGTGGCAAAATTAGAGGGGTCGGCTTATACTCGGGTCGGCTTATACTCGAGTATATACGGTACTTGATCTTTGAGGGGGTCTAGGGTCTCTAGTACTCTATGCTTTGCTTACTAATCTTCACATTGTCGCACTGCAGATGCAAAAGGGAAAGTTCACGCTTTCTCTCCCTCTTCGATCTCAGCCAGCCACGCAGACGAGCTCCGCTTAACATTTCCTGTTCGGGATGGAGTGGTATTGGAGCCTTTCCGATTGGAGCACAACCTTGCGGTTAGCAACCACGTGTTCCACTTGCGGCCAACCGTCCATCAGACCCTCATGTGGAGGTAAACTTTGATGAATGATCACTAACGCTTCTAATTAGCATGAGGAAACCTTTTCATTCTACATTTTCTGTGTGTATTTTGTGTATGACATCCCATATTTGTTGTTAAAGGGGTTGGCTACTTTTTCTTGTTAGTGAAGCTCTCCTCACACACTCCCCAGCACTGTGAAGGAGCATGTGTGAAGACCCGCCCATCAGCCTCCTTCAATAGAAAAGCAGCTTTCCTGTGAGATGTTTGGACTAGGACAACAGACTGGTCTGGTCACAGTCTCCTCCACCAGCAGCCACTGGTGGTCACTTTTTGAGGAACACTGCAGTAACAAGGAAAAGTGGCTGATCTCCTTAATCAGAATGTCCAGTTTACTTGAAGATATATATATCTATTTGCCTTTAACAGGTCAGACTTGGAATTGCAATTTAAGTGCTATCACCATGAAGACAGACAGATGAACACTAACTGGCCTGCATCTGTACAAGTCAGCGTCAATGCTACTCCTCTTACTATTGAGCGGGGTGACAATAAGACTTCCCACAAACCTTTGCACCTCAAGCACGTTTGCCAGCCAGGCCGCAATACCATCCAAATTACCGTCACTGCCTGTTGTTGTGTAAGTGTCCGCCTTCAGACCCTTTATTTGCTATTATTTAGTATGCTGTCTATGCTGCCAAAACGATTAATTTCAACTTCAGGAACAATTTCCATCATTTGTAACCGCAACAAGCAATTTTTACTGCTTGTAGAATAAAATTCAGTACAAAAGCAGGTATGCATGTACGGTAGACTAAATTTGCAACAGGAGTACGTATATTTGCACAGGACTCCTTTGTAGCAGATCTCTTATACTGAAGCAGGCTTCTGAATCCCAGCTCCATTGCCCTGCCTGCCATGTAGCAGCCATAAAGTGTTTTAGCTGCTATTTACTGTGATGTACATATTACAGAATGCCCTTATGGAAAAGCCCTGTATTGATGAACATCATGCAACCTCTGCTCATTTGCTTGTGGAACCATGAAACAATTTTTTTTTCATACAACACTGAAATCAGGTTCAGCAAAAAGAACGTAGTGGACATGGTGAAAAAGGGGAAGATTAAAAGGGAATTGGCTTATGTAATGGAAACCTGTATGGAAAGTTTTAGGAGAAACTCAAAAGGTTTCACACGTTTGCCAGTTTGATCAAATCAGGGAGTCGATGTGAGACTAGGGCACATAAGCAGGGTCTCTTGGTGTACCGGCTTGTCTGATCGCAGCTCAGTCACAAGTCTTTATTACAAGCACAGAGATAAGAAAAGTGGGAATGGCTTTTTACATTACATTACCTAAGACAGAATTTATTTAAGTTGGGAAAAACAAAATCATAAATTATGGATTTTGTCAAAATTACTTTCTAGCCAGTTCTACCATCTTACTATACTTTAGGAGACAAAGAAATGTTTATCACAGACACCTCTATATCAGAGAGAACCCCCTGCGTTATTGCTTTTATGAATAACACTTATAAAGCTAATACTAAAATACCGAATTAGCAAAGATATATAGGTAGATTTAATTGTCCAAAACTATAATCAAAGCAAAGTATAAATACGTACCATAACACTTATGATATTACATGTATTTTAAAATTCTGTAGTAATGCTGCAGTGTTACCCCTCTTCATTGCAGCGTTACTTCTTGAGCTTGTCGCCAACCTTGTGCATACTGACTTTATTTTTCTTCATCTACAGTCCCACTTGTTTGTACTGCAGTTAGTCCATCGGCCTTCAGTGCGTTCAGTATTGCAAGGTTTGTTGAAGAAGAGGTTGCTCCCAGCTGAACACTGTATCACAAAAAGTAAGTTATTAACACCTTGTGTTACACTATATTACCAGGATGCAAATCTGTATCAAACTGGGCTTCTATGGTGGGAAGCATCGGCCTTTTATTGCACACTTTTAGTAATACATGGCTTGTGCTCACTTGTGCAGTAAAGAGAAATTTCAGCAGTGTAGCAGCGACATCTGGGAATGCATCTCTGAACGGTGAGGATGGAGTAGAACAGACCGCAATCAAAGTTTCTTTGAAATGCCCAATTACGTTTAGGCGGATCCAGCTGCCTGCCAGGGGACATGACTGCAAACATGTCCAGGTTAGTCTGTGGAGTGATCGGTTTCTACTCACATAGCCTTAAGCTTGCCCCAGATATTAACTGAGCCCTCACTCTGCTTGCAGTGCTTCGACCTTGAATCCTATCTTCAACTGAACTGCGAACGAGGGACATGGCGGTGTCCCGTATGCAAGTAAGTATGCTGATAGAAAGGATACTGGTCCATTTTGGGCACTAAGATTTAAGATAACACTGACTATTTGGATCATTTAGCTTATCCAAATGTATACAACAGGAGACTTGTTTCTCTTTCTTGGGTGCAGGCCTATCTATATATTATTGTCTAAGGTCCACTTCCGTCTGTTTGTCTGTAACAGAAATCCCACATCGCTGATTGGTCGCGCCCGGCCAGCCGTGACCAATCAGCGACATTGGGGCGGGATTTAAACATCGCTTCACTTTTTACCATTGATACTGCCTATGCAGCATCAATAGTAAAAAGATATAATGGTACAAATAATAAAAAAAAATTTGTGATATTCTCACCTTCCGGTGTCCCCGGCAGCTTTTCCCGCTCCTTGCGATTCTCCGGTCCCAGTAATGCTTTGCGGTAATGACCCTAGATGATGTAGCTGTCTCGCGAGACCGCTACATCATCACGGGTTATTGCCGCAAAGCATCACTGGGAACGGACCTGGAGGGAGCATCGCTAAAGGCCTGGGCTGGATCCGGGGCCCGCCGGAAGGTGAGTATATAACTTTTTTTATTTTAATTCTTTTTTTAACAGAGATATGGAGCCCACACTGCTATATACTACGTGGCTGTGTTATATACTACGTGGGCTGTGTTATATGCTACGTGGCTGTGCTATATACTATGTGTGCTGTTATATGCTACGTGGGCTGTGCTATATACTGCGTGGGCTGTGTTATATGCTACGTGGGCTGTGCAATATACTACGTGGCTGTGCTATATGCTACGTGGCTGTGCTATATGCTACGTGGCTGTGTTATATGCTACGTGGCTGTGCTATATGCTACGTGGGCTGTGTTATATACTACGTGGTCTGTGTTATATACTACGTGGCTGTGCTATATTTCTCTGCTATATCTGTGCATCATGAATCGTGGTATGTGTTAAGGAGGGGCGGCCACTGAGACTGTCGCCCGGGGCCCTCAAAAACCTGGAGCCGGCCCTGGCTTCACTGATTGGTCGCACCCCTGTTGTGAATTCTGTGGCTGAATTCACTTCTGTGGTCACAAGTGGTATTGCAGTCTCTGGGCTTCCTCCCTCAGGTGTTTTGGTGAGCTCGTTGGCTGCCTTGCTATTTAGCTCCACTTGAGTCTGTCTTCCTTGCTCCTTGTCAATGTTCCAGTGTTGGATCTGAGCTACTGCATCTTTCCTTGGGCCTGCTGCTCTGCTAGATAAGTGCTTCTAGTTTGTTTTCTGTTTTTTCTGTCCAGCTTGCTATTAACTTTTGCTGGAAGCTCTGAGAAGCAAAGGGGTTCACCGCCGTGCTGTTAGTTCGGCACGGTGGGTCTTTTTGCCCCTTTGCGTGGTTTTCGTTTTAGGGTTTTTTGTAGACTGCATAGTTCTCTTTGCTATCCTCGCTCTGTCTAGAATATCGGGCCTCACTTTGCTGAATCTATTTCATTCCTACGTTTGTCTTTTCATCTTGCTAACAGTCATTATATGTGGGGGGCTGCCTATTCCTTTGGGGTATTTCTCTGAGGTAAGTCAGGCTTGTATTTCTATCTTCAGGCTAGTCAGCTCCTCAGGCAGTGCCGAGTTGCATAGGTAGTGATAGGCGCAATCCACTGCTGCTTATAGTTGTGTGAGGATAGATCAGGTACTGCAGTCTACAGAGATTCCACGTCTCAGAGCTCGTCCTATTGTTTTTGGTTATTGCCAGATCTCTGTATGTGCGCTGATTATTGCACGCTGTGTTGCCTGATTGCCAGCCATAACACACCCCGCCGGGGCGACAGGCGCAGTCCGGACGCGAATTGGCGTGGGATTTGAACCACGCTTAGCTGATTGGTCGCGCCTGGACTGCCGAATCCTGTGTATTCATTGCATTATTCTTAAATCTTCATAAATAAACTACATACATATTCTAGAATACCTGATGCATTAGAATCGGGCCACCATCTAGTAAAATATAGTCATAATAGGTAAGGTAGGTCATTGGCAGCCATAGGTAGCTGGAGCTGACATACAGTTGGAGAAGTATTTTGTTTCATACAGCTAAGCTTTTTTTTTTTTTTTGGAAAGAGGAATATAAAGTATGTATCTCAACTTAGCACACCAAATGTAGGATAGGCTCTGTTCACAAAAATACTAGACAAATTAGCCGAAAAATGCTTAACACTGACAGAAATAAGAAAGATCTGGTGTCTGGCGTGTCTGAGAGCTGGCTTTTCTGTTCTCACAGAGGAGAACGGAGCCCTGATAGAGCATGACGACCGTAGAAGTGGGTTTTGTTTCATGCCCAATACAACTTTGTATCTATATTGTTGCTTAGTTGATGGAACATTTCTATTCTCTGCTCCCTAAAACCTTTCATTTCTTGTCTGTCATACAGTAAAACAGCTCTTTTAGAAGGCCTTGAAGTAGATCAGTACATGTGGGGAATCTTGAATGCAATACAGAAGTAAGTACACCATAAGCTGAATACTGTCTGGACAGTTTATAATTTGTATTGATATTGAAAAACTATACTTCTGAAATCTCTTTCCATGTTTCTTCATGTCGAAAAGCTTATCACAGGATATAGAATAAAGTGTATACTTAAATGGATGTGACAATGTGCAGACCAAGACTGTTACCTGCAGTAACATACCATTGTAACATTTTGGGCTGGGTAAGACCAAGTGTTGGAATGTTTAGGATTGCAGATAGGAAGCCTAGAAAGCCTAAGGCCATGTTCACACAGTGCGTTTTTTACTGCGGAAACGCCGCGATTTTGCCGCTGCGGCTCCGCAGCTGTTTTCCATGCAGGGTACAGTACACTGTACCCTATGGAAAACAGGAACCACTGTGCACATGATGCGGGAATCGGGAAAAAAAGCCGCGCTGAATAGCTGCGGTAAAAAAGAAGTACCATGTCACTTCTTTTTGCAAAACTGCAGCGGTTCTGCACCCATAGACCTCCATTGTGAGGTCAAACCCGCAGTAAAACCCGCAGATGAAAAATATATCTGCGGGTTTTACTGCGGTTTGTGGTGCAGAACCGCTGCAGTGTGGCTGCCCCCCGTGCCCCAATCCCACCCCCCATGCTCCGATGCCACCCCCCCCCCCCCCCGTGCTCCGACGCCCACCCCCCCCCCCCCCTCCCCCGTGCCCTCATCTCCCCCCCTTATACTTACCCGGCCTCCCGGTGTCCGTCCGTCCGTCTTCTCCCTGGGCGCCGCCATCTTCCAAAATGGCGGGCGCATGCGCAGTGCTCCCGCCGAATCTGCCGGCCGGCAGATTCGTTCCAAAGTGCATTTTGATCACTGAGATATAACCTATCTCAGTGATCAAAATAAATAGTAAATGACCCCCCCCCCCCCCTTTGTCACCCCCATAGGTAGGGACAATAAAAAAATAAAGAATTTTTTTTTTCCACTAAGGTTAGAATAAGGTTAGAATAGGGTTAGGGGTAGGGTTAGCGGTAGGGTTAGGGTTAGGGGTAGGGTTAGGGTACGCATCAAAAAACGCACCAAAAAAAGGACCTGCGTTTTCTGCCAAGAGCTGCGGTTTTTAGTGCAGAAAAATCAGGAAATCAGGAACGTGTGAACATGGCCTAAAACGGCTGCTCTCATGGTCACTACTTTAACTCCTGTAGTTCCAAATTCGGAAATTGAATTATCAGATCTGTTATTTTAAATGGGATGTGAATACAGTAATTGTCTTCAAGAAACAATTCCCAAGCCATGGTGGATGTACCTAAAATGCTTAGTTCAGGTCACTCTAACTTCCTCATTATGTTTTTCTTTAGCTCTGAATTTGAAGAAGTAACTATAGACCCTACCTGCAGCTGGAGGCCGGTACCTATTAAGTCAGAGATTCACATCAAGGATGATCCAGATGGGATGCCCTCGAAGAGGTTTAAAACTATGAGTCCCAGTCAGATGATCATGCCCAATGTAATGGAAATGATTGCTGCATTAGGGCCTGGACCTTCGCCCTATCCATCACTACCGCCTCCACCAGGTGGTGGTAACACCAGTGAATATGTTGGACAAGGTAACCTTCACTTAATTTTATACACACAAAAAGTTCTTGTTAGTAACAGGTCAGTGCAAAAACTCAAAACCTCAATAGAAAAAATAAATATGGATAAGATCAGAATGTTTTACTTATTTTATTAATGTACATTGTAGCAAAATATTAAAAACGTACGAAAAGCTAATCAAAAGACATGTGGAGTCACACAGAAAAAAGAAATATGACCTCAATGTACTATATGAATGATAAATAGATGCAAATTGTACGACAACCAATCAAATTGTAATAAGCAGAAGCAGAGACCGGCACAGGCATTATTGAAAAGAACATGCAAAGAAGTAAATGATATGTAAAATTATACATAAAAAGTAAGTGACTAGTGAATGAGAATTATACTTGAATACAAAAAAAATGCAAACTGAAATCTTAGACGGCAAATGATACTGAAGACTACCATCTAAATATAATTAGAGGACCTGTCACCAGGTAAAAAGTGGTCAGTTTTTGTTCTTATTTTATTCCTGCTGCTCCCAAGTAGTTTTTTTCTTTAATCTACCACATTTTTGTATGGTCAATATCAAGGAGACATGTGGCTCAAAGGATTCCTTGGGGCATGTCTTCAGATTGTGAGCAACGCCTCCTTGGTAAAGACCATTTAAATTAGCACAAAATAAAAAAAAAACATACCTTGTAGTGGATTTAAAAAAAAAAAAAAGAAACACAATATTCAAGGAAGCAGTATGAATAAAATAAGAGCAAAAACTGGCTACTGGTGACTGGTCCTTTGTAAAATACTTATTAAAGGAGATTTTATACACATGCTGACAAATTTTATTGATAGTTAAAATAATTCCTAAAGTTTTTTTTTCTGCTATAGCGGTCTCCCCACTTCACCCCACCCTCCGTCACGCTCTGCATTTTCCTTATATATAGTAAACTTACCTTCAAGCACTTCAGGTTTCTTAAGGTACCGTCACACTAGACGATATCGCTAGCGATCCGTGACGTTGCAGAGTCCTCACTAGCGATATCGTCCAGTGTGACAGGCAGCAGCGATCAGGCCCCTGCTGTGCTGTCGCTGGTCGGGGAAGAAAGTCCAGAACTTTATTTGGTCGCTGGACTCCCCGCAGACATCGCTGAATCGGCGTGTGTGACACCGATTCAGCGATGTCTTCACTGGTAACCAGGGTAAACATCGGGTAACTAAGCGCAGGGCCACGCTTAGTAACCCGATGTTTACCCTGGTTACCATCCTAAAAGTAAAAAAAAACAAACGCTACATACTTACCTACCGCTGTCTGTCCTCCAGCGCTGTGCTCTGCTCTCCTCCTGTACTGTCTGTGTGAGCGTCGGTCAGCCGGAAAGCAGAGCGGTGACGTCACCGCTCTGCTTTCCGGCCGCTGTGCTCACACAGACAGTACAGGAGGAGTGCAGAGCACAGCGCTGGAGGACAGACAGCGGTAGGTAAGTATGTAGCGTTTGTTTTTTTACTTTTAGGATGGTAACCAGGGTAAACATCGGGTTACTAAGCGCGGCCCTGCGCTTAGTTACCCGATGTTTACCCTGGTTACCGGCATCGTTGGTCGCTGGAGAGCTGTCTGTGTGACAGCTCTCCAGCGACCAAACAGCGACGCTGCAGCGATCCTGATCGTTGTCGGTATCGCTGCAGCGTCGCTAAGTGTGACGGTACCTTTATTATTTCTGTTTAGCCTACATGATTCCTAGCTTTGATCCTACAGGTTATTTTTCTATGCTCTACTATAAATCCTATGACACATCCAAACAGCATAACATGAGCAACTAAATCCACTACAGTCTCTACCTGTAAGGATGATACTGTGATTAACCTCTCCTCTATATTCTTCTAATATGTTTAATTGATTTTCAGTTTACAGTTAAGAAGGCTGAAATGTATTCCCCTACATTATAATTGTATGACAGGCACTGTGAAGCCATAATCATTATCTGTGATAAGAGCTTCTGTCCACCCCTGTTGAAGACTTAAATGGTACAGTAAATGCAATTACATCATAGAGGAACTTACAGTGGGTTCGGAAAGCATTCAAACCCCTTTAAATTTGTCACTCTTTGTTTCATTGCAGCCCTTTGGTAAATTCACAAAAGTTCATTTTTTCACATTAATGTACACTCTGCACCCCATCTTGACTGAGAAAAACAGAAATGTAGAAATTTTGGCACATTTAATAAAAGAGAAAAACTGAAACATCACATGGTCATAAGTATTCAGACCCTTTGCTCAGACACTCATATTTAAGTCACATGTTGTCCATTTCCTTATGATCCTCCTTGAGATGGTTCTACTCCTTCATTGGAGTCCAGCTGTGTTTAAACGTATAGGACTTGATTTGGAAAGACACACACCTGTCTACGTCTGGAGGAAAGAAGGTTTAAACATAATAACAGACACGGATTCTTTACTGTAAGAGCAGTGAGACTATGGAACTCTCTGCCGTATGATGTTGTAATGAGTGATTCATTACTTAAAGGGAGGGTGCCGTGATTTTAGTTTTTGTATTAATAATTATTGATTATATAATCAATTATTTTTAATACGAAAGTAAATGTAGTACTTTAATACTTTTTTATTTATTCATTTTTACTTTTGCCACTGGAGGCCGCCATTTTCATTAGTGTGGGTGTAAGTGTCTGGACACGACACTTGCATACCTCACTTACGGCAGCCATGGGCATAGGAGCCAACAGTCGGGCTCCGACCGCTCCTCCTGCCTCTCAGCTGTGACTTGGGCACGCCCCCTGGGCTGCTACGTCACAGCTGTGAGAGGAGATCGCGGCCATTTTGTTTTTTTCCTCTGTCATCGCACACACAGCTCAGTGTGTGCGATCATAGCAGGAGCTGCCAGGGAGAAGCTGCTGCTGGGAGCGAGGTCCGGGGTGAGTATCTGCAGCCAGGAGCTGTGATTGCAGCCTGTACTTAGTATTACAGCACAGGCTGCAATCACTGCTCACTGCCGACCTGTTCAGAGCAGAGCAGGGAGATGTCACACTGCTCTGCCCTGAACATGACTCAGCACTTCCTGGAAGAGGACTGAAGGTAAGTACAGAGTTTTTATTTTCTTATGCATCTACCACTGCTACCTGTCCCTATATACCACTGCTACTAGCCCCTATATACCACTGCTACCTGCTCCTATATACCACTGCTACTAGCCCCTATATACCACTGCTACTAGCCCCTATATACCACTGCTACTAGCCCCTATATACCACTGCTACCAGCCCCTATATACCACTGCTACCAGCCCCTATATACCACTGCTACCAGCCACTATATACCACTGCTACTAGCCACTATATACCACTGCTACTAGCCCCTATATACCACTGCTACCTGCTCCTATATAGCACTGCTGCTAGCCCCTATATACCACTGCTACTAGCCCCTATATACCACTGCTACCAGCCACTATATACCACTGCTACTAGCCACTATATACCACTGCTACTAGCCCCTATATACCACTGCTACCTGCCCCTATATACCACTGCTACCTGCCCCTATATACCATCTACGACTGCTACCTGCCTCTGTATACCACCTACCACTGCTGCCTGCCTCTATATACCATCTACCACTGCTGCCTGTCTCTATATACCATCTACCACTGCTGCCTGCCTCTATATACCATCTACGACTGCTGCCTGCCTCTATATACCATCTACGACTGCTGCCTGCCTCTATATACCACCTACCACTGCTGCCTGCCTCTATATACCATCTACCACTGCTTCCTGCCTCTATATACCATCTACCACTGCTGCCTGCCTCTATATACCATCTACCACTGCTGCCTGCCTCTATATACCACCTACCACTGCTGCCTGCCTCTATATACCATCTACCACTGCTGCCTGCCTCTATATACCATCTACCACTGCTGCCTGCCTCTATATACCATCTACCACTGCTACCTCTGTCCTGTGTAGCTAATCTTGTCTTGTGTAGCTAATCCTGTCCTGTGTCCAGTATCACACAAGATAGGATTAGATACACGGCGCAGCACAGTATCACACAGGACAGGATTAGATACACGGCTCAGCAGTCAGTATCTAATCCTCTCCTATGCACTCCTCTCCCCCCTGCGTGTCTTTCCCCATTGTGGTTTATTATTTTTGTTGTGAGAGATGAGGGAGTCGAGGATTATGCGTTCGGTATGGTATAAAAAAGATTAATAAAGGACTTTATTCTGGCCGAGTCTTTATTTACAATACATGTGAGATCTATGTGGCGGCATTATGGGTGATCTATATGGCGGTATTATGTGAGAAGCATATGGTGTTATGTGAGAACACTGGCGGTATTATGTGTGATCTATATGGTGGTATGTGAGAACACTGGCGGTATTATGTGTGATCTATATGGCGGTATGTGAGAACACTGGCGGTATTATGTGTGATCTATATGGCGGTATG
Source organism: Ranitomeya imitator (assembly GCF_032444005.1). NCBI lineage: Eukaryota > Metazoa > Chordata > Amphibia > Anura > Dendrobatidae > Ranitomeya > Ranitomeya imitator. The sequence goes on from NC_091283.1 coordinate 694,591,632, forward strand.
TGAGAACACTGGCGGTATTATGTGTGATCTATATGGCGGTATGTGAGAACACAGGCGGTATTATGTGTGATCTATATGGTGGTATTATGTGAGAACTGTATGACAGTATTGTGTGATCTATTTGATAGTATTGTGTGTGATCTATATGGCAGTATTATCTTCAGAAAGCAGACCCATTCTATGGTGGTTCTGGCTGAGCACCTGCACGCGGGTCTGGGGTAATAGAGGGTAAAGCATGACCTCCAGTTAGGTGCAGTCAGGGCTGGTGAGGCAGCTGAAGAGAGGGGTCTCATTTTTATCGTTACTATATGGCTACATTTCCTTCCCAGCGTCACCCCAGACTGTGCCTGTCGCCTCGCTTTCACACATCGCCAGGACAGGATGGAGAAGACAGGATCTTCGGAGGGGAATGGGGTCTGTATGCAAAGTCTGGATCAGACCAGGCCATCAATCCGCAGAAATGTTTCCTGGATTTCTGTGAAGCAGATGGTCCATCCATGTGTATAAAAGACAGCGCTCTATGTACAATCCCTGGCTGCTCCGCGCACCAAACAGGGGGCCCCTATAGACCAGCACACTGCTCTCCTGAAATACTCTGTGCTGCTGTCACCCTGCTCCCTCCACCACATATCTCCCAGAATCCTCGCTGCCTGCCATCCTTGGTGACTGTCTACTTGTCAGTATAAGGCTGCCTTCACACTATCAGTATTTGGTCAGTATTTTACCTCGGTATTTGTAGCCAAAACCAGGAGTGGGTGATAAATGCAGAAGTGGTGCATATGTTTCTATTATACTTTTCCTCTATTTGTTCCACTCCTGGTTTTGGCTTACAAATACTGAGGTAAAATACTGACCAAATACTGATAGTGTGACGGCAGCCATACTCTGCAGTCACCAACAAAATGGCTGCTCACTGGGTTCCTGAATATCATCCTCTCTAATCCCTTAGCAAACACCCAGAAGGGGAGGAGAGGAGACATCACACACGTCAGCAGACTCCGCCCATAATTACTGCAGTGCAGTAATGTGAGCTAGTTGTACACTAGGTTTTTCTGAAATTTCAGCAGCTGCTCCCCCTATTGTTGAAAAGTGGAAATTCCAAAACTTTTCAAATTAATTTTCATATTTTACCAAATTATAAACAAATGATAATATTTTTTAAGAAAATGTAATCATTAATTCTTTACATTTTTACAATTTCTGAAAAAAACATTTTTTTGATGGCACCTTCCCTTTAAATTTAAGAGGGGACTGGATGCCTTTCGTGAAAAGTATAATGTTACAGGTTATATACAGTTAAATCCATATGTATTTGGACAGAGACAACATTTTTCTAATTTTGGTTATAGACATTACCACAATGAATTTTAAACAAAACAATTCAGATGCAGTTGAAGTTCAGACTTTCAGCTTTCATTTGAGGGTATCCACATTAAAATTGGATGAAGGGTTTAGGAGTTTCAGCTCCTTAACATGTGCTACCCTGTTTTTAAAGGGACCAAAAGTAATTGGACAGATTCAATAATTTTAAATAAAATATTCATTTTTAGTACTTGGTTGAAACCACTTTGTTGGCAATGACTGCCTGAAGTCTTGAACTCACGGACATCACCAGACGCTGTGTTTCCTCCTTTTTGATGCTCTGCCAGGCCTTCACTGTGGTGGTTTTCAGTTGTTGTTTGTTTGTGGGCCTTTCTGTCTGAAGTTTAGTCTTTAACAAGTGAAATGCTGCTCAATTGGGTTGAGATCAGGTGACTGACTTGGCCATTCAAGAATATTCCACTTCTTTGCTTTAATAAACTCCTGGGTTGCTTTGGCTTTATATTTTGGGTCATTATCCATCTGTAGTATGAAATAACGACCAATCAGTTTGGCTGCATTTGGCTGGATCTGAGCACACAGTATGGCTCTGAATACCTCAGAATTAATTTGGCTGCTTCTGTCCTGTGTCACATCATCAATAAACACTAGTGACCCAGTGCCACTGGCAGCCACGCATGCCCAAGTAATTACACTGCCTCCGCTGTGTTTTACAGATGATGTGGTATGCTTTGGATCGTGAGCTGTACCATGCCTTCCCCATACTTTTCTCTTTCCATCATTCTGGTAGAGATTGATCTTGGTTTCATCTCTCCAAAGAATATTCTTCCAGAACTGTGCTGGCTTTTTTAGATGCTTTTTAGCAAAGTCCAGTCTAGCCTTTTTATTCTTGATGCTTATGAGTGGCTTGCACCGTGCAGTGAACCCTCTGTATTTACTTTCATGCAGTCTTCTCTTTATGGTAGATTTGGATATTGATACGCCGACCTCCTGGAGAGTGTTGGTCACTTGGTTGGCTGTTGTGAAGGGGTTTCTCTTCACCCATGGAGATTATTCTGCAATCATCCACCACTGTTGTCTTCCGTGGGCGCCCAGGTCTTTTTGCATTGATGAGTTCACCAGTGCTTTCTTTCTTTCTCAAGATGTACCAAACTGTAGATTTTGGCAACCCTAATATTAGAATATTAGCAGCAATTTCTCGGATGTGTTTTTTCTGTTTTCACAGCTTAAAGGGAAGGTGCCACCAGTTTTCTTGTATTTTGTTTTTTTGTGAAATTAAGCTTAAAATAGTAATTAAAATGTATTAACCCCTTTCTGCCATCAGACGTACTATTGCGTCCATGGGGGGTGGGCCCTACTTCCCAAGGACGCAATAGTACGTCATATGCGATCGGCAGCGCTCACGGGGGGAGCGGCGCCGATCGCGGCCGGGTGTCAGCTGCCTATCGCAGCTGACATCCGGCACTATGTGCCAGGAGCGGTCACGGACCGCCCCCGGCACATTAACCCCCGGCACACCGCGATCAAAGATGATCGCGATGTGCCGGCGGTGCAGGGAAGCACCGCGCAGGGAGGGGGGCTCCCTGCGGGCTTCCCTGAGACCCCCGCAGCAACGCGATGTAATCGCGTTGCTGCGAGGGTCTTGCCGCCCTCCCTCCCTGCTCCAGGTCCCGGATCCAAGATGGCCGCGGATCCGGGTCCTGCAGGGAGGGAGGTGGCTTCACAGAGCCTGCTCAGAGCAGGCACTGTGAAGCCTGCACTGCTGCATGTCAGATCAGTGATCTGACAGAGTGCTGTGCAAACTGTCAGATCACTGATCTGTGATGTCCCCCCCTGGGACAAAGTAAAAAAGTAAAAAAAAAATTTTCCAAATGTGTAAAAAAAATTAAAAAAAAATATTCCTAAATAATGAAAAAAAAAAAAAAATATTCCCATAAATACATTTCTTCATCTAAATAAAAAAAAAAAAAAACAATAAAAGTACACATATTTAGTATCGCCGCGTCCGTATCGACTCGCCCTATAAAACTGGCACACTAGTTAACCCCTTCAGTAAACACCGTAAGAAAAAAAAAAAAAAAACGAGGCAAAAAACGACGCTTTATTATCATACCGCCGAACAAAAAGTGGAATAACACGTGATCAAAAAGACAGATATAAACAACCATGGTACCGCTGAAAGCGTCATCTTGTCCCGCAAAAAACGAGCCACCATACAGCATCATCAGCAAAAAAATGAAAAAGTTATAGTCCTGAGAATAAAGCGATGCCAAAATAATTATTTTTTCTATAAAATAGTTTTTATCGTATAAAAGCGCCAAAACATAAAAAAATGATATAAATGAGATGTCGCTGTAATCGTACTGACCCGAAGAATAAAACTGCTTTATCAATTTTACCAAACGCGGAACGGTATAAACGCCTCCCCCAAAAGAAATTCATGAATAGCTGGTTTTTGGTCATTCTGTCTCACAAAAATCGGAATAAAAAGCGATCAAAAAATGTCACGTGCCCGAAAATGTTACCAATAAAAACGTCAACTCGTCGCGTAAAAAACAAGACCTCACATGACTGTGTGGACCAAAATATGGAAAAATTATAGCTCTCAAAATGTGGTAACGCAAAAAATATTTTTTGCAATAAAAAGCGTCTTTCAGTGTGTGACGGCTGCCAATCATAAAAATCCGCTAAAAAACCCGCTATAAAAGTAAATCAAACCCCCCTTCATCACCCCCTTAGTTAGGGAAAAATAAAAAAATGTATTTATTTCCATTTTCCCATTAGGGCTAGGGTTAGGGCTAGGGTTAGGGCTAGGGTTAGGGCTAGGGTTAGGGCTAGGGCTAGGGTTAGGGCTAGGGTTAGGGCTAGGGCTAGGGTTAGGGCTAGGGTTAGGGCTAGGGCTAGGGTTAGGGCTAGGGTTAGGGCTAGGGTTAGGGTTAGGGCTAGGGTTAGGGTTAGGGCTAGGGTTAGGGCTAGGGTTAGGGTTAGGGCTAGGGTTAGGGCTAGGGTTAGGGCTAGGGTTAGGGCTAGGGTTAGGGCTAGGGCTAGGGTTAGGGTTGGGGCTAGGGTTAGGGCTAGGGTTAGGGCTAGGGTTAGGGCTACAGTTAGGGTTGGGGCTAAAGTTACAGTTAGGGTTTAGATTACATTTACAGTTGGGAATAGGGTTGGGATTAGGGTTAGGGGTGTGTCAGGGTTAGAGGTGTGGTTAGGGTTACCGTTGGAATTAGGGTTAGGGGAGTGTTTGGATTAGGGTTTCAGTTATAATTGGGGGGTTTCCACTGTTTAGGCACATCAGGGGCTCTCCAAAAGCGACATGGCGTCCGATCTCAATTCCAGCCAATTCTGCGTTGAAAAAGTAAAACAGTGCTTCTTTCCTTCCGAGCTCACCCGTGTGCCCAAACAGGGGTTTACCCCAACATATGGGGTATCAGCGTACTCAGGACAAATAGGACAACAACTGTTGGGGTCCAATTTCTCCTGTTACCCTTGGGAAAATACAAAACTGGGGGCTAAAAAATAATTTTTGTGGGAAAAAAAAGATTTTTTATTTTTACGGCTCTGCGTTATAAACTGTAGTGAAACACTTGGGGTTCAAAGTTCTCACAACACATCTAGATAAGTTCCCGGGGGGGTCTAGTTTCCAATATGGGGTCACTTGTGGGGGGTTTCTACTGTTTAGGTACATTAGGGGCTCTGCAAACGCAATGTGACGCCTGCAGACCATTCCATCTAAGTCTGCATTCAAATGGCACTCCTTCCCTTCCGAGCCCTCCCATGCGCCCAAACAGTGGTTTCCCCCCATATATGGGGTATCAGCGCACTCAGGACAAATTGGACAACACATTTTTGGGTCCAATTTCTCCTGTTACCCTCGGGAAAATACAAAACTGGGGGCTAAAAAATAATTTTTGTGGGAAAAAAATTTTGTTTTATTTTTACGGCTCTCCATTATAAACCTCTGTGAAGCCCTTGGTGGGTCAAAGCGCTCACCACACATCTAGATAAGTTCCTTAGGGGGTCTACTTTCCAAAATGGTGTCACTTGTGGGGGGTTTCTACTGTTTAGGTACATTAGGGGCTCTGCAAACGCAATGTGACGCCTGCAGACCATTCCATCTAAGTCTGCATTCAAATGGCACTCCTTCCCTTCCGAGCCCTCCCATGCGCCCAAACAGTGGTTTCCCCCCACATATGGGGTATCAGCGCACTCAGGACAAATTGGACAACACATTTTTGGGTCCAATTTCTCCTGTTACCCTCGGGAAAATACAAAACTGGGGGCTAAAAAATAATTTTTGTGGGAAAAAATTTTTGTTTTATTTTTACGGCTCTCCATTATAAACCTCTGTGAAGCCCTTGGTGGGTCAAAGCGCTCACCACACATCTAGATAAGTTCCTTAGGGGGTCTACTTTCCAAAATGGTGTCACTTGTGAGTGGTTTCTACTATTTAGGTACATTAGGGGCTCTGCAAACGCAACATGGCGTCTCATCTCAATTCCTGTTAATTTTGCATTGAAAAGTCAAACGGCGCTCCTTCCTTTCCGAGCTCTCCCATCCGCCCAAACAGTGGTTTACCCCCACATATGGGGTATCAGCGCACTCAGGACAAATTGTACAACAACTATTGGGGTCCAATTTCTTCTCTTACCCTTGGAAAAATAAAAAATTGGGGGCGAAAAGATAATTTTTGTGAAAAAATATGATTTTTTTATTTTTACGGTTCTGCATTATAAACTTCTGTGAAGCACTGGGTGGGTCAAAGTGCTCACCACACCTCTAGATAAGTTCCTTAGGGGGTCTACTTTCCAAAATGGTGTCACTTGTGGGGGGTTTCAATGTTTAGGCACATCAGTGGCTTTCCAAACGCAACATGGCATCCCATCTCAATTCCTGTCAATTTTGCATTGAAAAGTCAAACGGCGCTCCTTCCCTTCCGAGCTCTCCCATCCGCCCAAACAGTGGTTTACCCCCACATATGGGATATCAGCTTACTCAGGACAAATTGTACAACAACTATTGGGGTCCAATTTCTTCTCTTACCCTTGGAAAAATAAAAAATTGGGGGCGAAAAGATAATTTGTGTGAAAAAATATGATTTTTTATTTTTACGGTTCTACATTATAAACTTCTGTGAAGCACTTGGTGGGTGAAAGAGCTCACCACACCTCTATATAAGTTCCTTAGGGGGTCTACTTTCCAAAATGGTGTCACTTGTGGGGGGTTTCAATGTTTAGGCACATCAGGGGCTCTCCAAACGAAACATGGTGTCCCATCTCAATTCCTGTCAATTTTGCATTGAAAAGTCAAATGGCGCTCCTTCGCTTCCGAGCTGTGCCATGCGCCCAAACAGTGGTTTACCCCCACATGTGGGGTATTGGCGTACTCAGGACAAATTGTACAACAATGATTGCGGTCCATTTTCTCCTGTTACCCTTGGTAAAATAAAACAAATTGGAGCTGAATTAAATTTTTTGTGAAAAAAAGTTAAATGTTCATTTTTATTTAAACATTCAAAAAAATCCTGTGAAGCACCAGAAGGGTTAATAAACTTCTTGAATGTGGTTTTAAGCACCTTGAGGGGTGTAGTTTTTAGAATGGTGTCACACTTGGGTATTTTCTATCATATAGACCCCTCAAAATGACTTCAAATGAGATGTGGTCCCTAAAAAAAAATGGTGTTGTAGAAATGAGAAATTGCTGGTCAAATTTTCACCCTTATAACTCCCTAACAAAAAAAAATTTTGGTTCCAAAATTGTGCTGATGTAAAGTAGACATGTGGGAAATGTTACTTATTAAGTATTTTGTGTGACATATATCTGTGATTTAATTGCATAAAAATTCAAAGTTGGAAAATTGCGAAATTTTCATAATTTTCGCCAAATTTCCGTTTTTTTCACAAATAAACGCAGGTACTATCAAAGAATTTTTACCATTGTCATGAAGTACAATATGTCACGAGAAAACAATGTCAGATTCACTGGGATCCGTTGAAGCGTTCCAGAGTTATAACCTCATAAAGGGACAGTGGTCAGAATTGTAAAAATTGGCCCGGTCATTAACGTGCAAACCACCCTTGGGGGTAAAGGGGTTAATGCAATGTTTGCACTGTTTGCAAACATTTCTATATGAAAAATATTATATATTTTTTTTACAAATATACATATTTACCACTAGGGGGAGCATTTTCCATTTTAGACCTCAAGCAGCTATAGTAAGATTTACCAACTTTACTGTTAGCAGCAAAATTGGGACAGTAACTGCTGACATCACCATTTCCCTCCCCTTTTGGTGGTCTAATATCCCTGGGGCAGAATGAAGAGCAGCATCACAGGGCAGCGCCATTTTGTGTGTGACTGCCCTGTGACCTGCTATCACCAGCAGTTACTGCATCAGAGGTACAGCTTGTTTACAGAGGAGCAGAACACAGTGGCCTCAGCAGCATTTTTTGTGAATAACATTCTTGCCATCCCCCTTCCCCCACCTTAATCCCTGTCCTGTCAGCTGCCCTGCTCTCTCTCCAGGTGTCACCTCCCTCTCTGCAGGCTGTGAGTGCAGCTTACCAGAGATCACAGGGACTGTGTGTGAGGGGGAGGCAGAGACACAGCAGGAGAAGCACACAGGGCAGCCTGTGAGGAACAGAGGATGTCTGCCCAGAATGTGCCTGCCTGGAGTACAGAGGAGCAGTGAGCGCTTCTTCTGTCCTGCGTTAGAGAGTAAGTGGAGCTCGGCAGATAGCACTGGGCTATAATAAAATGGCGGCTAGTCACACCTACAGCAGTGAGTTGTGCAGCCCACAGAGGCGTGCCCAGCTCACTGCTAATGCTGCTGCAATGTTAGAGATAGGAGATAATAGACGGGCGCTGACCCTATGTCCATGGGGTGCCGTAATCTGACACTGATAGTGCCCTGCTACTGCTGCAAAACCAAGATGTCAGCCCCCAGTGCATTCTTTAAACTCATATAACACATGAAATCTGTTTCACATGCATTTAAAATTTGCTTATAGCAGCATGTTATCCTACATTACAGTGATTTATTAATGATTTACAAACGCGGTACCTTACCTTTAAGAGTGGCTTGTTTCACCTGCATGGAGAGCTCCTTTGACCGCATGTTTACTGCACAGCAAAACCTTCCAAATGCAAGCACCACACCTCAAATCAACTCCAGGCCTTTTAACTGTTTAATTGAGAATGACATAACGAAGGGATTGCCACACCTGTCCATGAAATAACCTTGGAGTCAATTGTCCAATTACTTTTGGTGCCTTTAAAAACAGGGTGGCACATGTTAAGGAGCTGAAACTCCTAAACCCTTCATCCAATTTTAATGTGGATACCCTCAAATGAAAGCTGAAAGTATGAACTTCAACTGCATCTGAATTGTTTTGTTTAAAATTCATTGTGGTAATGTCTATAACCAAAATTAGAAAAATGTCTCTGTCCAAATATATGGACTTAACTGTATACTAGATTCCTTGATAGGGCGTTGATCCAGGGAACTAGTCTGATTGCCGTATGTGGAGTCGGGAAGGAATTTTTTTCCCCAATGTGGAGCTTACTCTTTGCCACATGGGTTTTTTTTGCCTTCCTCTGGATCAACATGTTAGGGCATGTTAGGTTAGGCTATGGGTTGAACTAGATGGACTTAAAGTCTTCCTTCAACCTTAATAACTGTGCTACTATGTTACTGTATAAGGCCTCACAGCTCACAGTCCGTGTCAGACCAAATGAGAATCATGAAGTCAAAGTAACTGGCCAATGAGCGCAGAGACAGAATTGTGGCATGGCACAGATCTGGCCAAAGTTACAACAGAATTTCTGCAGTACTCAAGGTTCCTAAGAGCACAATGGCTTATAATCCTTAAATGGAAGAAGTTTGGGACCACCAGAAGTCTTCCTAGACCTGGCTGTCCAGCTAAACTGAGCAATCGTGGGAGAAGAGCCTTAGTGAGATAGGTAAAGAAGAACCCCAAGATCACTGTGGCTGAGCTCCAGAGATGCACTTGGGAGATGGGAGAAAGTTCCACAAAGTCTACTACCACTGTAGCCCTCCACCCGTCGGGCCTTTATTGCAGAGTGGCCCATCGGAAGCCTCTCCTCAGTGCAAGACATATGAAAGCCCGCATAGAGTTTGTTAAAAAAAAATACATGAAGGACTCCCAGACTGATGAGACGAAGATAGACCTTTTTGGTGATAATTCTAAGCAGTATGTGTGGAAAAAACACAGACACTGCTCATCGCTTACTCAATACAATCCCAACAGTGAAACATGGTGGTGGCAGCATCATGCTATGCGGGGTGGTTTCAGCTGCAGGGACAGGAAGACTGGTTGCCATTGAAGGAAACATGAATGCTGCCAAGTACAGAGATATCCTGGATGAAAACCTCTTTCAGAGTGCTCTGGACATAAGACTTGGCCGAAGATTCACCTTCCAACAAGACAATGACCCTAAGCACACAGCTAAAATAACAAAGGAGTGGCTTCAGAACAACTCTGTGACTATTCTTGACTGGCCCAGCCAGAGCCCTGACCTAAACCCAATTGAGCATCTCTGGAGAGACCTGACTGAAAATGTCTGTCCACCAACATTCACCATTCAACCTGACGGAACTGGAGAGGATCTGCAAGGAAGAATGGCAGAGGATCCCCAAATCCAGGTGTGAAAAACTTGTTGCATCATTGCTAAGAATACTCATGGTTGTACTAGCTCAAAAGGGTGCTTCTACTCAATACTGAGCGAAGGGTCTGAACACTTATGATCATGTGATATTTCAGTTTTTCTTTTTTAATAAATCTGCAAAAATTACTAAATTAATGAGAAAAAAAAAGAACTTTTTTGAATTTACCCAATGGCTGCAATGAAGCAAATAGTGAGAAATATAAAGGTGTATTAATTCTTTCTGCTCCCACTGTATATTGCCTGAGATGGTTTCTCCTGTCAGAGAAAATAAAGCCATGTAATTCTCAGGCTCCTCATGTGATCACAGGACCTAACTGAAGAGAGGAGTACTATGAATTTCCAGATAAACAGGGACAACTAAACATGGCACTAATAGCTGAATTACGGTATATATTGTTTAGGAATATTGAAAGGATGAATTATTTTTTTTGTCATCATAAGTAGATTTGTTCTTTATTTGTAGGAAATAATTATCAAGGTCACGGTAACTTTGACTTTCCACATGGAGCACAAGGTGGGACATCTATGAATGATTTTATTCATGGGCCCCAGTTGTCTCATCCACCTGACATGCCCACCGGTTTGTCTTCGCTGGACAAACCTCTAAGCCACTCCATGCAGGACTCGGTAAGTGGTGATGATGTATATAGCACTTTTAATACATGTAAGCCACTTTGTTACAAGCTTATTACATGTTATCTTATTGCCAATTGTTCTTTTCCATACTGAGCCATTTTCCCCATTCCTGACCATGGACATTTTTCGGGTTTTATCATACATGAGCTTTTAACCACTCTAAATTTTTCTTTTGTTCGGACATTCAAATAATTTTTGTGCTTTTTTGTTCAATACATGTGGCTTAATTTTTTATGTCATATTACATTCCTTTTTTTATGATATTCCTCTTTCCATAGAAATTGTTTTTATGCATTGAGCTGCCTTCTGGTGCACAAGAGCTTCTATGTTCAAGTCCTGACAGGCAGTGTCTTCTCCTATAATTGTATTTATTTTCTTGCTTTTTATTAGTTTATTTTCTCAATTATTTCACACACTGTACCCTCCGTAAGGTTTTACAATATGTTTGGAGGGCACTTTGTAATAAAAAATTTTTTCATTGCAAATTTCTCCTGTAACTGGGAGTGGTATATTAGCCCCAGTTACAGGAGAAATTCAGCATCCTGCCTGCATGGCATAACTGGCTGAGTCTCTTAAAGGGAACCTGTCACCCCGAAAATCGCGGGTGAGGTAAGCCCACCGGCATTAGGGGCTTATCTACAGCATTCTGTAATGCTGTAGATAAGCCCCCGATGTTACCTGAAAGAGGAGAAAAAGACGTTAGATTATACTCACCCAGGGGCGGTCCCGCTGCTGGTCCGGTCGGATGGGCGTCTCTGGTCCGCTGCGGCGCCTCCCATCTTCATTCCAAGACGTCCTCTTCTGATCTTCAGCCACGGCTCCGGCGCAGGCGTACTTTGTCTGCCCTGTTGAGGGCAGAACAAAGTACTGCAGTGCGCAGGCGCCGGGCCTTTCTGACCTTTCTGGCGCCTGCGCACTGCAGTACTTTGTTCTGCCCTCAACAGGGCAGACAAAGTACGCCTGCGCCAGAGCAGAAGAGGACGTCTTGGAATGAAGATGGGAGGCGCCGCAGCGGACCAGAGACGCCCATCCGACCGGACCAGCAGCGGGACCGCCCCTGGGTGAGTATAATCTAACGTCTTTTTCTCCTCTTTCAGGTAACATCGGGGGCTTATCTACAGCATTACAAAATGCTGTAGATAAGCCCCTGATGCCAGTGGGCTTACCTCACCCGCGATTTTCGGGGTGACAGGTTCCCTTTAAGAATCAGCAGCTCTTCCTCTTTCCCTACACCCAGCGATCACATGATTCCTGGGTCTGGAGAAGGAAAGCTTCCTAATCTGTTTACACAAGTGCTGGTTCAGCGTTGGATATGTTACATTCATGATGCCAATCATGGTAGTAAACCAGTGTTGACTCCTCTGAGAGGGGAGTCTTGTGAGGTCTAACAGCTATCTCCCTACTCCCATAGTTGCACAATCTCCTACAAGCAGCTTTACTCTGCATTGACATTTTAGAATGCCAGTGTGAACTACCCTGACAATTATAGTCTGTGGGTGATCCAAAAGTAATTAAGGATTTAAGTGATTCTAAAATCTTCAACTGAACTCAAAAAGATTTCCCATCCGTACATTCCTAAACCAAGAATTTGCAAAAACCCTAGTCCATGCCCGCATCATCTCCTGCCTTGACTACTGCAACCTCCTGCTCTGTGGCCTCCCCTTTAACACTCTTGCACCCCTCCAATCTATTCTAAACTCTGCTGCCCGACTAATCCACCTGTCCCATCGCTATTCCCCGGCCTTTCCCCTCTGTAAATCCCTGCACTGGCTCCCCATTACCCAACGACTCCAGTTCAAAACCCTATCCATGACAAACAAAGCCATCCACAATCTGTGTCCTCCATACATCTGTGACCTCTTCTCCCAGTAGTTACCTGCACGCAACCTCCGATCCTCACAAGATCTCCTCCTATACTCCCCTCTTATCTCCTCTTCCCACAATCGCATACAAGATTTCTCCCGCGGATCCCCCATAAAGTACCGTCACACATAACGATATCGTTAACGATATTGTTGCTTTTTGTGACGTAGCAACGATATCGTTAAGGAAATCGTTATGTGTGACAGCGACCAACGATCAGGCCCCTGCTGGGAGATCGTTGGTCGCTGAGGAAAGTCCAGCACTTTATTTCGTCGCTGGATCTACCGCTGACATCGCTGGATCGGCGTGTGTGATGCCGATCCAGCGATGTCTTCACTGGTAACCAGGGTAAACATCGGGTTACTAAGCGCAGGGCCGCGCTTAGTAACCCGATGTTTACCCTGGTTACCAGCGTAAACGTTAAAAAAACAAACACTACATACTTACCTTCAGCTGTCTGTCCCCGGCGCTGTGCTTCTCTGCACTCTTCCTGCATCCTGTGTCAGCGCCGGCCAGCTGGAAAGCACAGCGGTGACGTCACCGCTCTGCTTTCCGGCTGACCCGGCGCTGACAGTGCAGAGGAAAGCACAGCGCCGGAGGACAGACAGCGGAATGTAAGTATGTAGTGTTTGTTTTTTTAACGTTTACGCTGGTAACCATGGTAAACATCGGGTTACTAAGCGCGGCCCTGCACTTAGTAACCCGATGTTTACCCTGGTTACCGGGGACCTCAGGATCGGTGGTCGCTGGAGAGCTGTCTGTGTGACAGCTCTCCAGCGATGCTGCAGCGATCGACATCGTTGTCGGTATCGCTGCAGCGTCGCTTAGTGTGACGGTACCCTTACTCTAGAACTCTCTACCACAACATATCAGATTCTCGCCTACCACAGAAACCTTCAAAAAGAACCTGAAGACCTACCTCTTTCAACAAGCCTACAACCTGCAGTAACCATCGATAGACCAAACCACTGCACGACCATCTCTACCCTCGCCTACTGTATTCTCACCCATCCCTTGTAGATTGTGAACCATCGTGGGCAGGGTCCTCTCTCCTCATGTACCAGTCGTAACTTATATTGATTAAGATTATTGTACTTGTTTTTATTATGTATACCCCTCCTCACATGTAAATCGCCATGGAATAAATGGCACTATAATAATAAATAATAATAAAACGCTGTTATGTTCTTTGTAAAGCTGACACTGTCTTTTCCTAATATTTATTGTCTTTTAGATACCTCATGTAGGAAATTCTGAGCAGCCTCATGGCTCCATGCCTCAGGGCTTACACCCACCTCACCCAGGAAGTCAGCCTGGGCAGCCTTTACACCACGGTGGACCAGCACCTCAACCTCGACACCCTCCACAAGCTGCCAACCATCCGCATGGGGACATGGCCTTTAACCCCTCCTCTGTGTTAGAAGGTCAACCGGGTGGTCATGGACCTCCAGATATGCCAGAGCCATCTCTGGATGTAAGTTCAATGATAATTTAAATGAGTGACTGCATAGGTTGACATGTGAATGCTATTTTAGAGATTTTGTAGTTAATTACAGATGTAACAAATCTAAAATGAACGTTTGTTTTAAATGAGAATATTTGTGCTACATAAATAACATGAGATTCATGGGCACAGTATTGTCTATGAAAATGGCATTTGTATAATGTACATGTATTGTATTTTTCAATAAGACGCACTTTTAAGCAAGAACAACTCTTGCTAAATTGTAGGCAGCTTCCTGTGATGGAGGAGACTCAGCATCCCCCCTGATTATTGAGAGAATTGCTCCCTTTCCTCCTAACTCATTTATGCGATCATTGCAGAACAGGAGATGAAGCTGCAAGGACCTGTATTAAGGCTGAAAGGACCTTTCAGATCATCTGATCAGTCACATGCGTGGAAGGAACTGCAACATATTAATGTATAGCATGTGTATGTAAATGTGCAATGTAGCAGAGCTAAGTGCATCGACTATATGTGTATATGTAGCAGAGCTGTGTGTATGTATATGTGCATATGTAACAGAGCTATGTGTATTTATATCTGCATATGTAGCAGAGCTGTGTGTATAATAGACACGGCAGATAAATAATAACAATAAATCTATTACATCCCTATTTTACACTAGTGCATTAAAATGCCTGATAATGACCCATCCACTTTACATCACCCGGAAAGTTTTAATTACCGTAATAGGAAAAATGTTATACCTATTTTCTGCTGTCTAAACCTGGTGTGTATCTTATGGCAAAGTGTGTCTTATAGTCCCAAAAATATGACATATCTTGTAGCTAAACTGTGTTTAATACCTTGCATTGATCTAAAAGTAATTCTACTGTTTGCTTGTCGATAGGATACAACTATAAAGCAGAGGTCATTGTTTTATTGCATTTCTGTAGAAAGTGTATTTCAAGGTTCTTGGAGTGGAAACGGCACATTCTAGATCTCAGGTGTCCAGTCAGTTCTGTGTAGATATTAAGCCAGAAAAAAAATGCTTTGAAAATTCAAACTAGTCATTTGTTTTTTGTAAATTGTAAAGGTGATCACAGCATTTTAAATATACAGAAATAAAAATTGTCATGGGAAATATCTTGTCAGGGACATCAATAACATTAATGCAACAGTGACCTGTAGTATAAGGAGTTTTTGACTTCTCTCTCCTTTCTGCAGCTGCTTCCAGAGCTTACGAATCCAGACGAGCTTCTTTCCTACCTGGATCCTCCAGATCTACCAAACAACAGCAACGATGACCTTCTCTCACTATTTGAGAACAACTAAAGTGTAGCTGTTTCCCCATTCCCAGCCCATAATACAGCCAGTCAGGACACACAGGGCAGGCACAGTTCTGGAAACTCCAACCCTTATCCATTATGAATGCCTTCCCGGCAGTCTTGTAGCTGTATTTGCCTAAGACTAATGCACTAGTGATGCTGCTACAGGGCAATATTCGGCTCCAGGCTGTCTGTAGATCTCTCAAGTGGTGCTTCCTGGTTTTCCCATTCTGAGGTTGATAAATGGGAAACTTTGAAGACAAAGTCCTCACTAGGCAGTTTAAGAGGTGGTGGAGATTAAATGCAAGACACGTGACACCTTATGATGCCTAGTGCTACCCCTCATTCCCACACCACCACCAGTCTCACACCAGCTGGCAATGAAGAACTTTACCACAAAATTGGGAGAAAGATGGAACAAACACACACCCATACACAAAGCACAAGGTTCCTAAGCAATGAGCATTAAGGGTAGACCTCTTGCTCTCACCACACACAAGTGCTGTCATGGAGGAGACAGCCTCTTCGAGGGAAGAGGGTCTCCTGCTTCTTTGTTTTGTCGCCAGTATACATTTCCTCCAGTTCTTATTGCAGCATTTATAACAAAAACTCCCAGGTCCCTGGACAGACGTTTCCTAAATGCAGAGACTAACAGCATGGAAGCTTCAGGGCAACAGCTGATACTTCATCCAGGAGCTATGCTGTCTCTTGTGACTTTATTTTGTTTGAACTTTTTTGTTTTAAGCTGCAACAAGGGGCATTGATATTGGTTTCATAAAGCAGCTTAAGGGTTATGTTTTTGTTTTTATTCATTTTGCTTAACCCAAGAAGACTGTTACACAATAACTGGCCTTTTTATCTGCCTGGTGATTATCATTTTAATATAAAACCACATAAAATGTGTGTTATTTGTGCAATCTTCTTTCCCAACCATCTTGTGGTCAAGGTACCTTCTAGAGGTGTGGGGGTAGGGGTCTAAATGCATGAGTCTGACCCAGTTTCTGTGCTTCTGGTGTGTTAATGCTGCTTGCTTCTGTAAAACTGTTGTTATATTTGTACAGAAGTGCATGTGTGCCAATCAATGTTACTTACTTTGTCTTTGTTCACTTTTTCACTGCTTTCTCCTTTGCTGACCCACTGTATAAATAAAATGGTATCCAGCAGATTACTTTAGCATAAGAAGTCTTAAAGGGGTTGTCCAATGAAAATAATTATCACCGAGGATTATTGATGAAAGTTGTTAGCAGCGATGAGGTCCTGAGTCTAAACTCCACCAAGGACAAAATATGCAAGGAGTTTGTATGTTCTCCCTGTGGTGTGTGAGTTTTTCTCTGGGTTCTCCCCAGACACATACTGAAAGGGAGTTTAGATTGTGAGCCCCAATGGGGACAGTCATGGTAGTGTCTGTAAAGCTGTAGAATACGATGATGCTATATAAGTAAATAATACTTGCTGATCGGTGGGGTCCGACCACTGGGACATGCACTAATCAGCAGAATGGAGAATTTTTATTCACAAGGTGACACTTTTATTTCTGATAAAAAATGGAGTGAAAGGTTGCAATATCGTCCACTGCTCCATTCATTCTCATCTCCGAGCAGAGCACTCAGAAGCCCCATAAGACGTGGAGCAGCAGTCGAGCATGCAACCTGCCATTCTATTGTAATTGAGGTAAAAGTGCCTCTTTTTGCCAATCTATGCCAGTTCCAGCTGTCGGACCCCATCAACGAATAAGATATTGCCTATCCTGACTGTAGGTGATTACTTGTTTTCATCAGACAACCCTATTAAAGGAAGACTTTTCTTCTTGCCTCTTTATAAGCAATTTCCTCCTCGTTCCTTTTCAGTGTACCAGCTTTGCCATCTTATGTCCTTTTTATGATATACTGATTTTAATTTTTTGCCCGTGTGTTGTGCTTGTACAGATGTGACTGACACACCAAACAATCCTACTTTGTTGAATATTTGTTTTCCTTTTTTCTATCACCAAAGTTGTATTTTGTAAATTTTTTTTATTTAACAAAAAAATGGAGAAAAAAAATGGTGGGTGGGCAAGTGATTATTTCCCTTTTTGGTTTCCCTTCTAGCAGTTTGAAATTCTTGACATTTTATTATTTTCCTGTTCTCGTTTTGTAGAAATGTAGGCTTTTTAAAATACATCTCCACTTTGTATTTGTGTTTTTTTTTGTTTGTTTGATTTTTATTTTTTTTCTATTTTTTTCATTTTCTAAATTCCGGTGTCTTAGTAAGGTAAGATGGCAGCACACAATGCTGTTCATATGCAATTAAAATATTGTAAATATGTTAAAAAATTTTAGAACTATGTGTTGCTTAGTGACATGGTTTGTTCTCATGTAGTTTTTTTTTTTTTATAATGCCAAGTCCTTGTGACACATCCCTTCTCTTCATCACACTTCTCACCTTGATTTTACAGCTGTACCTGCGGCTAATACCTCTCCTCTAGGGACGTCTCCAGCTGCTGTGAAAGTGAAGGGGTTACACTACAATTAAGGCGCCTGCATTTGTGAAAATGTAGAATTTGCTTGTACCCAAAAAGAAGCAAACTTTAGAAAGTAACTACCACAATATGATGGGATTGTGAGGATGGAGCATTGCTTTTCATTTCAGTTACTTGCAATTTGTCCAACAGTTACAAAAACTTTCTAAAATTTGTTCTCTTATTTTATAATTATGTATTGCCATTAAAGGGGTTGTGTAATCTTATTAAATTGCTAAAATGGCAAAGTGCTTGTAAAATTGAGCCACTTTACCATTTAGCTGTTATTAAAGATCCAGTCCGTTCTCCAGAGCAGAGAACTTTTTCATTCTGAAGTGAACTGCTCATTGCCATGGTGTGTGCACGGTCATGCTGTTTGCTATGTAACTTGCTCTGAAGCCAGCCTTAAGTGTCCCTGCACATCTCACATGCACCAGAGAGCGCACAGTTCTGGCCAGCAGTTAAGCCCGAACTGTCAATCTTCAGGATTTCATTGCTCCCTGCAAGCTGGAAACAGGGAGGTAGGGGAGCGGTGCGCTCCTGAAGACAGAAACGCGAGACAACCCATTTAATGCTTATCTTTTCAAGGCTTGAAACACTTTTGCAGAACTGTGTTATATGCAGCAGTACAAGTAGAAATTATACATTAATACAGAATGTCAGATGTAAATGCTGTCATGGCTTTTAATTTTTCAACTGGAAAAAAAGTTAACCCCTTCACTTTAATGGAGGGGGAAAGGGATGAAGGCGTTGCCAGCTTATGCTTGGCCCTTTTGGGTCTGAGCAGGATTAAAGGACTTCACACACCCTATGTAAATAATGTATATGAGCAGTAGAGACATAAAACACAGACACATTCATTTTCCTGGGAATGTGCATTTGTTTGTTTTTTATTTTGCAAAAAAAGTGGTTAGAAAAATGTTTAAAAAAATGTGTGTTTCCATATGGTGTGGAAATATTCCTATATTTAGGGAGGGTGGGAAGGGTGCATTTTGTGTGAAATCACTTTGTTTCCACTCTGAAATACTTTGACCCTTTGTGAAAAGAAATGACTTTTTTTTTTTTTGTTATGTACATCTAATATTTTAGCTGACACACTTTACTTTAAGGTGCTACATGACGTAAAACACACACACAGTGAAAAAGAAATAGTGGATTATAGGGAAATTCAGTAAAAAAAGAAAGAGATTGTAACCAAATTCTTTGTACAAATTTTGATATTCTGATCAGAAGGGGAAATTGAAAATAAATGGTACAATCTATAATAAAACATGCAAAAGGGCCACTGTATCTTGTCTGTACATTGTATGTACAATTTAATCATTCATATTTGTATCCCCTTCAGTGCCAGAGGGAAGAAGTGTCTCTTCCCCTCTCTAGCAGTGAAGGCAGAAAATGTTCAAAATTAACGTAATTGTGCTTTTTAGTCTTGCAAAACTGTATGTAGTTAGTTGTGTCCACCTTATATTTATCAAATAAATATGTACTCAGATGAAACCTGAACACTGTGTTAAGTTTTCATTTTATATTTAAATAGTGCTGCCTTTTAATTTTATTTTGATCATATATCTGTGTAGCATATTTTCCCATTTATGTTCATTTTTGTCATTTTTTAAAATAAAACTGAAGTTTTAAAAGCTACTTGCAATTAGTCAATAAATGTATCATTCTTATGATATGCATGTACCAAGTTAAGCCATGAAATAATGACAACACTGTTGAATAAGCATTCCCAGTAAGCTTTTTGTTAGGAAAACTTGTGTAACTGTAGTGTAGGGGGCATTAATACTCTCACTGATTGCCAGCTTTCCCGGCTTGCAGGACTCTATGTGCATTGGAAGTGACTTTTACAATAAGAGCCTATGAAGCATTGTTGAGTGACACGCCTCAAACGTACATTGCAAAAGCGGCTTTTGGCTCACACGTAGACACTAGAGATGGGTGGACACCTGGATGTTCTGGTACGGAAGGTTTGGCCGAACAGTTACAAAAAATTTGACTACTTGAACAGTACCTGGACCCGAACATGTACCCTATTCACTTGAATGGGGAGCCCAAACATCCAGTGTTTGCTGCACTGTAATGTGCAAGACAGTGCAACAAACAACCCTTCTGATCGGCGGTGAAATCATCCCCGCCGGTCAGAGAGCCAACATGAGTGCTCAGCTGTGATCGGAGATATAAAGGTTACCTCCGGTCATTTTTGTCAGCTGATGGGATAACTTCTCCTATCATTCGACACCTGCTGCTGCTAATAACGGCGAGAGCAGGACCGGCGGATGGGAGTATTCATTATCCGCCCCTGCGCTGTAAATAATTTAAAAAAAAAAACCAGTGTGGGTTCCCCTGTATTTTTGATAACCAGCCAGGCAAAACTCACAGCTGGGGGCTGCAACCCTCAGCTGTCAGCTTCAGCAAGGCTGGTTATCAAGAATAGAGGGGTCCCCATGCCGTATTTTTATTTATTTTTTTTTTTTTTTAAGGCACGAAGAAAATAATGAATTGGGTGCAAACCAAAAAAAAGGCAACTTAACAAATAAATGGTGCTAAGGCAATGATTCATTGAAGCAATAGTATGTTTCTCCTAGAAAGTGTTATTTTGTTTGAAAAATTAAGTGAAAATGCATATGTTTCATAATTTCATTTTGCTTAAAGGAGTTTTCCCATTAAATATATCAATTTTTCTGTTGAATCACTGTGGGGTTTTTTTTTGTTTGTTTTTAATGGTTTTTTTCTAAAATTGTCCACCTAAGATCCCCTTCACACTTCAGTGTCTCTGGTACATGTGTAATTTTTTGGAGATGGAAATTTCATTCTCCAGCAGGACTTGGCACCTGTCCACACTGCCAAAAGTACCAATACCTGGTTTAAAAGCAACAGTATCACTGTGCTTGATTGGCCAGCAAACTCGTCTGACCTTAACCCCTTAGAGAATCTATGGGGTATTGTCAAGAGGAAGATGAGAGACATCAGACCTAACAATGCAGACGAGCTGAAGGCTGCTATCAAAGCAACCTGGGCTTCCATAACACCTCAGCAGTGCCACTGACTGATCGCCTCCATTCCACGCCACAGTGATTCAGTAATTGATGCAAAAGGAGCCCCGACCAAGTATTGAGTGCATTTACTGAACATACATTTCAGTAGGCCAACATTTCGGATGTTAAAATCATTTTTTCAAGCTGGTGATATATAGTATTCTAATTTACGGAGATAATAACTTCTGGGTTTTCATTGGTTGTAAACCTTAATCATCAACATTAACAGAAATAAACAATTGAAATACATCACTCTATTTGTAATGACTCTATAATATGAGTTTCAATTTTTGTATTGAAGAACTGAAATAAATTTACTTTTTGATGATATTCTAATTTTGTGAGATGCACCTGTAGGTGATAGATAGATACATAGATATGAGATAGATATGGGTTTGATAGCTACATAGATATTCGTGAGATATATAATTAATGCCTTGCATATGTAGTTTGCTTTACATGTAGTAAGCTAATAAATGAAAAAAATTACGTGGGGTCCCCCCCATTTTTGATAACCAGCAAAGGTAAAGAAGGCAGCTGTCAGCTGATCTTATCAGGCTGGACAGGTTCATGGTTATCTGGCCCTTCCCAGCCTTAAAATGCCAGCTCTCAGCTGCCCCAGCAGTGGCACATCACATTAGATGCACCAATTTTGGAGCATTGCGTCAGACTGTCCTAGGTCTTTGGCAATCGGTGAACTGGGTCTTGGGGTTGATGTCAGCTGTGATTTGTCAAAAATCACAGATGGCATCAAGCCCTGGTGTTAGTATCTATCAGACGACCCAGTAATTCCAAATAAAAATACCCACACACCAAAAATACTTAATTTGAATAAACACTTCACACAATTTCCCTGGCTCACAAATTTATTTTAAAAAAACGCATGCAGGACCGAAGTAGCCCACCAAATTCGCCGTCGTCCACAAATGAATACCTGAAAAACATAAAAGGAAAAAAATAAAAGCAAAACACACTGCCCATCGTTCACTAATTTATTAGAGAAAATGATCCAAGACAGGTCCGATGTAGTCCAGCGTTCCCGCAATCTGATGACTGTGAATAGCAGTAACAATAACGCTAATCAGAGCCACCGAGTCTCACAGAGGGCAGTGTGACTCTGCGACTCTGATGAGCCTTATTGTTACTGTTGTCACACAGCTAATAAGAGTTGCCAGGTCTCACAAAGCACAGGGTAAGCCAGTGACTGATGAGAGGTGACGTCAGTACCCGGCGACTGTGAATAGCAGTAATGTTACTGTTATTTTACAGTTGCCGGGCCAGATTCGGGGAATGCATGGGAATATCTGAGGCACTGCTGAACTTTGTTGCAGTAAGTTACCTTGGCTGACTACTGTATCTACTGTCTTCAAACTTGCCAATTTCCTGGGGGGTTTTCAAAAGAGCTTGAGCGTTGCTTCCTGAAATCCCAATCTTAAAATCTTTGCCTGGGAGAGACCGTGTTGATGCAGTATAACTATCTTGTGCCTTGTTGCTGTGCTCTGTTTTGCCATGGTGTATGACCAGTGACATCGAACTGTGTTCCACATCAGCCTTATAGCAGAGCGTGGCCATTCCTCACTCAGTTTTAAGCCCTCATACACAGCTGTTTCTGTTAACAACTGTTTTTCAACCTATATGTGAAAATAATGAACATTATCTGTTTGGTGTAAATGGTTACTCATACACTTGTCTTTAAACCTAGAAACTCCCTGACTTTGTGCAAGTGCACTGTAGTGCAGTGGTATCAGCCTATGCAGTGATGAGGCAGTGACCCAGCAAAGTTCAAAGCAAATGTCTCTTTAATGTTCAGCTCACAAAAACACAGCACACGATATCCTCCGTCGTCTTGACGCTCTGCTGACCTGCGTCAAACGCAACATGTTGGATTTTGTTGCGGTCGGCGCAGCTTCAAAACGATGCATGCGGACGCATCCGCATACATCCGCATGGCCTGCGTACCCAATGTTAAAGATAGGGTACGCAGGATGCATACAGACATAGGTGGAGCTAATGGAAGAGGTGTGGCAGTGGGCGGAGCTTCATGGAGGAAGAAGGCTTTCGTTTGCAGCCCTGCTGAACGCTTGTGTGAAACTAGCTTTAGGAGCAGTGGCGTAGGAAGGGGGGTGCGGGGGGGGGCGGTCCGCCCCGGGCGGCACAATGCTGGGGGCGGCCGGCGCTGCAGGAGAAGATAAAAAAAAAAAAAAGACGCCCCTTTAAATCTTCGGGCGGCGCCGTCCGCCGCCACGACCAGGGCCAGCTCCCCCCCCACCCCCGGGTCCCGCCCCCGCTCTATACTCACCTCTCCTGGTTCTTGCGGCGCCGGCAGCTGCAGCGTCCTCTGACTCTGCGACGTCTCAGAGCAGAGGGCGCGATGACGTCACTACTGTGCGCGCCGCTCTGCCTCTCTGTCCTGAGCGTCGCAGAGCCGGAGAGACGCTGACTGCACCGGACCTGCGCTGGGAACGGGAGAGGTGAGGATTTTACTTTTTTTTTTTTTTCTTTATGTCTGGGGCTGGGGCAATGCTGGACACACTGGGGCAATACTGGAGACCATGGGGCAGATTGCTGGACACACTGGGGCAGTACTGGAGACCATGGGGCAGAATGCTGGACACACTGGGGCAATACAGGAGACCATGGGGCAGATTGCTGGACACACTGGGGCAATACAGGAGACTATGGGGCAGATTGCTGGACACACTGGGGCAATACAGGAGACCATGGGGCAGATTGCTGGACACACTGGGGCAATACAGGAGACCATGGGGCAGATTGCTGGACACACTGGGGCAATACAGGAGACTATGGGGCAGATTGCTGGTCACACTGGGGCAATACTGGAGACCCTGGGGCAGATTGCTGGACACACTGGGGCAATACTGGAGACCCTGGGGCAGATTTCTGGACATACTGGGGCAATACTGGAGACCATGGGGCAGATTGCTGGACACACCGGAGCAATACTGGAGACCATGGGGCAGAATGCTGGACACACTGGGGCAATACAGGAGACCATGGGGCAGATTGCTGGACACACTGGGGCAATACTGGAGACCCTGGGGCAGATTGCTGGACACACTGGGGCAATACTGGAGACCCTGGGGCAGATTTCTGGACACATTGAGGCAATGCTGGAGACCCTGGGGCAGACTTCTGGACACACTGGGGCAATGCTGGACACTGGGGCAGATTGCTGGACACACTGGGGGTAATATACTGGACACACTGGGGCAATGCTGGACACTGGGGGTAATATGCTGGACACACTGGGGAAAGGCTGGACACTGGGGCAGATTGCTGGACACACTGAGGGCAGATTGCTGGACACACTGGGGGTAATATGCTGGACATACTGGGGCAGATTGCTGGACACACTGGGGGTAATATGCTGGACACACTGGGGCAGATTGCTGGACAACATGGGGGTAATATGCTGGACACACTGGGGCAGATTGCTGGACAACATGGGGGTAATATGCTGGACACACTGGGGGCAGGACTTGAGGCATGGGCAGAATGTAGATACGGGGCATGATTGGAGACACGGGGCAGGATTGGATCATGGGGCAGGACGGATACGATGGAGGCTGGTGGGGCAGGATGGGGAGATCATATGGGGTAGAATGGATACTCATGAGGGCAGGATACGACAACATATGGCTGGAGCCAGGAATGAGATAAACGGGGCCAGGGTGGGGAATATTATTACCATAGGGGATAATTAAGGGATATTATTACTGCAGTGATGTATTTATTTTATTTTTTGAGTATACTGTTTTAAATGGGGGGGCGGTCCTGTTACTGTGCAGAGTGACACTATATCACCTTTTTTTCTTCATGTGGTGTAATGTAGAAGTTGTGAAAAATTAAGTAATGTGTTCTGCAAGCGGAGCTCGAGATAACTGTGTTATTTCCTGCAGAAACGAGTCCTGGCTGGAAGGAATGATGGCGGTCTGTGCTGGATGAAAGATGAAGGACTTCACCTAGAGACGTCACTGGTGAGTCAGTGTTACCTATACACTGACACTATACACTGTATACTATATAGAGGTCCTGTGTATAATGTCACCAGTGATCTCTGTATTACCTCTACACAGACACTGCATACTAAGTACAGATCTCCTGTGAATACTGGCACTTATGGTGATAGTATTGTGGTTTTTTTTTTTATTACTGATCAGTATTGTAGTATTCAGTCACTATGTGGTGGTAATATGTGGTCTGGAAATGGTGCGGTGGTATTTGTCCCTTGTATGTAGTATTATTCGGTCACTATGTGGCCTGGTCATGGTGTGGTGGTATTAAGTCACAGGTGTGGCATGTGGGGGTGACACCATTAGGCCCAGTTTAAGTTCTACAAAACAGGAAAACCATTATTGGTAACCTTTGTGTGTATTGAGCTGGGGGGGGGGGATGGGGGGGGGGGCGCCAAACTCGGGATCAGCCCCGGGCGGCAAAAGCTCTATCTACGCCTCTGTTTAGGAGGGAAGCTTAAAAATGTTGTAGCTCTGCAGTTATTCACTAGTTTGCTGTATCACTGCCCCGTCTGAAGATATCCTGGATTCTGGATGACTAAAGCTGCTTTCACACATCAGGCACAATACGACAAATTGTGGAAAAAAAAACGGATACGGCAAAAGTTGCTGCTGGGTTTGTTTTTTTCTCATAGACTTGTGTTGGCACCGGTTTGCTCGGATGGCCTCACGTTTCATCCGTTTTTTGTCGGATGCGTCGAAAATTCGTTTTACGGCAGCTGGAGGAAACGGACATAGGAATCCGTCGAAAAACGGATGAAACGTGAGGTCATGTGATGGAATCCGGCGACTGATTCCATTTTTTTAAAACAAATCATGCATTTTCCATACAAATCATGCATTTTCCATCTCTCTCTCTCTCGCCGACAGATCCGCAAACTCTGATCCAGTGAAAAAACGGATCCGATGGATCCGTTATGTTCAAAAATCGCCGGATTGTGCCTGACGGCAAAAAAATGATGTCTGAAAGTAGCCTAATGCTGTGTCAGATGTAAGTTCAGCTCCAGCTCTCTGCACCTCTCTCTGCCTCTGTAGCAGCTCCTGTGAAAGTCATCATCAAGGAATCAGTGCTTGAAGAAGTGAATGACAGCTGCGCCACCCTGATGATGATTCATTTATGGGCGGTGCTAAAAGCTGTGGGGTGGAGCTCACAGCTTCTATCTGTGCCCCCTGCCAAAGTCTTTCACAGAAGCTATGGCAGCAGCGGAGATAGAAGCAGAGTGCCCTCTCACACATCATCACCCGCAATCCAGGACGTCTTCAGAGGTGGTGGCAATAAACTAGTGAGTAAGAACAGTGCTGCCCCCTGTGATGTCCTGTTCCAGGAGGGGCAATGGATGCTGCAGGGAGTGAGTGTAGTCTCGGCCTCCTTTGATAGCAAGTTTTTACTCCTCTCAAAGGAAACATCTCAGGAAGTACAGTTAAAATTCAGACATTTAGATACTAGGTATATGGGGAGAAGTGGAGCTTGTTGTCTAATAAAGCTAATTACAAAAATTTTGTTATAAAGCTACATGGTTAAAAATACATTTTAGGTGCCAGATCACCCCTTTAAACAGCAGAGTGATTAATGCTATTGTGCAGCACAGAGTGCTTTAAAAGTGACAACTTCTCATCAGCAATGGACACAGGTGGATGTGGATGTTCTGTCGGAATAAAACACACAGTGTGTGCAGAAATATCTAGACACAAGTACATTTTTTAGCTTTGGGGGTTGAATTCTTGCTGACAATTTCCCTTTAAAGCAAGGCAGCAGTGATAAACATGCAAACTGGATAGTTCATTGCGGAGAAGATAACTCACTGTTGCGCAGAGTTGTGTGAACAGCACCAGCATTAAAGGTGCCTGACCACCCCTTTAAGCAGTAGAGTGATTCATGCTATTGTGTAGTACAGACTGCAATAAAATTGACAACTTCTCGCCAGCAATGGACACAGGTGGACATGGATATTCTGTAAGGAAATCAAACACACAAGTAATTTTTTTTAAAATATTACAATTGAAATATGGTTTAAAGGTGAGTGAGTGCACTGTGGGAAATTGTGCTGGACATGTTTGTCACTCCAGTGCCACCTCCTCCTCAATTGTCTGATTTGTCAGAAATGGAGGAGCAGACTGGCCATATAAGGGTATTTGCTGGATATGTCTTTTAAAGAGCTATATGCGCACATAAATAGTTTTTTGGGGGTGAAAATCCTGCGGACGGGGTTTTTTTTTAAAGCAAGGCAGCAGTGATAAATATGCAGAGTGGATACTTGACTACAGAGAAGATAACTCGCTGTTGCAGCAGAGTTGTAGTGTGAACAGAACCAGCATTAACAGCAAAATATTTGTCATGCTTACAGTAAATTGTTAACCACATGTATGATCCAGATAGAAAGTGCAGATTGTTGATAAACAAGCAGGAGTTCACTGAAGTGATGATTAGCCAGCTAAGAGTGATGGATGTTGAGGAATACTCCAGAAGTGCACATGGAAACTGAATGTAAATCTCACTGAATAGTCAGACAGTATACATCTGTTTGATGATGTGAAGGGTAGCTTTCTGGTCATGGCAGAAAGCCACTGTGTGCTTGTAGGAAACTGGCCTGAGGGGAAGAACCAAGAGCCAGCACCTGAGTGAGTAAGCGTACTCCCCCTTTTGTGCCCCTGTCAGAAGATTCTGTAAAAGTAAAGAGAGAATCCTTGGCATAAAATCTCCCGAGTAAGACAAAAGCATTAACCCCTTCACCACTTTGTTTTTTTTCCCTTTTTTTGAGCTTGTTTTTTGCTCCCCTTTTTCCCAGAGCCATAACTTTTTTATTTCTCCGTCAATCTGGCCATGTGAAGGCTTGTTTTTTGCAGGACGAGTTTTACTTTTGGTTTTGCCATACAGTGTACTGGAAAACGGGGAAAAAATTCAAAGTGAGGTGAAATTGCAATAAAGTGCAAATCCACAATAATTTTTTATTTTGCTTTTTTACCATGTTCAGTAAGCGCTAAAACTGACCTGCCATAATGATTCTCCAGGTCATTACGAGTTTGTAGATAACAAACATATCTAGGTTCTTTTTTATTTAAATGGTGAAAAATAATTCCAAAGTTACTAAAAAAAAGCTGCCATTTTCTGAGACCCGTAGTGTGTCCATTTTTCGTGATCTGAGGCTGGGTGAGGGCTTATTTTTTGCGTGCCGAGCTGACGTTTTTTTGTTGATTAAATTTTGGTGTAGATACAATTCTTTGATCGCCTGTTATTGCATTTTAATTCAATGTTGCTGCCACCAAAGCTGTGACTAGAAACTATGATTGCTTGTGCTACACAGAGCAGGGCCTCAGAAACGCTCTCTTGCTATGAGTACCGACCGCTAAATTCTTGCAGAATACCATAACAATTTATTTGAAATACATTTAGGCCAACTATACAGCAGATGAAAGTGCTGGTAATATAACAAAATGAGACTTCTTGGGAAAACAGTTCACTGCGAACCAGATGGTAGTGAAGCCTTGTGCTACAGGTCAGTCATCGGCTGAGAGGTCACACAGCTTGGACAACCTCCTATTGGTTCGTAGCAAGTTGCATAACCAATCCAAGTCCTCTGGATCCAATGAAAACCAGGTTGATCCCACTGCACATTTTGAATCCCAAGTTCTGAGTATTCGGTAACGGGCTCATCTGGTGTTGTGGATAGGAAACAAATGGTTAACTGCAAGGTAGCAATGATGAACAGTAGTGATGAGCGAATATACTCGTTACTCGAGATTTCCCGAGCATGCTCGGGTGTCCGAGTATTTTTTAGTGCTCGGGGATTTAGTTTTCCTCACCTCAGCTGAATGATTTACATCTTTTAGCCAGCTTGATTACATGTGGGGATTCCCTACCAACCAGGCAACCCCCACATGTACTTATGCTGGCTAACAGATGTAAATCATTCAGCTGAGGTGAGGAAAACTAAATCTCCGAGCACTAAAAAATACTCGAAGGACACCCGTGCATGATCGAGAAATCTCGAGTAACGAGTATATTCGCTCATCACTAATGAACAGGAAAACTGGATAATTGATTATAGAGAATATGTGTCCACTAAACTATAGGAGGCAAACACCTTTAGATGTGATGATACCTGCTATATTTTGTTCTAAAGTATTTCGTCTATATAATTGGGCATCATAAAATCTAATGTACTCATATCACACGTGTACATTACTCAATCACATGCATGCCTCATATTTATATGACGTACAAGCAGAAGCAATGCGTACGTGCTGTATGTAATGTAATTCTTGGTTTGTGTGGCTATAGCTCTTAGGCTTTTCTGTTTGGATGTAGGTGTCTCACATTTTATAGCTCAGATGGCAAGTTTAAAATACAGTTAGGTCCATATATATTTGGACAGAGACAACATTTTTCTAATTTTGGTTATAGACATTACCACAATGAATTTTAAACAAAACGATTCAGATGCAGTTGAAGTTCAGACTTTTAGCTTTCATTTGAGGGTATCCACAATAAAATTGGTTGAAGGGTTTAGGAGTTTCAGCTCCTTAACATGTGCCACCCTGTTTTTAAAGGGACCAAAAGTAATTGGACAATTGATTCCAAGGCTATTTCATGGACAGGTGTGGGCAATCCCTTCGTTATGTCATTCTCAATTAAGCAGATAAAAGGCCTGGAGTTGATTTGAGGTGTGGTGCTTGCATTTGGAAGGTTTTGCTGTGAAGTAAACATGTGGTCAAAGGAGCTCTCCATGCAGGTGAAACAAGCCATCCTTAAGCTGCGAAAGCAGAAAAAAAACATCCGAGAAATTGTTAAAATATTAGGAGTGGCAAAATCTACAGTTTGGTACATCCTGAGAAAGAAAGAAAGCACTGGTGAACTCATCAATGCAAAAAGACCTGGGCGCTCACGGAAGACAACAGTGGTGGATGATAGCAGAATAATCTCCATGGTGAAGAGAAACCCCTATACAACAGCCAACCAAGTGAACAACACTCTCCAGGAGGTCGGTATATCAATATCCAAATCTACCATAAAGAGAAGACTGCATGAAAGTAAATACAGAGGGTTCACTGCACGGTGCAAGCCACTCATAAGCATCAAGAATAAAAAGGCGAGACTGGACTTTGCTAAAAAACATCTAAAAAAGCCAGCACAGTTCTGGAAGAACATTCTTTGGACAGATGAAACCAAGATCAACCTCTACCAGAATGATGGAAAGAGAAAAGTATGGCGAAGGCATGGTACAGCTCATGATCCAAAGCATACCACATTATCTGTAAAACACAGCGGAGGCAGTGTGATGGCTTGGACATGCATGGCTGCCAGGGGCACTGGGTCACTAGTGTTTATTGATGATGTGACACAGGACAGAAGCAGCCGAATGAATTCTGAGGTATTCAGAGACATACTGTGTGCTCAGATCCAGCCAAATGCAGCCAAACTGATTGGTCGTCATTTCATACTACAGATGGACAATGACCCAAAACATAAAGCCAAAGCAACCCAGGAGTTTATTAAAGCAAAGAAGTGGAATATTCTTGAATGGCCAAGTCAGTCACCTGATCTCAACCCAATTGAGCACGCATTTCACTTGTTAAAGACTAAACTTCAGACAGAAAGGCCCACAAACAAACAGCAACTGAAAACCACCGCAGTGAAGGCCTGGCAGAGTATCAAAATGGAGGAAACACAGCGTCTGGTGATGTCCATGAGTTCAAGACTTCAGGCAGTCATTGCCAACAAAGGGTTTTCAACCAAGTACTAAAACTGAACATTTTATTTACAATTATTGAATCTGTCCAAATACTTTTGGTCCCTTTAAAAACAGGGTGGCACATGTTAAGGAGCTGAAACTCCTAAACCCTTCATCCAATTTTAATGTGGATACCCTCAAATGAAAGCTGAAAGTCTGAACTTCAACTGCATCTGAATTGTTTTGTTTAAAATTCATTGTGGTAATGTCTATAACCAAAATGAGAAAAATATTGTCTCTGTCCAAATATATATGGACCTAACTGTACTTAGCAAAAGTATAATGTCCAGACACTACAATAATCAGGAATTTCCAGTTCTGGTCTTTTTGGTTGCAGAGCACCACAATAAAACTTATAATTAGGAAGCAACAGTAGAACAACTAGCTATTTTAAGCATGGGGCCGATATCATACATTCAGCAGAGTTTATTCCTAGAGTTGCCAAAGCCAACTTTTGACTGGTTGTTACTTTGTAGCACATTTTTTTAACTAACCGCCCTCTTTGTTTGTTCCTCAGCATTGACATACCAGGTCATCCCTCCTCTGTACCTCTGCTCGTTTCACCGCAAAAAAAAACTTGCTAAGAAGTTCAAGCCGCATCTCACTCACTCTCCAGTGGTGAGAAGATGCTGGATGCCAAAACTGACATAGAGCTGAAGGACAGATGCAGAGGAGTTAATAAGAAATTTTCCAAGTTTCATCCAGAAAACTCAGATGTATTTTCTGATTTTGATGTGTGCTTTCTGTGTGTACTTTTTTTTCCCATCTGTGTAATGTTTGTGTGCGATCCGTTATCATACATTCATGGCCGAAAGTGTTATCACTTTTGAAATTGTTTCAGAAAATGAAGTGTTTCTCTTAGAAAATTATTGTAATTACACACATTTTGTTATACATATATTTATTTCCTCTGTGTGTATTGGAACAACACAAAAAAACAGAAAAAAAATGTCAAATTGGACATAATTTCACACAAAACCCCCAAAATGGTCAAGACAAAATTGTTGACATATTTCCAAAATTATGCGTAAACAACTTTTTTTTCAAGTGTTTGATGCTCGATCAAACTCACTTGTGGCAAGTAACAGGTGTGGACAAAATGAAATTCATACCTGAACGATAAGTTGACTCACTTTTTGCATTGTGTGTTTGTGTGTGCCACATGAAGCATGATGAACAGAAAGAGAAGAAGAGAACTGTCTGAGGACTTGAGAACTAAATTTGTTGAACAAAAGCAACAATCTCAAGGTTACAAGTCCATCATCAGCGATCTTGATGTTCTTTTGTCTACGGTTCGCAACATAATCAAGAAGTTTGCAACCTATGACACTGTAGATAATCTCACTAGACGTGGACGACAGAGAAAAATTGATGAAAGGTTGCAATGCAGGATAGTTCAGATGGTGACTAAGCAACCCCAATCAAGTGCCAAAGAAGTTCAAACTGTCCTGCAGGCTCAGGGTGCATCAGTGTCAGCGCAAACTATTCAACAACATTTAAATGAAATGAAATGCTATGGCCACAAGGACCCCACTGCTGACACAGAGACATAAAAATGCTGGACTGCAGTTACCCAAAATGCATGTGGGTAAGCCATAATCCTTCTGGGAAAGCATCTTGTGGAAAGATGAAACCCAAATAGAACTTTTTGGTAAAGCACATCATACTACTGTTTACCAAAAACTGAATGAGGCCTACAAAGAAAAGAGCACAGTACCTACAGTCAAAAATAATGAAGGTTCAAAGATGTTTTGGGGTTGTTTTGCTGTCTCTGTCACTGGGTGTCATGACTGTGTGCATGGCATCATAAAATCTGAAGATTACCAAAGGATTTTGGGTCATAATGTAGTGCCCAGTGTCAGAAAGCTGGGTTTGCATCCTAGTTTATGGGTCTTGCAGCAGGACAATGACCCCAAACATCAAGAAGCACCAATAAATGGATGGAAACAAAGTGCTGGATAAATGTGATGTGGCCAGCAATCAGTCTGTCCCGGAAACGCACTAAACCCGCAAATGCATTTTTTACCTGCGGATTTTCCGCATCTAATGTAATTCTGGGGGGAAAATCTGCACAGAAAACTCAGCATGCCTGCAAGAGAAATTGACATGTTGCAGACTTGAAACGCGCACCACAGGTCAGTTTGCGCTGCATAGAAAAAAAGCACAGCGGGCAAGAGATTTCTATAAATCCCATCCACTTTCCAGGAGCTGTAAGACGCTGCATTTTTTAATGTCATTGTAGGCACACAGCCTTTAAGGTCTGAGAGGAAGATTATTTAAACGAATGCATAAAGTGGAAATTTTTTACTGTTTCAACCACCACCTAAATTAGTCTTCTATTCTAAGGATCGCATGTCAGTAATGAAATCCATGGAAAGGTGGGTCCAGGGACTGTTAGGAATAGGTAAAGATTGGAGAAGTCTGGCAGGAGAGTTTCAGGGACAGATTCTAAATGCACTTAAAGGGCCACTGTCACCCCCTCCAGCCGTTATAAACTAAAAGAGCCACCTTGTGCAGCAGTAATGCTGCATTCTAACAAGGTGGCTCTTTTAGTTTTTGGTGCATTTAGTCCCAAAATAAAGTGTTTTATAACTTCTCCAAAAAAACCAGTCTTTATCCAGGGAGGCAGGTCCTCACCCCCCTGCTCGAAACGCAGCACTGCCGTCACTGCAGTCTTCAGGGGCTCCGGGTGCCGCCCCTCCGCTCTGTTTTCGCATGAAATCCGGCGCCTGCGCTGTGTAGTACTGTCTGGTGCAGGCGCAGTGAGCTCTGGCCGTCTGACGTCACAGCCAGGCTTGCAGACTGCGCCTGCACCAGGCTTCCGCACACATAGGAATGCATTGAAACGCTCACTTTACACATGTGGCTATGCAAAACGCTAGCATTTAGCAGGAAAACGCATACCAATTCTGCATGTGTTATACCCGCAGCAGGGAGTTGCAGGATTGCCGCAGAAATTTCCGCGGAAATTCTGCAACGTGTGCACATAGCCTAATACTGATTCCACTGATACCTTTGATGAAGAAATCTGCTTGGCTGTTCTGTAATCAACATTTAATGTTTTCTGCTAATTATGTCTTCTCCTTCCTGTGTGCGATTCCCCGGCCCCTCCGCCTGCCTACAGTATGTCAATCACCTGCCTCCTCTGTTTGATATCTCAGCAGTGACTTGTCATTCACAGACCGGAGGCAGGCGGAGGGGTTGGGGAATCACAGACAGGAAGGAGAAGATCCTGTGTACAGTCCGGCCCCTGTGCACCAAAATCTAATTAGCTGAAAACTTCAAATGGTGATTAGAGAAGAAGCATAAAGTGAATTTCTTCACCAAAGGTATTAATTTAATCAGTATTACAGCGCCATTACAGCCATGTCATTATATTACAAAATTCTGCTAACAGATTCTCTTTAATGCTCTTGGTATTAGGTGTAAATGTCACCACAAAATCAAAACTAGAGAAAAATAAAGCCCATCTAGCATGCCTAGGGTTTAGTCTCTTGTTTGATTCTAGATGAGTACAATGTTAATAGTCTATGATAACAGTGACTTTGTTTGGCTCCTTTTAGGAAGTGGAGCCATTCCAC
Organism: Ranitomeya imitator; assembly: GCF_032444005.1. NCBI lineage: Eukaryota > Metazoa > Chordata > Amphibia > Anura > Dendrobatidae > Ranitomeya > Ranitomeya imitator. The sequence goes on from NC_091283.1 coordinate 694,625,787, forward strand.
AAAAGTCCACTTAATTGTTAACAATTTTTGATTACCAATATCATAATTCCTCTCTGCAGATGAAAACTTTTTTGAAAAGAGGGCACCTGGGCGAAGCTGAGATGAGAACAGTAGCGTAGCTACCGGGGGGCAGAGGGTGCAAGCGCCTCGGGCCCGGAGCTCAGAGGGCCCACCCGGAGCTATGCTTCTGTAACTGTATCGGTGTCCCTGCTCTGCCGCCCGGCTGCTATGGGGCCCCTGAGCAGGTGGGGATCCCTGGTTCCAGCAGTGGGCCCCCCGCCCATCACCGTAAGGTCAGCTGTTACGGCATTTAGCCGATACAGCTGACTGCATTGATGAGGGAAGGAGCTCGCCTTATACTACAGGGTCTGCCTATGGGGTGCTGCCTTATACTACAGGGTCTGCCTATGGGGGTGCTGCCTTATACTACAGGATCTGCCTATGGGGGTGCTGCCTTATACTACAGGATCTGCCTATTGGGGTGCTGCCTTATACTACAGGATCTGCCTATGGGGTGCTGCCTTATACTACAGGGTCTGCCTATGGGGGTGCTGTCTTATACTACAGGGTCTGCCTATGGGGTGCTGTCTTATACTGCAGGGTCTGCCTATGGGGTGCTGCCTTATACTACAGGGTCTGCCTATGGGGTGCTGCCTTATACTACAGGATCTTCCTATGGGGTGCTGCCTTATACTACAGGGTCTGCCTATGGGGTGCTGCCTTATACTACTAGATCTGCCTATGGGGGTGCTGTCTTATAATAGAGTCTGCCTATGGGGTGCTGTCTTATTCTACAGAGTCTGCCTATGGGTGCTGCCTTGGGCTATAGAGTCTGCCTATGGGGAGTGCGTTATACTATATTTAGGACAATCTGGTGCATCATACTATATGGAGGCTATCGAGTGGGCCATCGTACAGTGTCGGGATTACAGTGAGGGGGTGCATTACAGTGAGGAGGCATCATGGTATGTATAAGAGCATCATACTGTGTATAGGGGAGCTGTACAGGGGGGAGACTCGGGACATTATTAAATGTAAAGTAGGCACTTATTGTTATAGGGGAACTCAGGTTTCTGTGACTATTAAAGGGGCACACAGGTCATTATTACTTTCTAGGGGGCAAAATATGGGCACTGTTTTCTAGGGCCCTTGCGCCCGGCATAACTACCGTATTTTTCGCTTTGTAAGACGCTCCGGATTATAAGACGCACCCCAAATTTTGAGGAGAAAAGTAGGGAAAAAAACTTTTTTTAATAAATTGGTGGGGTGTCTTATAATCCATGCGTCTTATTACTCACCAGGGGTTGTGGCTGCAGCGGATCAGGGTCCCAGGGTCGGTGCTGGAGGCAGGAGTGGAGCATTGCTGCAGGCTGGGATGAGGGGGTCTGCAGGGGGGCTCCTGTGCTGCAGGCTGGGATGAGGGGGTCTGCAGGGGGGCTCCTGTGCTGCAGGGCTGTCTCCGGGGCTGCAAGGCTGTCTCGGGGGCTGCAGGGCTGTCTCGGGGGCTGCAGGGCTGTCTCGGGGGCTGCAGGGCTGTCTCTGGGGCTGCGGGGGGCTCCGGCGACATTTTGTGAAAGACCAGAGCCCCCCGGCAATTCGTCCATGCGTTCCTGTATGACTGACTCCGGGAAAATGGCCACCGGAATCTCGAGAGGTGAGATTTCAGCGCTGAAATCTCATCTCCCGAGATTCCGGCGGCCATTTTCCCGAAGTCAGTCATACTGGAACTAACTCCGCGAAAATGGCCGCCGGAATCTCGAGAGATGAGATCTCAGCGCTGAGATCTCATCTCTCGAGATTCCGGCGGCCATTTTCCCAAAGTCAGTCATACAGGAACGCATGGACGAACTGCCTGGGGGCTCTGGTCTTTCACAAAATTTTGCCAGAGCCCCACGCAGCACCGGAGTTTCCAGGATCTCCCAGGACAGCAGCGGGCAGCAGCGGACAACCGCAGCAGCGGTGGCGGGCGATAGCGGTGGCGGGAGGCGGGCAGTAGCGGACACCCCCTCATCCCAGCCTGTAACGGTAAGCGGTATATCCGCTTTGTAAGACGCACCCCCATTTCCCCCCCAAATTTGGGGAAAATAAAGTGCGTCTTACAAAGCGGAAAATACGGTATATTATAGAGGGTTGCTTTAGAATTTAGAGGGCACAGAGAACCACACAGCAGGTGCAGTAATAGAGACACATAAGGCAGCAGCGGCTCAGTATTGGGGTATCAGGTGCAGTAATAGGGACACATACGGCAGCAGCAGCTCAGTATTAGGGTATCAGGTGCAGTAATAGGGACACATACGGCAGCAGCGGCTCAGTATTGGGATATCAGGGGCAGTAATAGGGTCACATACGGCAGCAGCGGCTCAGTATTGGGGTATCAGCAGGATGAGAAGTTTGTGCAGGTTGGGAATAGATGGTGATGGGGCTGGAATGTGAGAAGTGAAACGTGTCTTTGTTGTATTCTCTGCAGGTGAGTCGTTGCTGGAAGAAGTTGTCATGTCTAGGGTTGAGCGAAACGGATCGGTTCCGACCCCTCTGTGGGGTCGGCCAAGCGTTTGGCGACCTTCGCGCTAAAGTCACGTTTCATATGACACGTTCAGCGCCATTTCTCAGCCAATGAAGGAGGACGCAGAGTGTGGGCAGCGTGATGACATAGTTCTCGGTCCCCACCATCTTACAGAAGGGCATGGAAGTGATTGGCTTGCTTTCTGCGGCGTCACAGGGGCTATAAAAGGGCGTGCACGCCGACCGCCATCCTACTGCTGCTGATCTGAGCATAGGGAGAGGTTGCTGCCGCTTCGTCAGAAGCAGGGATAGCGTTAGGCAGGGAATATAAACCCCCAAACCTCTTGTGCTGTCGTGATTTCCACTGTCCAACACCACCTTTTCCTTGCAGGGACAGTGGAGGCTAGATTTCTGTGCATCAGCTCTGTAGCTTATAAGGCTGCCTTATAAGGCTCCCTGATAGCTGCAATGCTGTGTGTACGCCGCTGTGCAAACCAACTGCTTTTTTTCAAAGCACAAATCCTGTTGCTCCTTCCTTTCTGCACAGCTATCTTGTTTGTCCACACTTTTGTGTGCAGCAGTCCTTTTTATTGCTGCCTGCCATACTTTTCTGAGATTACTGTAGGGAGATAGTAATTGTAGTACAGTCTCCATATACAGTGAGGCAAAAAAGTATTTAGTCAGTCAGCAATAGTGCAAGCTCCACCACTTAAAAAGATGAGAGGCGTCTGTAATTTACATCATAGGTAGACCTCAACTATGGGAGACAAACTGAGAAAAAAAAATCCAGAAAATCACATTGTCTGTTTTTTTAACATTTTATTTGCATATTATGGTGGAAAATAAGTATTTGGTCAGAAACAAAATTTCATCTCAATACTTTGTAATATATCCTTTGTTGGCAATGACAGAGGTCAAACGTTTTCTGTAAGTCTTCACAAGGTTGCCACACACTGTTGTTGGTATGTTGGCCCATTCCTCCATGCAGATCTCCTCTAGAGCAGTGATGTTTTTGGCTTTTCGCTTGGCAACACGGACTTTCAACTCCCTCCAAAGGTTTTCTATGGGGTTGAGATCTGGAGACTGGCTAGGCCACTCCAGGACCTTAAAATGCTTCTTACGAAGCCACTCCTTCGTTGCCCTGGCGGTGTGCTTTGGATCATTGTCATGTTGAAAGACCCAGCCACGTTTCATCTTCAATGCCCTTGCTGATGGAAGGAGGTTTGCACTCAAAATCTCACGATACATGGCCCCATTCATTCTTTCATGTACCCGGATCAGTCGTCCTGGCCCCTTTGCAGAGAAACAGCCCCAAAGCATGATGTTTCCACCACCATGCTTTACAGTAGGTATGGTGTTTGATGGATGCAACTCAGTATTCTTTTTCCTCCAAACACGACAAGTTGTGTTTCTACCAAACAGTTCCAGTTTGGTTTCATCAGACCATAGGACATTCTCCCAAAACTCCTCTGGATCATCCAAATGCTCTCTAGCAAACTTCAGATGGGCCCGGACATGTACTGGCTTAAGCAGTGGGACACGTCTGGCACTGCAGGATCTGAGTCCATGGTGGCGTAGTGTGTTACTTATGGTAGGCCTTGTTACATTGGTCCCAGCTCTCTGAAGTTCATTCACTAGGTCCCCCCGTGTGGTTCTGGGATTTTTGCTCACCGTTCTTGTGATCATTCTGACCCCACGGGGTGGGATTTTGCGTGGAGCCCCAGATCGAGGGAGATTATCAGTGGTCTTGTATGTCTTCCATTTTCTAATTATTGCTCCCACTGTTGATTTCTTCACTCCAAGCTGGTTGGCTATTGCAGATTCAGTCTTCCCAGCCTGGTGCAGGGCTACAATTTTGTTTCTGGTGTCCTTTGACAGCTCTTTGGTCTTCACCATAGTGGAGTTTGGAGTCAGACTGTTTGAGGGTGTGCACAGGTGTCTTTTTATGCTGATAACAAGTTTAAACAGGTGCCATTACTACAGGTAATGAGTGGAGGAAAGAGGAGACTCTTAAAGAAGAAGTTACAGGTCTGTGAGAGCCAGAAATCTTGATTGTTTGTTTCTGACCAAATACTTATTTTCCGCCATAATATGCAAAAAAAATGATAAAAAAACAGACAATGTGATTTTCTGGATTTTTTTTTCTCAGTTTGTCTCCCATAGTTGAGGTCTACCTATGATGTAAATTACAGACGCCTCTCATCTTTTTAAGTGGTGGAACTTGCACTATTGCTGACTGACTAAATACTTTTTTGCCCCACTGTATATATATATATATATATATATATATATATATATAATCTTCAAGCCACCTTCTGCCCCTGAAACTGTGTAGTGTGAAACAGTGGGCCTGTATTTTTCTGCACTGTCCCACACCTAAAAAGGGAGATTTATATTGCCAATCAGTGCATCTGTGCCAGTCCAGTCTGTTGTATCTGTCAGTCATTTTCTGCCACAGAAACAATACTGTAAAACAGTGGGCCAGATTTATTCACTAGTCTTCCATATAAAAACAAAAAGGGGAGATTAATATTGGCAAATCTGTGCATCTGTGCCAGTCCAGTCTGTGGTATCTGTCAGTCATTTTCTGCCACAGAAACTATACTGTAAAACAGTGGGCCAGATTTATTCACTAGTCTCCCATAAAAAAAGGGGAGATTAATATTGGCAAATCTGTGCCAGTCCAGTCTGTGGTATCTGTCAGTCATTTTCTACCACAGAAACTATACTGTAAAACAGTAAGCCAGATTTATTCACTAGTCTCCCATAAAAAAAAAGAAGGGGAGATTAATATTGGCAAATCTGTGCATCTGTGCATCTGTGCCAGTCCAGTCTTTGTTATCTGTCAGTCATTCTCTACCACAGAAACTATACTGTAAAACAGTGGGCCAGATTTATTCACTAGTCTCCCATAAAAAAAGAAGGGGAGATTAATATTGGCAAATCTGTGCATTTGTGCCAGTCCAGTCTGTGGTATGTCAGTCATCTTCTGCCACAGAAACTATACTGTAAAACAGTGGGCCTGATTTATTCACTAGTCTTCCATATAAAAAAAAGAAGGGGAGATTAATATTGGCAAATCTGTGCAACTATGCCAGTCCAGTCTGTGGTATCTGTCAGTCATTTTCTGCCACAGAAAATATACTGTAATACAGTGTGCCAGATTTATTCACTAGTTTTCCATATAAAAAAAAGGGGAGATTTTTATTTCCAGTGTGTGCATCTGCGTCAGTCCTGTTAGTGGCATATCTATCAGCCACTGTCTGCCACTGAAGCTGTGTACTGTAATACAGTGGGCCTGATTTTCCCTGCAGTCTCACACACCTATAAAGGGAGATTTAAATTCACAACAAGTTTGCGTCCACCTTGTAACTGGTTTTACAGTACCAAATACCGTTGTTAGATTGGTTACATATTTCCAATAATGAGGAAGTCTGGTAAAAGAGGTCGTGGCCGTGGGCTGTCATTGCCAGCTGGTAATGATGGTAGTGGTGGTGGAGCATCAGGTGGTCGTGAGAAAAGCAATATAGCACCTAAGTCTCGAGTTTTTCAGCCACCGTCATCGTCTGGCTACACAAGGCCTCGAACGCTCCCTTTTCTGGGAGTAGGAAAACTGCTTTTAATGCCAGAGCAGCAGGAACAAGTTTTGGCTTTCCTTGCTGACTCTGCCTCTAGCTCTTTTGCCTCCTCTTCGGAAAGTGCAAAATGTAAAAGCAGCGCGTCGTCAGCAGATGTTCCCGGTCAGGGACAAGTCGCTTCCTTGTGTTCTTCACCCAGAACAACAGAGAAGGATGCGTCAGGCGGCACAACGGGTTACTCCATGGAGCTCTTTACACATACCGTTCCTGGGTTAGAAAGTGAAACAGTTAACAGGCCATGCCCATTACAAGTTGAATCGGACATGGAGTGCACAGCCACAGCCAGATTATAATGCTGTTCCTTTGACTCAGATCACAACATTGCCCTCGCAGTGTACTGATCCAGAATCTGACCCTGATGAGACTATGGAGTCCCGTCACGAACGCTATAGCACCGGCTTACACGGTGACACAGAGGAAGATGCACAGGACATAGAAGAGGAGGTCATAGATGACCCAGTTGTTGACTCCGATTGGCAGCCATTGGGGGAACAGGGTGCAGCCGGCAGTAGCTCTGAAGCGGAGGAGGAGGAGCCACAGCAGGCATCAACATCGCAACAGATTCCATCTGCCGGGCACGTATCTGGCCAAAAACGTGTGGCAAAACTAAAAACAGTTGTAGGAGAGCGTGGCCATCCGGTTAAAGTAGCTCAGTGTGCAATGCCTGAAAAGGTATCTGATAGTAGGAAGAGTGCAGTCTGGCATTTTTTTAACCAAGATCCAAATGATCAGTGCAAAGTCATCTGTAAGAAATGCTCAAGGACCTTCAGCAGAGGTCAGAATGTTAAAAATCTAAATACAGGTTGCATGCGTAGACATTTAACCACCATGCACTTGCAAGCCTGGACTAACTACCAAACATCCTTAACGTTGTTGCACCCTCTCACAATGAAGCTAGTCAGCAACGCTACATCCCTTCCCTCACTGTAAGCCCACCGCTTACCACACCACCTGCAACAAATGTGGAGGTTTCGTCGCAAGGCCAAAGCAGTCAGGGAATTTCCAGGTTCTTGGTAGGAAACACTGTATGTAGGCCAACAGCAAGAATACCATCACCAACCCTCTCTCAGTCTGCCATGTCCACCGGCACCCCCGCTAGTTCCACCATATGCAGCTCTCCAGTCCAGCTCACCCTACAAGAGACTCTTGTTAGGAAAAGGAAGTACTCATCCTCTCATCCGCGTACACAGGGTTTGAACGCCCACATTGCTAGACTAATCTCGTTAGAGATGATGCCCTACCGGTTAGTTGAAAGCGAAGCTTTCAAAGCCCTGATGGACTACGCTGTACCACGCTACGAGCTACCCAGTCGACACTTCTTTTCGAGAAAAGCCATCCCAGCCCTCCACCAGCATGTAAAAGACCGCATTGTCCATGCACTCAGGCAATCTATGAGTAGAAAGGTGCACCTGACAACAGATGCATGGACCAGTAGGCATGGCCAGGGGCGTTACGTGTCCATCACGGCACACTGGGTTAATGTGGATGCAGGGTCCACAGGGGACAGCAATATTGGGACAGTTCTGCCTAGCCCACGGTCTAGGAAACAGTTGGCTGTAGGCGTTCGCCCCCCCTCCTCCTCCTCGTCCTCCAGTCCTCCAGCAGAAGCGAGAGCTCATCCACAGACCGCAGTCGTAAGACCACTCCATCCGTAGCTGTCCCATTATGGAACAGCTAGTGGCAAGCGTCAGCAGGCTGTATTGGCAATGAAGTGTTTGGGCAACAGCAGACACACCGCGGATGTTCTGTCCGAGTTCTTGTTGCAAGAAACTCAGTCATGGCTGTGCAGTGTACATCTTGAGGCAGGCAAGGTACTGAGTGATAATGGAAGGAATTTTATGGCTGCCATAGCCCTTTCACAACTGAAACACATTCCTTGCCTGGCTCGCACCTTAAACCTGGTGATGCAGTGCTTCCTGAAAAGTTGTCCGGGGTTACCCGACCTGCTCCTGAAGGTGCGCAGACTTTGCTCGCACATCCGCCGTTCGCCCGTACACTCCAGCCATATGCAGAACCATCAGCGATCTTTGAACCTTCCCCAGCATCGCCTAATCATCGACGTTGCAACAAGGTGGAACTCCACACTGCACATGCTTCAGAGACTGTGCAAACAGAGGCGTGCTGTTATGTATTTGTGGGAGGATACACATACACGGGCAGGCAGTTGGATGGCAGACATGGAGTTGTCAGGTGTGCAGTGGTCGAAGCTACAAGACCTGTGTCAAGTCCTTCAGTGTTTTGAGGAATTCACACGGCTGATTAGTGCAGACAGCGCCATAATAAGCATGAGCATCCCCCTAATGCGTCTGCTGATGCAAAGTTTGACGCACATAAAGGAGCAGGCGTCTGCAGCCGAGGACGAGGGAAGCCTTGATGACAGTCAGCCATTGTCTGGTCAGGGAAGTCTACTGGATGAGGTGGTGGGCGAAGAGGAGGAGGAGGATGATGGGGATGAGTATTTTTTGGATGAGGAAGCTTCTCAGGGGGCAATAGAAACTGGTGGCGTTGCAAGGCCAGGTTCAGGGTTTTTGAGGGAGGCAAGTGACGTTGATTTGCCCGAAAGTGCTCCTCAACCCAACACAAGCAGTGAATTGACAACTGGAACATTGGCCCACATGGCGGATTATGCCTTGCATATCCTAAAAAGGGACCCCCGCATTATAAAAATGATGACCGATGACGATTACTAGTTGGCCTGCCTCCTGGATCCACGCTATAAGGGGAAACTGCAAAATATCATGCCACATGAGAACCTTGAACAAATATTGGCAACCAAACAAGCAACTCTTGTTGACCGTTTGATTCAGGCATTCCCAGCACACAGCGCCGGTGATGGTTCTCACACGAGCTCACACGAGCTGCAGGGGGCAACAGGGCAGAGGTGTTAGAGGTGCACAAATCAGAAGTGGCGTTGGACAGAGGTGTTTTCTGACCAGGTTGTGGAGTGATTTCGCAATGACCGCAGACAGGACAGGTACTGCAGCATCAATTCAAAGTGACAGGAGACAACATTTGTCCAGTATGGTTACTAACTATTTTTCCTCCCCTATCGATGTTCTCCCTCACCCATCATTCCCATTTGATTACTGGGCATCCAAAATAGACACCTGGCCTGAATTGTCCAAATATGCATTGCAGGAGCTCGCTTGCCCAGCAGCTAGTGTGCTATCAGAAAGAGTATTCAGTGCTGCTGGTTCAATACTGACCAAAAAAAGGAGTCGTCTGGCTACCCAAAATGTTGATGATCTAACCTTCATTAAAATGAACCACTCATGGATTTCTAATTATTTTGCCCCACCTTTCCCGGCTGACACCTAGCTTTCCTGTATAAAGGTCTTGCTTTTGGACTGGTCTTACTGACTGTTCCAGTCTCTTAATTTGCTGCTGCTGTATTTCCAGCATATGACATGTTTACACCTCCCTAAATGAGCTGACTCCCCCCTTGGGGCCGTGGTCTCACCACTTGGCGCAAGCACCCGTGAGAGTGCCGTTTGTCTGAAGAGGTGGGTGTGCCCACTTTTGTTCGACGGCACTGGCACTTGGTCCCTCATAGTACAATGAAGTGTCTCTGGCGGTGGTGGCGCCTGGCACTGACAATACCAATTTGTTGACATGCATGATGCTAGTTAAAATATTCAGTGGCCCTGTCCTACATTTACACCAGTAAATACTTTGCGCCAAATAACAATGTCTGAAAGTCAGCAGAGGAGCCAACCCCTGTACCTAAGTATGCCACCCTTTTTTTTGTTTTGTTTTTTTGCGAGACAATAACATCTAGGTATTATTTTGGAGTACTAACTGTGTCAGACACTCCTTCCAATTGTCCTCCGCTGACCACACCAATGCTGCCTGTGTACCCCTGCAAGATAATTGAAACTGCATTGAGCCTATTTTTTTATTTTAGGCCTACTAAGTCTGTCTGCGGTCCCTCCTTCCAATAGTCCTCCACTGACCACACCAATGCTGCCTGTGTACCCCTGGAACCTATTTAAAAGTGCATAGAGCCAACTTTTTTTTTATTTAGGCCTACTAAGTCTGTCTGCGGTCCCTCCTTCCAATTGTCCTCCACTGACCACACCAATGCTGCCTGTGTACCCCTGGAACCTATTTAAAAGTGCATAGAGCCAACTTTTTTTTTTATTTAGGCCTTGTAAGTCTGTCTGCAGTCCCTCCTTCCAATAGTCCCCCGCTGACCACACCAATGCTGCCTGTGTACCCCTGGAACCTATTTAAAAGGGCATAGAGCCTCCTTTTTTATTTTAGGCGTACTAAGTCTGTCTGCGGTCCCTCCTTCCAATAGTCCTCCGCTGACCACACCAATGCTGCCTGTGTACCCCTGGAACATACTTAAAAGTGCATAGAGCCTACTTTTTTTTTTATTTTAGGCCTACTTAGTCTGTCTGTGGTTCCTCCTTCCAATTGTCCTCCACTGACCACACCAATGCTGACCGTGTACCCATGTAACCTTTTTTAAACCTGCATCGAGCCAACTTTGTGGTGTGAGGCCTACTAGCAGTGTCTGTCTGCGCCACTCAATACAGCTGTCCTCTTAAAAAAAAAATGACGTGCAATTGTCAGGTTTTCAGCCTATCGGAATTTTAAAACTGCAGTGTCTGCCGTTCCAAGGTGTTCTCCAGGTTGCCTTTCCTGACCTTCTATCTTCAGGCTCTTGTTAAATAGTTGTTACATGGAAGAAATGCAGTAGGGCTACTAGTTGGGTTGGGGCCTACTAACGGTGTCTGCCACTCCAAGGTGTTCTCCTGGTTTCCTGTCCTGAGCTTCGATCTTCAGGCTCTTATTAAGTAGTTGTTAATATAACACTGCATTTGGCCTACTAGTTGGGTTGGGGCCTACTAACGGTGTCTGCCGCTCCTTGCTGTTCTCCTGGTTTCCTGTCCTGAGCTTCGATCTTCAGGCTCTCATTAAGTAGTTTTTAATATAACTGGATTTGGCCTACTAGTTTGGTTGGGGCCTACTAACGGTGTCTGAAGGGGGACTCCCCTTCTTGAAGAAGCACCCACGCGAAACGCGCGTCAAGGGGTCACAGCAGGAGGACCTAGGACACTGGTGATCATGGGTGAGTGATGGCATCCTATTGATACTTGTAGGGAGTTTGGGAATCCCATATTTATGGCGGCACCCATAGGAGTCTGTGGGTAGAACGTGGATGTTGGATCCATTTGGATTATACTTTTTCTTCCCCCTCCCTTCTTTTTCTGGATTTACTGTACCTGCCCTTATACATATCTCACTATTGGTCCAGATAGCCTGCGGTGCTAGCAGGTTCCTTGTACCCTTCCTCTTTTTTGTATTTTGCCCTTTTGATTGGGCTGTTTTTGTACATTTTAAGTGCATTTATTAAAATGATTGTTTTAATTTTTCAATCTGTTGGTGTTTATTATACTCCATGTTCTCTAGTTCTTTTCATGTTTTGGGAGTAGTACACCCATTAGTATATTTTGCTACACTTATGCATTTATGGAGGGAGCAGGGCTATAGCCCATCTCAGCCTGGATATTTCTTTTTATTTGTTGTGATTTTTGTTCTATACTTACTGATTTGGGCCTACTCACTGTGTCAGCCTCTCATTACAGTTGTCCTCCACTGAACAAAGCAATACCGCCTGGTTAGTCCTGTTACCAATTTTGAAATGCATTTAGCCAACTTTATTATTTGGGCCTATATCTGTGTTTCCTCCTCATCCTGCCCATTGCCCAGCCAGTGCTAGATGACTCTGCTGGTACATTGACCCAGACCGCTACATTCCCCTTGCACGCTACACAGCCAGATTCTGACCCTGCTGAAAGTGAGGTTCCCCTTCCCGCATACTATAAAACCTTACACGGGGACAAGGAGGGAGGTGCAGATGAAAGTGCAGGTTCCTTCATCAGGTGGGGGGGGGGAATACTCGTTGGCGACGTCACTGGCACAGGGCCCCTCATAGTACACAAAAGTGTCGCTGCCGGTGGGAGGCGCCCCCAACGTGCAAACACACCGCCTTACTTTGAGGGGCCCAGTGCCAATGCGAATGAGTGGGCCACCCCTGCTTGCTCAGGATCACAGCACTTGCAAAGTTGAAATACTTACCTCTCCCTGCTCCACTGCCGTGACGTGGTCCACGTTTCCTGGGCCCACTAAATACTTGAACCAGCCATACCCCCCACAACTTTAGCCAAATGACCCCCAATGTCCAATGGCTAACTATTATTATAAGGTAAATTAAGATTGACAAGCTTCAGTACCAAGAATGGATGTTTTTGCCATAAAAATGGCCACTGTAGGTGTTTTCCTGGCCTCGACTCACTGCCGACTATGCTTCCCCATTGACTTGCATTGGGTTTCGTGTTTCGGTCGATCCCCGTCTTTTCGCGATAATCGGCCGATTTCACTCGACTTGACTTTTGAGATAGTCAGGTTTCGCGAAACCCGACTCAACCCTAAAAAAGTAAAAGTCGCTCAACCCTAGTCATGTCGGTCTGGGCCAAATGGAAAAGACGGGAAAAGTGAACGATTCCATCAGAAAGGACGTCAGCGGTAAGTCACCATATGTAACTATGCAGTGAACTGTTATACAGTTAGGTCCATATATATTTGGACAGAGACAACATTTTTCTAATTTTGGTTATAGTCATTACCACAATGATTTTTAAACAAAACTATTCAGATGCAGTTGAAGATCAGACTTTCAGCTTTCATTTGAGGGTATCCACATTAAAATTGGATGAAGGGTTTAGGAGTTTCAGCTCCTTAACATGTGCCACCCTCTTTTTAAAGGGACCAAAAGTAATTGGACAATTGACTCCAAGGCTATTTCATGGACAGGTGTGGGCAATCCCTTCGCTATGTCATTCTCAATTAAGCAGATAAAAGGCCTGGAGTTGATTTGAGGTGCGGTGCTTGCATTTGGAAGGTTTTGCTGTGAAGTAAACATGCGGTCAAAGGAGCTCTCTATGCAGGTGAAACAAGCCATCCTTACGCTGCGAAAGCAGAAAAAACCCTTCCGAGAAAATGCTACAATATTAGGAGTGGCAAAATCTACAGTTTGGTACATGCTGAGAAAGAAAGAAAGCACTGGTGAACTCATCAATGCAAAAAGACTTGGGCGCCCACGGAAGACAACAGTGGTGGATGATCGCAGAATAATCTCCATGGTGAAGAGAAACCCCTTCACAACAATCAACCAAGTGAACAACACTCTCCAGGAGGTCGGCGTATCAATATCCAAATCTGCCGTAAAGAGAAGACTGCATGAAAGTAAATACAGAGGGTTCACTGCACGGTGCAAGCAACTCATAAGAATGAAGAATAAGAAGGCTAGACTGGACTTTGCTAAAAAGCATCTAAAAAAGCCAGCACAGTTCTGGAAGAACATTCTTTGGACAGATGAAGCCAAGATCAACCTCTACCAGAATGATGGAAAGAGAAAAGTATGGCTAAGGCGTGTTACAGCTCATGATCCAAAGCATACCACCTCATCTGTAAAACACGGTGGAGGCAGTGTGATGGCTTGGGCATGCATGGCTGCCAGTGGCACTGGGTCACTAGTGTTTATTGATGATGTGACACAGGACAGAAGCAGCCGAATGAATTCTGAGGTATTCAGAGACATACTGTGTGCTCAGATCCAGCCAAATGCAGCCAAACTGATTGGTCGCCATTTCATACTACAGATGGACAATGACCCAAAACATAAAGCCAAAGCAACCCAGGAGTTTATTAAAGCAAAGAAGTGGAATATTCTTGAATGGCCGAGTCAGTCACCTGATATCAACCCAATTGAGCATGCATTTCACTTGTTAAAGACTAAACTTCAGACAGAAAGGCCCACAAACAAACAGCAACTGAAAACCACCGTAGTGAAGGCCTGGCAGAGCATCAAAAAGGAGGAAACACAGCGTCTGGTGATGTCCATGAGTTCAAGACTTCAGGCAGTCATTGCCAACAAAGGGTATTCAACCAAGTACTAAAAATGAATATTTTATTTAAAATTATTGAATCTGTCCAATTACTTTTGGTCCCTTTTAAAACAGGGTGGCTCGTGTTAAGGAGCTGAAACTCCTAAACCCTTCATCCAATTTTAATGTGGATACCCTCAAATGAAAGCTGAAAGTCTGAACTTCAACTGCATCTGAATGGTTTTGTTTAAAATTCATTGTGGTAATGTCTATAACCAAAATTAGAAAAATGTTGTCTCTGTCCAAATATATATGGACCTAACTGTATGTTCCGTAGGACTGGCATTTACCACGGACCATATATAATACGGTAATATCTGTGTTGGTTTTGAAATAGAGATTATCTTCAGTAACAGCGAGGTTATCTGCTGAGGTTCTCCTCCACCATTAGAATGCGTCACCCTGTTGTAATCAAGGTTTCCTGGTTAGGGGCCCACTCAGAAGCTTCGCCTTCCCCCTCCACCAAAAACAAAACCCAAACCCTAGCTATGCCTCTGGATGAGAATGAGAGACCTTGCTATGAAACTGCTCCAACTCCAATCTCTGAGCCATCTACTTGCTCTACAAAAAGATACTGTAGATCAGGGGTCTCAAACTACATTCCTCGAGGGCCTCAGACCATGTGTGTTTTCAAGATTTCCTTCGCATTGCACAAGGTGCAGGAATCATTATCTGTGCAGGTGATTACATTATCACCTGTGTAATACTGTACAAGGAAATCCTGAAAACATGACCGGTTTGCGGCCCTTGAGGAATGCAGTTTGAGACCTCTGCTGTAGATCTAGCACTGACCAATATCAGGTCATATTGAAAATGTTCCTTTAGCTCAGTGTAGGCAAGCCTCAGGTTTCCAGTTAATCACACCAGCCCCTTTATTACTTAAATCAGTCAATTGTTTGGCAATCCTGGAAACATTTTTAATAAAAGTATGATAATAAGCTACCCAAGAAAGCACTGCAAATCTTTCAGAGAATTAGATTGTATCCAGTCTTATTAGATTGGACCTTGGAGGCATCCATTTAGAAACCTTTAGCTGACAATACAGGTCCTTCTCAAAAAATTAGCATATAGTGTCAAATTTCATTATTTACCATAATGTAATGATTACAATTAAACTTTCATATATTATAGATTCATTATCCACCAAATGAAATTTGTCAGGTCTTTTATTGTTTTAATACTGATGATTTTGGCATACAACTCCTGATAACCCAAAAAACCTGTCTCAATAAATTAGCATATTTCACCCATCCAATCAAATAAAAGTGTTTTTTAATAACAAACAAAAAACCATCAAATAATAATGTTCAGTTATGCACTCAATACTTGGTCGGGAATCCTTTGGCAGAAATGACTGCTTCAATGCGGCGTGGCATGGAGGCAATCAGCCTGTGAAACTGCTGAGATGTTATGGAGGCCCAGGATGCTTCAATAGCGGCTTTAAGCTCATCCAGAGTGTTGGGTCTTGCGTCTCTCAACTTTCTCTTCACAATATCCCACAGATTCTCTATGGGGTTCAGGTCAGGAGAGTTGGCAGGCCAATTGAGCACAGTAATACCATGGTCAGTAAACCATTTACCAGTGGTTTTGGCACTGTGAGCAGGTGCCAGGTCGTGCTGAAAAATGAAATCTTCATCTCCATAAAGCATTTCAGCCGATGGAAGCATGAAGTGCTCCAAAATCTCCTGATAGCTAGCTGCATTGACCCTGCCCTTGATAAAACACAGTGGACCAACACCAGCAGCTGACATGGCACCCCACACCATCACTGACTGTGGGTACTTGACACTGGACTTCAGGCATTTTGGCATTTCATTCTCCCCAGTCTTCCTCCAGACTCTGACACCTTGATTTCCGAATGACATGCAAAATTTGCTTTCATCAGAAAAAAGTACTTGGGACCACTTAGCAACAGTCCAGTGCTGCTTCTCTGTAGCCCAGGTCAGGCGCCTCTGCCGCTGTTTATGGTTCAAAAGTGGCTTTACTTGGGGAATGCGGCACCTGTAGCCCATTTCCTGCACACGCCTGTGCACGGTGGCTCTGGATGTTTCCACACCAGACTCAGTCCACTGCTTCCTCAGGTTCCCCAAGGTCTGGAATCGGTCCTTCTCCACAATCTTCCTCAGGGTCCGGTCTCCTCTTCTCGTTGTACAGCGTTTTCTGCCACATTGTTTCCTTCCAACAGACTTACCATTGAGGTGCCTTGATACAGCACTCTGGGAACAGCCTATTTGTTGAGAAATTTCTTTCTGGGTCTTACCCTCTTGCTTGAGGGTGTCAATGATGGCCTTCTTGACATCTGTCAGGTCGCTAGTCTTACCCATGATGGGGGTTTTGAGTAATGAACCAGGCAGGGAGTTTATAAAAGCCTCAGGTATCTTTTGCATGTGTTTAGAGTTAATTAGTTGATTCAGAAGATTAGGGTAATAGGTCGTTTAGAGAACCTTTTCTTGATATGCTAATTTATTGAGACAGGTTTTTTGGGTTATCAGGAGTTGTATGCCAAAATCATCAGTATTAAAACAATAAAAGACCTGACAAAGTTCAGTTGGTGGATAATGAATCTATAATATATGAAAGTTTAATTGTAATCATTACATTATGGTAAATAATGAAATTTAACACTATATGCTAATTTTTTGAGAAGGACCTGTATATACCCCAGGAAATTGACTTCTTGAAACCAGGAAAACACATTTTTCAAGTGTAGCAGATAAAGAATGTATCTGAGTCTTGTGAGCGCAGGACGAACATGTTGGATGTGTGATATAATATCAGGTGAATAAAACAAGATTTATTTTCAATAGACAACTACATAGTAACATACTGTAGTTAGTAAGGCCGAAAAAAGACATTTGTCCATCCAGTTCAGCCTATATTCCATCATAATAAATCCCCAGATCTACGTCCTTTTACAGAACCTAATAACTACATATTATATATCTCCTAAAATACCATTGACAACATTTCGAAAAACAGCAAATTACTTTGCTCAAAAAGCATCATAAGACACTCATAGTGGCCCTCAGGGGTGTTAAATGCCGTCTTCCACTCATGTCTTTCTCTTATACAGGTCAGATTATACGCTCCTTTGATGTCAACCTTGGTGAACCAACAGCTGCCACTAGCTTGTTATAGAGATCAGGGATGAGTGACAGAGGATACTGATTGTTTAGCCCCTTAGTGACGGAGCCAATTTTAACTTTAATGACCTGGCCACATCTATATATATAATTGTCTAAGGGTCACTTCCGTCTGTCTTTCTGTCCTTCTGTCACGGTTATTCATTCGCTGATTGGTCTCGGCAGCTGCCTATCATGGCTGCCGCGACCAATCAGCGACGGCCACAGTCCGATTAGTCCCTCCCCTACTCCCCTGCACTCACTGCCCGGCGCCTGCTCCATAATCCCCACCACTCACCGCTCACACAGGGTTAATGGCAGCGGTAACGGCCCGCGGTGTAACACACTCCGTTACCGCTGCTATTAACCCTGTGTGTCCCCAACTATTTACTACTATTGATGCTGCCTATGCAGCATCAATAGTAAAAATATGTAATGTTAAAAATAATAAAAAAAACAAAAAACCTACTATACTCACCCTCCGCCGCCTTTCTCGCTCCTCGCCACGCTCCCGGGACCGCTCCATTGCAAGCGGCAGCTTCCGGTCTCGTCCCAGGGCTGGTGTGCGACAAGGACCTGCCGTGACATCACGGTCATGTGACCGCGATGTCATTATAGGTCCTGCTCACACCAGCCCTGGGACCACCGGAAGCTGCCTCTTGCAATGGAGCGGTCCCGGGAGCGTGGCGAGGAGCGGCAAAGGCGGCGGATGGTGAGTATAGCAGGACTTCTAATGGGCCTTCGGAAGGTGAGTATATGTTTATTTATTTTTTAAGTCTCTATACTACGTGGCTCTGTGCTGGGCAATATACTACGTGGCTCTGCTATATACTATGTGGCTGGACAATATACTACATGACTGGGCAATATACCGTACTACGTGGCTCTGCTATATACTACGTGGCTGGGCAATATACTATGTCACTGGGCAATATACTATGTGGCTGGGCAATATACTACGTGGCTGGGCAATATACTATGTGGCTGGGCAATATACTACGTGACTGGGCAATATACTACGTGGATGGGCAATATACTATGTGACTGGGCAATATACTACATATTCTAGAATACCCGATGCGTTAGAATCGGGCCACCATCTAGTTTTTTTTATATCTGTATACAGTGGGGCAAAAAAGTATTTAGTCAGTCAGCAATAGTGCAAATTCCACCACTTAAAAAGATGAGAGGCGTCTGTAATTTACATCATAGGTAGACCACAACTATGGGAGACAAACTGAGAAAAAAAAATCCAGAAAATCACATTGTCTGTTTTTTTATAATTTTTTTTGCATATTATGGTGGAAAATAAGTATTTGGTCAGAAACAAACAATCAAGATTTCTGGCTCTCACAGACCTGTAACTTCTTCTTTAAGAGTCTCCTCTTTCCTCCACTCATTACCTGTAGTAATGGCACCTGTTTAAACTTGTTATCAGTATAAAAAGACACCTGTGCACACCCTCAAACAGTCTGACTCCAAACTCCACTATGGTGAAGACCAAAGAGCTGTCAAAGGACACCAGAAACAAAATTGTAGCCCTGCACCAGGCTGGGAAGACTGAATTTGCAATAGCCAACCAGCTTGGAGGGAAGAAATCAACAGTGGGAGCAATAATTAGAAAATGGAAGACATACAAGACCACTGATAATCTCCCTCGATCTGGTGCTACACGCAAAATCCCACCCCGTGGGGTCAGAATGATCACAAGAACGGTGAGCAAAAATCCCAGAACCACGCGAGGGGACCTAGTGAATGAACTGCAGAGAGCTGGGACCAATGTAACAAGGCCTACCATAAGTAACACACTACGCCACCATGGACTCAGATCCTGCAGTGCCAGACGTGTCCCACTGCTTAAGCCAGTACATGTCCGGGCCCGTCTGAAGTTTGCTAGAGGTGCATTTGGATGATCCAGAGGAGTTTTGGGATAATGTCCTATGGTCTGATGAAACCAAACTGGAACTGTTTGGTAGAAACACAACTTGTCGTGTTTGGAGGAAAAAGAATACCGAGTTGCATCCATCAAACACCATACCTACTGTAAAGCATGGTGGTGGAAACATCATGTTTTACTGCTGTTTCTCTGCAAAGGGGCCAGGACGACTGATCCGGGTACATGAAAGAATGAATGGGGCCATGTATCGTGAGATTTTGAGTGCAAACCTCCTTCCATCAGCAAGGGCATTGAAGATGAAACGTGGCTGGGTCTTTCAACATGACAATGATCCAAAGCACACCACCAGGGCAACGATGGAGTGGCTTCGTAAGAAGCATTTCAAGGTCCTGGAGTGGCCTAGCCAGTCTCCAGATCTCAACCCTATAGAAAACCTTTGGAGGGAGTTGAAAGTCCGTGTTGCCAAGCGAAAAGCCAAAAACATCACTGCTCTAGAGGAGATCTGCATGGAGGAATGGGCCAACATACCAACAACAGTGTGTGGCAACCTTGTGAAGACTTACAGAAAACGTTTGACCTCTGTCATTGCCAACAAAGGATATATTACAAAGTATTGAGATGAAATTTTGTTTCTGACCAAATACTTATTTTCCACCATAATATGCAAATAAAATGTTAAAAAAACAGACAATGTGATTTTCTGGATTTTTTTTTCTCAGTTTGTCTCCCATAGTTGAGGTCTACCTATGATGTAAATTACAGACGCCTCTCATCTTTTTAAGTGGTGGAACTTGCACTATTGCTGACTGACTAAATACTTTTTTGCCCCACTGTATATATATTTTATATATTACCACTTTATGTGGTAATAACTCTGGAATGCTTCAATGGATCCCACTGATTCTGAGATTGTTTTTTAATGAGACATTGTACTTCATGGTATTGGTAAAATGTGTTTGATATGACTTTTCATTTATTTGTGAAAATATAGGAAAGTTGGCGAAAAGTTTTAAAATTTAGCAATTTTCAAACTTTTAATTCTTATGACCTTAAACCAGAAAGTAATGTCATGCACAATAATTAATAAATAACATTTTCCACATGTCTACTTTACATCTGCATCATTTTTTAAACAGAATTTTTTTTTTTGCTTGAAAGTTAGAAGGGTTGAAAGTTGATCAGCAAATTTTCAAATTTTTCCAAGAAAGTGCACAAAATATTTTTTTAGTATCACATTTGAAGTGTCTTGGGGGGGCTACATGACAGAAAATACCCAAAAGTGACACAATTCTAAAAACTGCACCCTTCAAAGTCCTCAAACCCACATTCAAGCAGTTTATCAACCCTTCAGGTGCTTCATAGAAACTAAAGCAATGTGGAAGGAAACATGAGCATTTTCCTTATTATTCGCAAAAATGTTACTTTAGCCCCCATTTTTTTATTTTCACAAGGGTAAAAGGAGAAAATGGACCGTAAAATTTGCTGTTTAATTTCTCTTGAATACGCCGATAACTTTTTTTTTTTTTTACGTATTTATTTTATTGATTTTCATTTTTTTTACTTAGTCCCACAATGGGACATGTATAATTTTTATTTTGATTACTGGGTTTCCACACTGCAGTGCATGAAAGCAGTCAGTGTCTAAATGACTCAGCCTATGTGTCACGATAATGTAAGAATGTCATAATGTGAGATTAGTTCTAGAAGGTACATGGCGCAGAGACATGCTGTGGGCCATTCCAACCCCCCTTCTTCTCCCTCTTCCTGCTTGTATGTGTGTAACTCAAAATCCCCCCTAGAATCACTGAAGTTTTATGGTTCTACCCTGCAAATACCAGTCTGGGAAAACTGCTCATCCCTCCTCCCATCTAGTACTAGTTGGAACTGGTGTGAAAGCCCTGAGCTTCTTTGTTCGATTAAACTTATATATAGCGGCACCGAGTTGGGCCAGGAGACCTGCAGTCTCCTGCCCTCCGGATTTAGCTGCCGGGCTTCAGTATCTGAGCAACCACGGACTCCGGTGACGGGGTTTCTAGTGCTCAGCTCTGGGATGAGCTTGGTTACAGCTCCACTCCCCATGTTATCCTTGAGTTCCCTCCTCTCCTCTCAGACCCAGACTACTCACTAACTCCGTCTTCAGGCCAGATCTTATAGGGAAGCTCCCCTGAAACTGGGTGCTATAGCTCCTCCTTCTGGTCTGGAGTCAGGAATATGTTGGATGCTGGTGTTACCTGGTAAGGGGACCCCTCCTTGCTCCCAGGAATGACATCACCCCGTGAGTGAGGCAATGCCACTGTTGCAATCCCGACTCCTGGGGTGCCACTCTCACAGATTTTCAGATTTTGATGGTACAAGTCAAGCTAGCTGTCAAAGCCAAAATAGTGGGGAAAATGGCCTGGTGCATGCTTGGTAGCAGGCAGTAGGAAATGTTTGGACTACTGCTTTGCGTAGGGCACTAACTGCCTTTTAAAGTAGACTAAGGTGGACAGCAGAAGACAGGCTCTGACCCCAAAAACAGCGGGGAAATGGCCTGATGAGTGCTTGGTAACAGGTAGTAGGAAATGTTTGGACTACTGCTTTTCATAGGGCACTAACCACCTTTTTAAGTGGACTAATGTGGACAGCGAAAGGCAGGCTGTGACCACAAAAATACTGGGGAAAATGGCCTGGTGAGTGCTTGGTAGTAGGTTGTAGGAAATGTTTGGACTACTGCTTTGCATAGGGCATAAAGTGGACTAATATGGACAGCAGAAGACAGGCTCTGACCCCCAAAACAGCAGGTAAAATAGAGCGGTGCTTTATAAAAAAAAAAAAGGCAGCACTAAATGCTAGTACTCTGTGTGCTGGAAAAATATTGCTTTGCCTCTAACAAGAGCTGTTTTGATATTCACACTTGAAGACCAGTTTAACCTCTCTCTACCTAATACACAATCTCTCCCTCCCTGTACTCTGACTTTGTTGTGTGTCTTCAGCTCTGAAAAGAGCTATTTTGTGGTGGTATTGTGGAGTTGGTGAACGGCTCCTTTAAACTGTCCCTGCTCGAGGATCTCTCTCCCTACTCTACAATGACCTGGTATACACTGCAGGTGGCCCTGAAGAGGGCTTTGGTGTTATCAAGAGGCCTAAAGAGTCTCCCTAGCAGCTGAGCGATCTCTCCCTATGCTTGTAGAATGCAGGCTACGGATGCAATGTGTGCAAAATGGCAGCGGCAGGGCTTAAATAGACCCTATGACACTAGGCAGCCAGCCAATCACAGTAATGCCACAACCAAGATGTCTGCAACAACTGTGATTGGTTTAGAAGCCCAGCATGTTTAGTGGCTACAAAGGAGGTACCAAAACTGCATGGCGGGACATACCAATATAGCAAGGTGAGTACACAAATACTCGCAATGTAACGAGTAACTAGAATACCGTACTATCTGTGCGAATAGTAACTAAACACTCGCTCATCACTACCTATCAACTTATTTATTTTACTTGCTTGTATAGCGCTATTAATTCCACAGCGCTTAATAGATATCATCATCATCACTGTCGCCACTGGGGCTCACAATCTAATGTCCCGATCAGTATGAATGTGGGAGAAAACTGAAAAACCTGGAGGAAACCCATGCAAACACGGGGAGACCATACAAACACCTTGAAGATGTTGTCCTTGGTGATAACTGAACCTAGAGCAAAGCAACAGTGCTAACTATTGAGCCACCTTGCTGCCTTATCATTTTGTCATTCATATGCAGAAGGTTTGGAGCTTTGTATCAGAATTCTGCACCTAATTAAAAGGGCCATACCTCAGAAACAGTCAGGCAAAAGAAAAATGCAAAATGGGAGTAGCAGATATAAGATAAGAATCTAAACTTGCCACTTTTGACCTAGTGACGGGTCCTCTTTAACATTACAATGAATACAATGGAATCCGTCATGGATTTTGTTTTTAAGGAAAAATTTCCATATTCTAGCTGTTATACTGCTTATTGGAATTGTGTACATAGTTTATATGTATAGCAAAGTATGTAGTACTTGTCTGAGTGTTTCATGTAAAAATAGCATATTTCAGGAGGACAAGTCATACATCATACTTCATACTTAATGAGAGTGGGATTATTGCATTGGCATTCTAGATGTCTCCAGAAACTATCTTAGCATATTTCCTTCTCTTACATTAACCTGTAATTCCTGTTTATAATGACTGATCCATTTAGCTTACATGATATATGAGTAAAACAAAAAACATGTGTTAAATATAATTACTACAATGCAAGACTGGAAAGACCGGTTCTGTGGGTGTCTTTACACATGTAATGTTTTCATCAGACGTTGATTAAGTCATAGTTTACTATTATTTTTAATCTGCCACATTGGTCTATGAAGTTTGGTAATATCCATTCGTATTTTAACTTGCAACAATATACAATATTGTAATTGTATAATTAAAAACATACATATCTTTGTCTTAATACAGGAGAATTTGTCCAATTTGCTTTCCACTACATAAGGTCAAAAGGGTTTAAATAGAAGCTACACAAAGATAAGGAACACATAATTAGAGATGAGATAAAAGACTTGCAGGACTCTAGTCCAGCGGCCATGTTGGTAGTTCAAGGTTGCCAAATTAGAGAACTTCTTACAACCTGCAAAGTCGCTGCTGGTCCAGGGTTCTGCTAATTTCATTGGTCAGCATGATTTTTTTTCACAAGAATATTCAATGGCGATTCTAGTAAAATATCACTTCCTCAATTCAAATATATTACATTTTTAGTGTTCTAATTGGCATATGAAGGAATGAGGTCTTCTGGTATGCTAAAAGACAAAATAACAAGATTATGCAGGTTCAGTCGTGTTCAGACATGCTTAGATATTGCATCTTTTGTAAGTAAAGAGTCAGTAGTGAAATGCAGTGAGTGTTTTTCCTTCTGTTGATCTAAAGCTTTACAAAAAAAGGAGAAATAAAGCAGCACTAGCAAGCAGTAGTGATGAGCGAGTGTGCTCGTTACTCAAGTTTTCCGAGCATGCTCGAGTCTCAACTGAGTATTGCCGATGCTCAGATCCCTGCCCCGCATGTTTCGTGGCTATAATACAGCCAATAAACATGGCTACAGTATAACCATGCATGGCAGGCAATCCCTGCATCTTTCTTTAAGCCATACAACATGCAGGGCATGGATTTGAGCATCGCATCCGAGCACTGGCAATACTTGGTTGAGACTCGAGCATGCTCGGAAAACTCTAGTATCGAGCACACTTGCTCATCACTTGTGCCAAATCTTCAGGACATAGAACAATCCTCAATATAGTGAAAAAAAAAGCAAAAACAGCACTCATTTTTAGAAATATATATGCTATATGGCCTGAACAGTCATGCACTTAGCTTAATAGCCTCTTATATACAGTATGAGCCTCCACATAGGTCCATATACAGAGTATGAGCCTCCATATAGTTACCTAGATACAGTATGAGCCCATCTATACCACCTAGATACAGTATGAGTCGCCACATAGCTCCCAATACACAATATAAGCCCATAAATCTCCCCAAATATCCTATGAGCCCGCACATAGCTCCTTACAGTATATACAGTATGAGCCCTTATATAGCCTTTTCTATACAGTACAAGGCCTCAGAGTACCTCCTATACACAGTAAGAGCCCTCATATAACCTATTTACAGTATGAGCCCCAAATAGCCCCTTATATACAGAATGAGCCCCCATATAGCCTCCTATATGCAGTATGAGCCTGCACATAGCTCTCTATTTAGTCTGAGCCCCCACATAGTTACCTAGATACAATTTGAACCCTCACATAGTCCCCTAGTTACAGTATGAGCCTCCACAAAGCTCCTATATACAGTATAAGCTCACAAATAGAATCCTATATGCGAAGTCCAGGTCAAAGGGGAAAAAATAGGTGGCACTCTGTGATGCAGTATAACAATCCTTTCCTTATTTAATACAAGTAGTACATGGATGCAGGGGAGCACGTGCAGTGAGGGACGACGGCCGTTTTGGATCAATCAGACGCTTTAACGGGTCCAAGCCTGTGACCTGGACCCGTTGAAGCGTCTGATCGACACAAAACGGCTGTTGTCCTTCGCTGCACCTGCTCCCCTGCATCCATGTACTACTTGCATTGAATAAAGAAAGGATTGTTTTACTGCATCACGGAGTGTCACCTATTTTATTCTCTTTGGCCTGGACTTTGTACGATGCTGATCGTTTCAGGCGTTGCACCCGGGATTTTGCAAGCCTGAAAAAGTATGTTTTAAGTTATTTGATGCTAGTTTTTCTCATTTTTCACAATAGCCTCATATATACAGTATGAGCCCACACATAGCTCCTTATATACAGTACGAGCCCTCACATATCCTCCTATATTCAGTGTGAGCCCTCACGTAGCCTATATAAAGTACAAGCCCTCACATAGCCTCCTATACACTCCTATATCTCCCTACATCCCATCATCGTACTCTCTTCACATCTCATCACTGTCCTCTGTTATGTAGGCAATCCAGTGACACAGTGTGCCAGCAATCAGAGCACATACAGTGATTTGACAATAACCCAAAAACAATAGAACGAGCTCTGAGACGTGGAATCTCTGTAGACCACAATACCTGAACCTATCCTAAACACAACTAAAGGCAGCTGTGGATTGCGCCTGTCACTACCTATGCAACTCGGCACAGCCTGAGGAGCTGACTAGCCTGAAGATAGAAAAACAAGCCTGACTTGCCTCAGAGAAATACCCCAAAGGAAAAGGCAGCCCCCCACATATAATGACTGTTAGCAAGATGAAAAGACAAACGTAGGGATGAAATTGATTCAGCAAAGTGAGGCCCGATATTCTAGATAGAGCGAGGATAGCAAAGAGAACTTTGCAGTCTACAAAAAACCCTAAAGCAAAAAACCACGCAAAGGGGGCAAAAAGACCCACCGTGCCGAACTAACGGCACGGCGGTGCACCCTTTGCGTCTCAGAGCTTCCAGCAAAAACGAAAAGACAAGCTGGACAGAAAAAGTAGCAACAAAAGCAAAGAAACACTTATCTAAGCAGAGCAGCAGGCCACAGGAAAGATCCAGAAGCTCAGGTCCAACACTGGAACATTGACAAGGAGCAAGGAAGACAGAATCAGGTGGAGTTAAATAACAAAGCAGCCAACGAGCTCACCAGAACACCTGAGGGAGGAAGCTCAGAAGCTGCAGTACCACTTGTGACCACAGGAGTGAATTCAGCCACAGAATTCACAACAGTACCCCCCCCTTGAGGAGGGGTCACCGAACCCTCACCAGAGCCCCCAGGCCGACCAGGATGAGCCACATGAAAGGCACGAACAAGATCTGGAGCATGGACATCAGAGGCAAAAACCCAGGAATTATCTTCCTGAGCATAACCCTTCCAT
Source organism: Ranitomeya imitator (assembly GCF_032444005.1). Lineage (NCBI taxonomy): Eukaryota > Metazoa > Chordata > Amphibia > Anura > Dendrobatidae > Ranitomeya > Ranitomeya imitator. The sequence goes on from NC_091283.1 coordinate 694,652,301, forward strand.
TTAACCAGATACTGGAGTTTCCGTCTAGAAACACGAGAATCCAAAATTTTCTCCACAATATACTCCAATTCCCCCTCCACCAAAACCGGGGCAGGAGGTTCAACAGATGGAACCATAGGTGCCACGTATCTCCGCAACAACGACCTATGGAATACATTATGTATGGAAAAGGAGTCTGGGAGGGTCAGACGAAAAGACACAGGATTGAGAATCTCAGAAATCCTATACGGACCAATAAAACGAGGTTTAAATTTAGGAGAGGAAACCTTCATAGGAATATGACGAGAAGATAACCAAACCAGATCCCCAACACGAAGTCGGGGACCCACACGGCGTCTGCGATTAGCGAAAAGTTGAGCCTTCTCCTGGGACAAGGCCAAATTGTCCACTACCTGAGTCCAGATCTGCTGCAACCTGTCCACCACAGAATCCACACCAGGACAGTCCGAAGACTCAACCGTCCTGAAGAGAAACGAGGATGGAACCCAGAATTGCAGAAAAATGGAGAGACCAAGGTAGCCGAGCTGGCCCGATTATTAAGGGCGAACTCAGCCAACGGCAAAAAGGACACCCAATCATCCTGGTCTGCAGAAACAAAACATCTCAGATATGTCTCCAAGGTCTGACTGGTTCGTTCGGTCTGGCCATTAGTCTTGAGGATGGAAAGCCGAGGAAAAAGACAGGTCAATGCCCATCCTGCCACAAAAGGCTCGCCAAAACCTCGAAACAAACTGGGAACCTCTGTCAGAAACAATATTCTCAGGAATGCCATGCAAACGAACCACATGCTGGAAGAACAAAGGCACCAAATCAGAGGAGGAAGGCAATTTAACCAAGGGCACCAGATGGACCATTTTAGAAAAGCGATCACAGACCACCCAAATGACTGACATCTTTTGAGAAACGGGAAGGTCAGAAATGAAATCCATCGAAATATGTGTCCAAGGCCTCTTTGGGACCGGCAAGGGCAAAAGCAACCCACTGGCACGTGAACAGCAGGGCTTAGCCCTAGCACAAATGCCACAGGACTGCACAAAAGTACGCACATCCCGTGACAGAGATGGCCACCAGAAGGATCTAGCCACTAACTCTCTGGTACCAAATATTCCAGGATGACCAGCCAACACCGAACAATGAAGTTCAGAGATAACCTTAGTAGTCCACCTATCAGGGACGAACAGTTTCTCCGCCGGACAACGATCAGGTTTATTCGCCTGAAATTTTTGCAACACTCGCCGCAAATCAGGGGAGATGGCAGACACAATGACTCCTTCCTTGAGGATACTCGCCGGCTCAGATGAACCCGGAGAGTCGGGCACAAAACTCCTAGACAGAGCATCCGCCTTCACATTTTTAGAGCCCGGAAGGTACGAAATCACAAAATCGAAGCGGGCAAAAAATAACGACCAACGGGCCTGTCTAGGATTCAAGCGCTTGGCAGACTCGAGATAAGTAAGGTTCTTATGATCAGTCAATACCACCACGCGATGCTTAGCTCCTTCAAGCCAATGACGCCATTCCTCGAATGCCCACTTCATGGCCAGCAACTCTCGGTTGCCCACATCATAATTACGCTCAGCAGCCGAAAACTTCCTGGAAAAGAAAGCACATGGTTTCAACACTGAGCAACCAGAACCTCTCTGTGACAAAACCGCCCCTGCTCCAATCTCAGAAGCATCAACCTCGACCTGGAACGGAAGAGAAATATCTGGTTGACACAACACAGGGGCAGAACAAAAACGATGCTTCAACTCCTGAAAAGCTTCCACAGCAGCAGAAGACCAATTAACCAAATCAGCACCCTTCTTGGTCAAATCGGTCAATGGTTTGGCAATGCTAGAAAAATTACAGATGAAGCGACGATAAAAATTAGCAAAGCCCAGGAATTTTTGCAGACTTTTCATAGATGTCGGCTGAGTCCAATCCTGGATGGCTTGGACCTTAACCGGATCCATCTCGATAGTAGAAGGGGAAAAGATGAACCCCAAAAATGAAACTTTCTGCACACCGAAGAGACACTTTGATCCCTTCACAAACAAAGAATTAGCACGCAGGATCTGGAAAACCATTCTGACCTGCTTCACATGAGGGTCCCAATCATCTGAGAAGATCAAAATGTCATCCAAGTAAACAATCAGGAATTTATCCAGATACTCACGGAAGATGTCATGCATAAAAGACTGAAACACAGATGGAGCATTGGCAAGTCCGAACGGCATCACTAGATACTCAAAATGACCCTCGGGCGTATTAAATGCAGTTTTCCATTCATCTCCTTGCCTGATTCTCACCAGATTATACGCACCATGAAGATCTATCTTAGTGAACCAACTAGCCCCCTTAATCTGAGCAAACAAGTCAGATAACAATGGCAAGGCATACTGAAATTTAACAGTGATCTTATTAAGAAGGCGGTAATCAATACATGGTCTCAGCGAACCATCCTTCTTGGCTACAAAAAAGAACCCTGCTCCCAGTGGTGATGACGATGGGCGAATATGTCCCTTCTCCAGGGATTCCTTCACATAACTGCGCAAAGCGGAGTGTTCAGGCACAGATAAATTAAATAATCGACCTTTAGGGAATTTACTACCAGGAATCAAATTGATAGCACAATCACAATCCCTATGCGGAGGTAGGGCATCGGACTTGGGCTCTTCAAATACATCCTGATAATCAGACAAGAACTCTGGGACCTCAGAAGGAGTGGATGACGAAATAGACAAAAATGGAACATCACCATGTACCCCCTGACAACCCCAGCTGGATACCGACATAGAGTTCCAATCCAATACTGGATTATGGGTTTGCAGCCATGGCAACCCCAACACGACCACATCATGCAGATTATGTAGCACCAGAAAGCGAATAACTTCCTTATGTGCAGGAGCCATGCACATGGTCAGCTGGGTCCAGTACTGAGGTTTATTCTTGACCAAAGGTGTAGCATCAATTCCTCTCAACGGAATAGGACACCGCAAAGGCTCCAAGAAAAACCCACAACGTTTAGCATAATCCAAATCCATCAGATTCAGGGCAGCGCCTGAATCCACAAACGCCATGACAGAATACGATGACAAAGAGCATATCAAGGTAATGGACAGAAGGAATTTGGATTGTACAGTACCAATGACGGCAGACCTATCGAACCGCTTAGTGCGCTTAGGACAATCAGAAATAGCATGAGTGGAATCACCACAGTAGAAACACAGACCATTCAGACGTCTGTGTTCTTGCCGTTCAACTCTGGTCATAGTCCTATCGCACTGCATAGGCTCAGGTTTAATCTTAGACAATACCGCCAAATGGTGCACAGATTTACGCTCGCGCAAGCGTCGACCGATCTGAATGGCCAAAGACATAGACTCATTCAAACCAGCAGGCATAGGAAAACCCACCATGACATCCTTAAGAGCCTCAGAGAGACCCTTTCTGAACAAAGCTGCCAGCGCAGATTCATTCCACAGAGTGAGTACAGACCACTTCCTAAATTTCTGACAATATACTTCTATATCATCCTGACCCTGGCACAAAGCCAGCAAATTTTTCTCAGCCTGATCCACTGAATTAGGCTCATCATAAAGCAATCCGAGCGCCAGGAAAAACGCATTTACATTACTCAATGCAGGGTCTCCTGGCGCAAGAGAAAATGCCCAGTCCTGTGGGTCGCCGCGCAAAAAAGAAATAATAATCAAAACCTGTTGAATAGGATTACCAGAAGAATGAGGTTTCAAGGCCAGAAATAGCTTACAATTATTTTTGAAATTAAGAAACTTAGTTCTATCACCAAAAAACAAATCAGGAATAGGAATTCTTGGTTCTAACATAGATTTCTGATCAATAGTATCTTGAATCCTTTGTACATTTGTAACGAGATTATCCATTGAAGAGCACAGACCCTGAATATCCATGTCCACACCTGTGTCCTGAAACACCCAAATGTCTAGGGGAAAAAAAAGACTGAACACAGAGCTGAGAAAAAAAATGATGTCAGAACTTCTTTTTTCCCTCTATTGAGAATCATTAGGTTGGCTCCTTGTACTGTTATGTAGGCAATCCAGTGACACAGTGTGCCAGCAATCAGAGCACATACAGTGATTTGACAATAACCCAAAAACAATAGAACGAGCTCTGAGACGTGGAATCTCTGTAGACCACAATACCTGAACCTATCCTAAACACAACTAAAGGCAGCTGTGGATTGCGCCTGTCACTACCTATGCAACTCGGCACAGCCTGAGGAGCTGACTAGCCTGAAGATAGAAAAACAAGCCTGACTAGCCTCAGAGAAATACCCCAAAGGAAAAGGCAGCCCCCCACATATAATGACTGTTAGCAAGATGAAAAGACAAACGTAGGGATGAAATAGATTCAGCAAAGTGAGGCCCGATATTCTAGATAGAGCGAGGATAGCAAAGAGAACTTTGCAGTCTACAAAAAACCCTAAAGCAAAAAACCACGCAAAGGGGGCAAAAAGACCCACCGTGCCGAACTAACGGTACGGCGGTGCACCCTTTGCGTCTCAGAGCTTCCAGCAAAAACGAAAAGACAAGCTGGACAGAAAAAGTAGCAACAAAAGCAAAGAAACACTTATCTAAGCAGAGCAGCAGGCCACAGGAAAGATCCAGAAGCTCAGGTCCAACACTGGAACATTGACAAGGAGCAAGGAAGACAGAATCAGGTGGAGTTAAATAACAAAGCAGCCAACGAGCTCACCAGAACACCTGAGGGAGGAAGCTCAGAAGCTGCAGTACCACTTGTGACCACAGGAGTGAATTCAGCCACAGAATTCACAACAGTCCTCTCCCCAATACTATCATTGTTCTCTTCCCACTCCCATCATTGTCCTCTCTCCACATAACATCATTTGATGTGAATTCTGTTGTCAGGCTCCCTCCTGTGGTCATGAATGGTACTTCGGCTGGTTCTGTCCATGGACTTCCTCTGGTGGGTGTTTCTGAGTTTCCTTCCTCAGGTGACGAGGTTAATTCGTTAGTGGGCTGCTCTATTTAACTCCACTTAGATCTTTGCTCCTGGCCACCTGTCAATGTTCCAGTATTGGTCTAGTTCTCTCCTGGATCGTTCTTGTGACCTGTCTTCCCTGCAGAAGCTAAGTTCCAGCTTGTATTTCTTTGGTTTGCTATTTTTCTGTCCAGCTTGCTATTTTTTGTTGTCTTGCTTGCTGGAAGCTCTGGGACGCAGAGGGAGCGCCTCCGCACCGTGAGTCGGTGCGGAGGGTCTTTTTTGCGCCCTCTGCGTGGTCTTTTTGTAGGTTTTTGTACTGACCGCAAAGTAACCTTTCCTATCCTCGGTCTGTTCAGTTAGTCGAGCCTCACTTTGCTAAATCTATTTAATCTCTGTGTTTGTATTTTCATCTTACAGTCATTATACAGGTCCTTCTCAAAAAATTAGCATATAGTGTTAAATTTCATTATTTACCATAATGTAATGATTACAATTAAACTTTCATATATTATAGATTCATTATCCACCAACTGAAATTTGTCAGGTCTTTTATTGTTTTAATACTGATGATTTTGGCATACAACTCCTGATAACCCAAAAAACCTGTCTCAATAAATTAGCATATCAAGAAAAGGTTCTCTAAACGACCTATTACCCTAATCTTCTGAATCAACTAATTAACTCTAAACACATGCAAAAGATACCTGAGGCTTTTATAAACTCCCTGCCTGGTTCATTACTCAAAACCCCCATCATGGGTAAGACTAGGCCATCATTGACACCCTCAAGCAAGAGGGTAAGACCCAGAAAGAAATTTCTCAACAATTAGGCTGTTCCCAGAGTGCTGTATCAAGGCACCTCAATGGTAAGTCTGTTGGAAGGAAACAATGTGGCAGAAAACGCTGTACAACGAGAAGAGGAGACCGGACCCTGAGGAAGATTGTGGAGAAGGACCGATTCCAGACCTTGGGGAACCTGAGGAAGCAGTGGACTGAGTCTGGTGTGCAGGAAATGGGCTACAGGTGCCGCATTCCCCAGGTAAAGCCACTTTTGAACCATAAACAGCGGCAGAGGCGCCTGACCTGGGCTACAGAGAAGCAGCACTGGACTGTTGCTAAGTGGTCCCAAGTACTTTTTTCTGATGAAAGCAAATTTTGCATGTCATTCGGAAATCAAGGTGCCAGAGTCTGGAGGAAGACTGGGGAGAAGGAAATGCCAAAATGCCTGAAGTCCAGTGTCAAGTACCCACAGTCAGTGATGGTGTGGGGTGCCATGTCAGCTGCTGGTGTTGGTCCACTGTGTTTCATCAAGGGCAGGGTCAATGCAGCTAGCTATCAGGAGATTTTGGAGCACTTCATGCTTCCATCGGCTGAAATGCTTTATGGAGATGAAGATTTCATTTTTCAGCACGACCTGGCACCTGCTCACAGTGCCAAAAATCACTGGTAAATGGTTTACTGACCATGGTATGACTGTGCTCAATTGGCCTGCCAACTCTCCTGACCTGAACCCCATAGAGAATCTGTGGGATATTGTGAAGAGAAAGTTGAGAGACGCAAGACCCAACACTCTGGATGAGCTTAAGGCCGCTATTGAAGCATCCTGGGCCTCCATAACATCTCAGCAGTGTCACAGGCTGATTGCCTCCATGCCACGCCGCATTGAAGCAGTCATTTCTGCCAAAGGATTCCCGACCAAGTATTGAGTGCATAACTGAACATTATTATTTGATGGTTTTTTTGTTTGTTATTAAAAAACACTTTTATTTGATTGGATGGGTGAAATATGCTAATTTATTGAGACAGGTTTTTTGGGTTATCAGGAGTTGTATGCCAAAATCATCAGTATTAAAACAATAAAAGACCTGACAAATTTCAGTTGGTGGACAATGAATCTATAATATATGAAAGTTTAATTGTAATCATTACATTATGGTAAATAATGAAATTTAACACTATATGCTAATATTTTGAGAAGGACCTGTATGTGGGGGGCTGCCTTTTCCTTTGGGGAATTTCTCTGAGGCAAGGTAGGCTTTATTTTCCTATCTTCAGGGCCAGCTAGTTCCTTAGGCTGTGCCGAGTTGCATAGGGAGCGTTAATCGCAATCCACGGCTATTTCTAGTGTGTTTGATAGGATTAGGGATTGCGGTTAGCAGAGTTCCCACATCCCAGAGCTCGTCCTTAATTATCAGTAACTATCAGGTTATTGCGTGTGCTCTTAACCACCAGGTCCATTATTGTCCTGACCACCAGGTCATAACAGTACAGGTGGCCCAAAGTACTAATGCATCTCAATAGAGGGATAAGAGAAGTTCTGAGACCATTTTTTTTTCTTTGCAGTGTGTTTTGTCTCTTTTTTCCCCTTTACCTCTGGGTGGTTCAAGACATAGGTGTAAACATGGACATTCAAGGTCTGTCCTCTTGTATGGATAATCTCACTGCAAGGGTACAAAACATTCAAGGTTTTGTGGTTCAGAATCCGATGTTAGAGCCTAGGATTCCAATTCCTGATTTGTTTTTTGGTGATAGATCTAAGTTCTTGAATTTCAAAAATAATTGTAAATTGTTTCTTGCCTTGAAACCTCGCTCCTCAGGTGACCCTGTTCAACAAGTAAAGATCATTATTTCTTTGTTACGTGGTGACCCTCAAGACTGGGCATTTTCCCTTGCGCCAGGAGATCCAGCATTGCGTGATGTTAATGCATTTTTCCTGGTGCTAGGATTACTTTATGACGAATCTAATTCAGTGGATCAGGCAGAGAAGATCTCGCTGGCTCTGTGTCAGGGTCAGGATGAAGCGGAGATATATTGTCAGAAGTTTAGAAAGTGGTCTGTGCTCACTCAGTGGAATGAATGTGCCCTGGCAGCAATCTTCAGAAAGGGTCTCTCTGAAGCCCTTAAGGATGTCATGGTGGGATTTCCCATGCCTGCTGGTCTGAATGAGTCTATGTCCTTGGCCATTCAGATCGATCGACGCTTGCGTGAGCGTAAACCTGTGCACCATTTGGCGGTACTATCTGAGCATGGGCCTGAGCCTATGCAGTGTGATAGGACTTTGACCAGAGCTGAACGGCAAGAACACAGACGTCAGAATGGGCTATGTTTTTACTGTGGTGATTCCACTCATGCTATCTCCGATTGTCCTAAGCGCACTAAGCGGTTCGCTAGGTCTGCCACCATTGGTACGGTACAGTCTAAATTTCTATTGTCCGTTACTCTGATTTGCTCTTTGTCATCCTATTCTGTTATGGCATTTGTGGATTCAGGCGCTGCCCTGAATTTGATGGACTTGGAGTTTGCTAGGCGCTGTGGTTTTTTCTTGGAGCCCTTGCAGTGTCCTATTCCATTGAGAGGAATTGATGCTACGCCTTTGGCCAAGAATAAGCCTCAGTACTGGACCCAATTGACCATGTGCATGGCTCCTGCACATCAGGAGGATATCCGCTTTCTGGTGTTGCATAATCTGCATGATGTAGTCGTTTTGGGGTTGCCATGGCTACAGGTTCATAATCCAGTATTGGACTGGAAATCTATGTCTGTGTCCAGCTGGGCTTGTCAGGGGGTACATGGTGATGTTCCATTTTTGTCTATTTCGTCTTCCACTCCTTCTGAAGTTCCAGAGTTTTTGTCGGATTATCGGGATGTATTTGATGAGCCCAAAGCCAGTGCCCTACCTCCTCATAGGGAATGCGATTGTGCAATTAATTTGATTCCTGGTAGTAAGTTTCCTAAGGGCCGATTGTTCAATTTATCTGTGCCAGAACATGCCGCTATGCGGAGTTATATAAAGGAATCCTTGGAGAAGGGTCATATTCGCCCGTCGTTGTCACGATCGCCGATGCTTAACTGTCCGGCCGGCGCGCTCCCAACGTCCCTTCTTCTTCTGGTCGGCTCGGCTTCTCTGCTTCTCGGCGCATCTGCGGTCCGCGCATGCGCCGTAGGGTCTCTTCCGCCGCTCTGCCTGCTGGGAGGTTGTGACACGGTGGCTCCGCCTCCAATATGGCGGCGCCCACCGGGTATTTCTGTTCGGCGCTTCCTCAGGTAAGCGCCTGTGTATCTTCGCTGTAGCGTTCCTGCTAGCGCCAGCATTGTATTTGGGCCCATCCCTAGGATACCTCTCTGTGTTCCGTTTCTCCGGTTTCTCCCTGTTCCTCCGGTTATCCTCTGTTCCCTGTTCCTGCTGGTTTTTGGTTTAGCCTTGTCCTAATATTAGTATTTTTTCCTTTACAGCTCTCCGCCTCGTCTCCCTCTGCGTTCCTGCTCCGCTGCTTCACCCAGTCATCCCTTTGGCTCCGGCAGTTGCGGTACCGTGACCCAGAGGGTCCACTATTGGGTTCACTACGTCTCGTCGTCTCACCCCCGTGTAGCTTAATAGTATACACAGGCAATGGATCCCGCTGGAGCCTCGGCTGCTCAGAAAGAATTGCTCTTTCTTCGTGAGAATCAGTCCCGTATGATGGCCTTCATGAAGTCTATGGACTCCCGTTTGTCCTCACTTCAGTCTTCCGATCCCGGGAATGCGTCTTTGTTGCTTAATTTGCAGCAAGAACTGGCGCAGCAGCGCGACACACAAACGCAAATTCTGTCTTATATGGCCGCGATAGATTCTCGCCTCCTCTCTCTGCAGACTTCTGCATCTACTCCCGCTCCGGTCCCCGCTTCTCATGCACCACCTCGTCTGGCCAAACCCCCACGTTATAATGGAGACCCCAAATTATGTCGGGGTTTCTTAAATCAGTGCCGTCTCCATTTTGAGCTCTTGCCCTTACAATATCCCACCGATCGGGCTAAGATAGCTTTCATAATTTCTCATCTTGAGGGGGATGCGTTGGCGTGGGTAAATCCTCTCTGGGAGCGTGACGACCATCTGATGTCACACTTAGCTGATTTCTTTGAAACCTTCCGTCGAGTTTTCGACGAACCTGGTCGTCTGGCCTCTACAACCGAGTCTCTATTCAGTTTACAACAGGGGACTCTATCTGTGGGTCAGTACGCTATTCAGTTCCGCACGTTATCGTCAGATCTTGGGTGGAATAATGAGGCCTTGGTAGGGGCATTTTGGTGGGGATTGTCCGGACGCATTAAGGACGAGTTGCCGGGTCGAGATACTCCTACCAATTTGGAGGATTTGATATCTCTGGCTACCCGTATAGACCTCCGATTTCAAGAGCGTGCGCGTGAGAGAAGGATTCCTCGTCCTTCCCTGCCATTACGAAGACCACCTAGTCCCAGACCCAGGGCATCTACTATTGTACCAGCGACAGAGCCGATGCAAGTGGACCGGCTCAAGATGTCTGAGCAACGGCGCCAGGAGAGGCGCACCCAAGGCTTGTGTTTCTACTGTGGTAGTGCTTCCCATCTCCTCCGTGCTTGCCCTGATCGTCCGGAAAACACCTCCGCCTAGGTCAGGTAAGAGAGGCCTCCCTAGGTGCATGTGATACCTCTCAACTCCTTACGCTTTCCGTTTTACTTCATGTCTCTGGTAAACGCTATTCTTTGCTTGCCTACATTGACTCGGGTGCAGCCGGGAATTTTATTAGACAAGAGGAGGTTGTTAGATTTTCTGTTCCCGTTAGGACCCTAGAAAGTCCTCTTTTTCTTGCTTCGGTGGACGATAAACCCTTGCAGGAGACTGTAACCCAAGTCACTCAGGTAGCAGAGCTGCAAGTAGGGGTTTTACATAAGGAGAAAATTGCGTTTTACGTTTTAGCCAATATTTCTCATCCAGTCCTTTTAGGTTTACCCTGGTTGCGGACCCACGAGCCCGCATTTGATTGGCATAATGGCAATATTCTTTGTTGGGGGGATTCCTGTCGGACTCGGTGTCTGTCGTCAGTACGTCCTGTGGGTGACTCTTCCTCTTTCCTTGTTCTTTCTGGTCTGCCTTCTGTCTACTCTTCTTTTTCTGATGTTTTCAATAAGAAGGAAGCGGAGAGTCTTCCCCCACATCGGTCCTACGACTGTCCCATAGACCTGGTTCCTGGTACCATGCCTCCGCGAGGAAGAATCTACCCTCTCTCCCCTGCAGAGACTCAAGCCATGTCGGTGTACGTTCAGGAGAACCTTGCCAAAGGTTTCATTCGAAAATCCTCTTCGCCAGCAGGAGCCGGTTTCTTTTTCGTCAAGAAAAAAGACGGCTCTCTTCGTCCATGTATTGATTACAGAGGTTTGAACAACATAATGGTGAAGAACAAATATCCATTGCCATTAATCTCTGAGCTCTTTGACCGTTTAAGAGGAGCACGAGTGTTCACTAAGCTGGATCTCCGTGGTGCATACAATCTGGTACGAATTCGTGCAGGAGATGAATGGAAGACCGCGTTTAACACTCAAGACGGCCATTATGAGTACTTGGTTATGCCTTTTGGACTCTGTAACGCTCCTGCTGTATTCCAAGAATTCGTAAATGACATCTTCAGAGATTGTCTGTATGTTAGTGTCGTGGTTTATCTAGACGACATTCTCATCTTCTCTCCGAATCTCTCCACTCATCGACGTGACGTCCGTCTGGTTTTACAACGTCTCCGTGAGAATCATCTTTTTGCCAAGATTGAAAAATGTGTTTTCGAACAGTCAAGTGTACCTTTCCTGGGATATATCGTTTCTGATGCAGGTCTAAGAATGGATCCAGCCAAAGTGTCTGCGGTTCTGGATTGGCCACGACCAGTAGGAGTTAAAGCCATTCAACGTTTCCTCGGCTTCGCCAATTACTATAGGCAATTCATCCCACATTTTTCTTCATTAACCAAGCCCATCTCGGCTCTTACTCGCAAAGGAATTGATTCCAACAACTGGTCTACAGAGTCGCTAAATGCATTTCTAACTTTGAAACAGAGATTTGCTGAAGCTCCGGTGCTTCATCGTCCTGATGTCAACAGACCCTTTGTTCTTGAAGTGGATGCATCTTCCTTGGGAGTCGGAGCAGTCCTCTTACAAAAGTCAGCCTCTGGACGTATCATCACGTGTGGTTTCTTCTCCAAGTCATTTTCGTCTTCGGAACGAAACTACTCCATCGGAGACAAGGAACTGTTAGCCATTAAGTTGGCCTTAAAGGAGTGGCATTATCTCCTCGAGGGGGCTGTTCACCCCTTCACTATATTTACGGACCATAAGAATCTAGCCTATGTGCAGTCGGCCCAAAGACTTAATCCTCGACAAGCTAGATGGTCCCTGTTTTTTGGACGTTTTGATTTTAAACTCCATTTTCGTCCTGGTGACAAGAATGTCAGAGCTGATGCTCTCTCATGGTCCTTTCAGCCATTGGATGAAGTGGAGACTCCTGCACATATTATTGACCCTGCTAGGATCATTTCCGTTACTCCTTTAGAAGTAATCTCTTTACCTCCTGGGAAGACCTTCGTGGCAAGCGAGGACAAAAAGAAAGTTCTACTCTGGGGTCATTCTTCCAAAATTGCTGGACATGCTGGAGTTAAGAAGACCCTTTCTCTTATTGCTCGCCACTATTGGTGGCCGTCCCTTCGTCAAGATGTCCGAGATTTCATCGCTTCGTGTCCTTCTTGTGCTAAAAACAAGGTTCCCCGGCAATTACCTTCCGGACTCTTACATCCGCTACCAGTACCTTCTACTCCTTGGAGTCATATCGCCATGGACTTTATCACGGATCTCCCTCGCTCCTTTAATTGCTCCGTTATCCTGGTGGTTGTCGATCGATTTTCCAAAATGGCTCACTTCATACCCTTATCTGGTTTGCCATCTGCCCCCGAACTGGCGAAGATCTTCATCCGCCATATCTTCCGACTTCACGGCTTCCCTCTTCATATTGTTTCGGATAGAGGAGTCCAGTTCACGGCTCGATTCTGGAGAGCTCTGTGTGGCTTAATGAAAGTAACTCTAGATTTCTCCTCCGCTTATCATCCTCAGTCTAATGGCCAAGTGGAGCGCGTCAATCAAATTCTCACGTCCTATCTACGACATTTCTCCAATGCTCATCATAACGATTGGGTTTCCTTGCTTCCTTGGGCGGAATTTGCCTATAACAATCATCCTAACGAATCTTCTTCTAAATCTCCTTTCTTTGTGGTCTTTGGGCAACACCCTGGCATTCCTTTTCCCATTTCCAGCACTTCAGGCGTACCGGCGGCTGATTCTCTGTCCCTGGAGTTCTCCAAGATTTGGCTAGAGACTAAGGAGTAACTTCTAAAGGCTACTGATCGTATGAAAAGGTTTGCAGATAAAAGACGACTAGATGCTCCCCCATATCTACCGGGGGATAAGGTTTGGCTCTCCTCTCGGTACATTAGGCTAAAAATCCCTTCTCATAAATTAGGTCCTCGCTACATTGGTCCTTTTGAAATTTCTAGCCGAATCAATGAGGTGGCATATAAGTTAAAATTACCGGCTTCTTTGCGTGTGCCTAATGCCTTTCATGTCTCGCTTCTTAAACCTGCTGTATTTAATCGTTTTCACTCTTCGTCATCTTTTGTCCCATCCTTTTCCTCTTCCGACGATCACTTCGAGGTGAGGGATATTTTAGCTCAAAAGACGGTTAAGGGCCGAACGCTATTTCTAATTGACTGGAAGGGATTTGGTCCTGAAGAGAGATCATGGGAACCTCGAGAGAACATCAATGCACCCCATATTTTAAAGAGGTTTCTTTCCAGCTCTAAAAGAAGGGGGAGTAAGAAAGGGGGTACTGTCACGATCGCCGATGCTTACCTGTCCGGCCGGCGCGCTCCCAACGTCCCTTCTTCTTCTGGTCGGCTCGGCTTCTCTGCTTCTCGGCGCATCTGCGGTCTGCGCATGCGCCGTAGGGTCTCTTCCGCCGCTCTGCCTGCTGGGAGGTTGTGACCCGGTGGCTCCACCTCCAATATGGCGGCGCCCACCGGGTATTTCTGTTCGGCGCTTCCTCAGGTAAGTGCCTGTGTATCTTCGCTGTAGCGTTCCTGCTAGCGCCAGCGTTGTATTTGGGCCCATCCTTAGGATACCTCTCTGTGTTCCGTTTCTCCGGTTTCTCCCTGTTCCTCCGGTTATCCTCTGTTCCCTGTTCCTGCTGGTTTTTGGTTTAGCCTTGTCCTAATATTAGTGTTTTTTCCTTTACAGCTCTCCGCCTCGTCTCCCTCTGCGTTCCTGCTCCGCTGCTTCACCCAGTCATCCCTTTGGCTCCGGCAGTTGCGGTACCATCCTCCTTGGGCCTGCTCCTAACGCTCCCTGTATAGGGGGTGCATCCATCAGGTTTGCTCGCCCTGGGGGGCTCTGGGACCGTGACCCAGAGGGTCCACTATCGGGTTCACTACGTCTCGTCGTCTCACCCCCGTGTAGCGTAATAGTCGTCATCACCGTTAGGAGCAGGGTTCTTTTTTGTGGCCAAGAAGGATGGTTCTTTGAGACCTTGTATTGATTACCGCCTTCTTAATAAAATTACAGTCAAATTTCAGTATCCTTTGCCGTTGCTGTCTGATTTGTTTGCTCGTATTAAAGGGGCTAGTTGGTTCACCAAGATAGATCTTCGAGGGGCGTATAATCTTGTGCGTATTAAACAAGGCGATGGATGGAAAACAGCATTTAATACGCCCGAGGGCCATTTTGAGTACCTGGTTATGCCATTCGGGCTTTCTAATGCTCCATCAGTATTTCAGTCCTTTATGCATGACATCTTCCGAGAGTACCTGGATAAATTCCTGATTGTATACTTGGATGATATTTTGGTCTTCTCGGATGATTGGGAGTCTCACGTGAGGCAGGTTAGAGTGGTGTTCCAGGTCCTGCGTGCGAATTCCTTGTTTGTGAAGGGGTCAAAGTGTCTCTTTGGAGTTCAGAAGGTTTCATTTTTGGGGTTCATTTTTTCCCCTTCTACTATCGAGATGGACATTGTTAAAGTCCAGGCCATTTACGATTGGACTCAGCCGACATCTGTGAAGAGCCTGCAAAAGTTCCTGGGCTTTGCTAATTTTTATCGGCGCTTCATTGCTAATTTTTCTACTGTTGCTAAACAGTTGACTGATTTGACCAAGAAGGGTGCTGATGTGGTCAATTGGTCTTCTGCAGCTGTAGAGGCTTTTCAGGAGTTGAAGCGTCGTTTTTCTTCTGCCCCTGTGTTGTGCCAGCCAGATGTTTCGCTCCCGTTTCAGGTTGAGGTTGATGCTTCTGAGATTGGAGCAGGGGCTGTTTTGTCGCAAAGAAGTTCTGATGGCTCGGTGATGAAGCCATGTGCTTTCTTTTCTAGACAGTTTTCGCCTGCTGAGCGTAATTATGATGTTGGTAATCGTGAGTTGTTGGCCATGAAGTGGGCATTCGAGGAGTGGCGTCATTGGCTTGAAGGAGCCAAGCATCGCGTGGTGGTCTTGACAGATCTCAAGAATTTGACTTATCTTGAGTCTGCCAAACGGTTGAATCCGAGACAGGCTCGATGGTAGTTATTTTTCTCCCGTTTTGATTTTGTGGTTTCGTACCTTCCGGGCTCTAAGAATGTGAAGTCTGATGCTCTGTCAAGGAGTTTTGTGCATGACTCTCTGGGTGTTCCTGAGCCGGCGGGTATTCTCAAAGAGGGGGTAATTTTGTCTGCCATCTCCCCTGATTTGCGGCGGGTGCTGCAAAAATTTCAGGCTGATAGACCTGACCGTTGCCCAGTGGAGAAACTGTTTGTCCCTGATAGATGGACTAGTAGAGTTATCTCTGAGATTCATTGTTCAGTGTTGGCTGGGCATCCTGGAATCTTTGGTACCAGAGATTTGGTGGCTAGATCCTTTTGGTGGCCGTCTTTGTCACGGGATGTGCGTTCTTTTGTGCAGTCCTGTGGGACTTGTGCTCGGGCTAAGCCCTGCTGTTCTCGTGCCAGTGGGTTGCTTTTGCCCTTGCCGGTCCCGAAGAGGCCCTGGACGCATATTTCTATGGATTTTATTTCGGATCTCCCCGTCTCTCAAAAGATGTCGGTCATTTGGGTGGTTTGTGATCGCTTTTCTAAAATGGTCCATTTGGTACCTTTGTCTAAATTGCCTTCCTCCTCTGATTTGGTGCCATTATTTTTCCAGCATGTGGTTCGTTTACATGGTATCCCGGAGAACATCGTTTCTGACAGAGGTTCCCAGTTTGTTTCGAGGTTTTGACGTTCCTTTTGTGCAAGGATGGGCATTGATTTGTCTTTTTCCTCGGCTTTCCATCCTCAGACAAATGGCCAAACCGAACGAACTAATCAAACTTTGGAAACATATCTGAGATGCTTTGTTTCTGCTGATCAGGATGATTGGGTGTCCTTTTTGCCGTTGGCTGAGTTCGCCCTTAATAATCGGGCCAGCTCGGCTACTTTGGTTTCGCCGTTTTTCTGCAATTCTGGTTTCCATCCTCGTTTCTCTTCAGGGCAGGTTGA
This sequence comes from Ranitomeya imitator, assembly GCF_032444005.1. Taxonomy (NCBI): domain Eukaryota; kingdom Metazoa; phylum Chordata; class Amphibia; order Anura; family Dendrobatidae; genus Ranitomeya; species Ranitomeya imitator. The sequence goes on from NC_091283.1 coordinate 694,668,591, forward strand.
GTCTTCGGACTGTCCTGGTGTAGATACTGTGGTGGATAGGTTGCAGCAGATTTGGACTCATGTGGTGGACAATTTGACATTGTCCCAGGAGAAGGCTCAACGTTTCGCTAACCGCCGGCGCTGTGGGTCCCCGACTTCGTGTTGGGGATTTGGTTTGGTTGTCGTCTCGTTATGTACCTATGAAGGTTTCCTCTCCTAAGTTTAAACCTCGTTTCATTGGTCCGTATAAGATTTCTGAGGTTATCAATCCTGTGTCATTTCGTTTGGCCCTTCCTGCTTCTTTTGCCATCCATAATGTGTTCCATAGGTCGTTATTGCGGAGATACGTGGCACCTGTGGTTCCATCCGTTGATCCTCCTGCCCCGTTGTTGGTTGAGGGGGAGTTGGAGTATGTGGTGGAGAAGATTTTGGATTCTCGTGTTTCGAGACGGAAACTCCAGTACCTGGTCAAGTGGAAGGGTTATGGTCAGGAAGATAATACCTGGGTTTTTGCCTCTGATGTTCATGCTGCCGATCTGGTTCGTGCCTTTCATTTGGCTCATCCTGGTCGGCCTGGGGGCTCTGGTGAGGGTTCGGTGACCCCTTCTGAAGAGGGGGGGTACTGTTGTGAATTCTGTTGTCAGGCTCCCTCCTGTGGTCATGAATGGTACTTCGGCTGGTTCTGTCCATGGACTTCCTCTGGTGGGTGTTTCTGAGTTTCCTACCTCAGGTGACGAAGTTAATTCGTTAGTGGGCTGCTCTATTTAACTCCACTTAGATCTTTGCTCCTGGCCACCTGTCAATGTTCCAGTATTGGTCTAGTTCTCTCCTGGATCGTTCTTGTGACCTGTCTTCCCTGCAGAAGCTAAGTTCCAGCTTGTATTTCTTTGGTTTGCTATTTTTCTGTCCAGCTTGCTATTTTTTGTTGTCTTGCTTGCTGGAAGCTCTGGGACGCAGAGGGAGTGCCTCCGCACCGTGAGTCGGTGCGGAGGGTCTTTTTTGCGCCCTCTGCGTGGTCTTTTTGTAGGTTTTTGTGCTGACCGCAAAGTAACCTTTCCTATCCTCGGTCTGTTCAGTTAGTCGAGCCTCACTTTGCTAAATCTATTTCATCTCTGTGTTTGTATTTTCATCTTACTGCCTTTTCCTTTGGGGAATTTCTCTGAGGCAAGGTAGGCTTTATTTTCCTATCTTCAGGGCTAGCTAGTTCCTTAGGCTGTGCCGAGTTGCATAGGGAGCGTTAGGCGCAATCCACAGCTATTTCTAGTGTGTTTGATAGGATTAGGGATTGCGGTTAGCAGAGTTCCCACGTCCCAGAGCTCGTCCTTAATTATCAGTAACTATCAGGTCATTCCGTGTGCTCTTAACCACCAGGTCCATTATTGTCCTGACCACCAGGTCATAACAATCATTGTCCTATCTCCACATCCCATCATTGCCCTCTCCCCACTCCCATAAATGTCCTCTCCCTACATCCCATTATTTGTTATGAACAGGTAATTCAGAACCACAATGGACATTGAAGTTCAGAGCACACAAAGTGACCTGACAATTACCAAAAACAAAGGACGAGCTCTGAGACGTGGGAACTCTGCTGACCGCAATCCCTAATCCTATCACACCACACTAGAGGTAGCCGTGGATTGCGCCTAACGCTCCCTATGCAACTCGGCACAGCCTGAGAAACTAACTAGCCCTGAAGATAGAAAAATAAGCCTACCTTGCCTCAGAGAAATTCCCCAAAGGAAAAGGCAGCCCCCCACATATAATGACTGTGAGTAAGATGAAAATACAAACACAGAGATGAAATAGATTTAGCAAAGTGAGGCCCGACTTACTGAACAGACCGAGGATAGGAAAGATAGCTTTGCGGTCAACAGAAAAACCTACAAACAACCACGCAGAGGGGCAAAAAGACCCTCCGCACCGACTAACGGTACGGAGGTGCTCCCTCTGCATCTCAGAGCTTCCAGCAAGCAAGATAAACAAATATAGCAAGCTGGACAGAAAAAATAGCAAACAAAAATAACACAAGCAAAACTTAGCTTATGCAGGATAGACAGGCCACAGGAACGATCCAGGAGGAAGCAAGACCAATACTAGAACATTGACTGGAGGCCAGGATCAAAGCACTAGGTGGAGTTAAATAGAGCAGCACCTAACGACTTAACCTCATCACCTGAGGAAGGAAACTCAGAAGCCGCAGTACCACTCTCATCCACCAAAGGAAGCTTATAGACAGAACTAGCCGCAGTACCACTCACGACCACAGGAGGGAGCTTGGCCACAGAATTCACAACAGTACCCCCCCTTGAGGAGGGGTAACCGAACCCTCACCAGAGCCCCCAGGCCGACCAGGATGAGCCACATGAAAGGCACGAACCAGATCGGCAGCATGGACATCAGAGGCAAAGACCCAGGAATTATCTTCCTGACCATAACCTTTCCACTTAACCAGATACTGGAGTTTCCGTCTCGAAACACGAGAATCCAAAATCTTCTCCACAATATACTCCAATTCCCCTTCAACCAAAACCGGAGCAGGAGGATCAATAGATGGAACCACAGGTGCCACGTATCTCCGCAACAATGACCTATGGAACACGTTATGGATGGAAAAAGAAGCCGAAAGAGTCAAACGAAAAGACACAGGATTAAGAACCTCAGAAATCCTATATGGACCAATGAAACGAGGCTTAAATTTAGGAGAGGAAACCTTCATAGGAATATAACGAGATGACAACCAAACCAAATCCCCAACACGAAGTCGGGGACCCACACAGCACCTGCAGTTAGCGAAACGTTGAGCCTTCTCCTGGGACAAAGTCAGATTGTCCACTACATGAGTCCAAATCTGCTGCAACCTATCCACCACAGTATCCACACCAGGACAGTCCGAAGACTCAACCTGCCCTGAAGAGAAACGAGGGTGGAACCCAGAATTGCAGAAAAACGGCGAAACCAAAGTAGCCGAGCTGGCCCGATTATTAAGGGCGAACTCAGCCAAAGGCAAAAAGGACACCTAATCATCCTGATCAGCAGAAACAAAACATCTCAGATATGTTTCCAAGGTCTGATTGGTTCGTTCAGTCTGGCCATTTGTCTGAGGATGGAAAGCCGAGGAAAAAGACAAATCAATGCCCATCCTAGCACAAAAGGCTCGCCAAAACCTCGAAACAAACTGGGAACCTCTGTCAGAAACGATGTTCTCTGGAATGCCATGTAAACGAACCACATGCTGGAAAAACAACGGCACCAAATCAGAGGAGGAAGGCAATTTAGACAAGGGCACCAAATGGACCATCTTAGAGAAGCGATCACAAACCACCCACATGACCGACATTCTTTGAGAGACGGGGAGATCCGAAATAAAATCCATAGAGATATGTGTCCAAGGCCTCTTCGGGACCGGCAAGGGCAAAAGCAACCCACTGGCACGAGAACAGCAGGGCTTAGCCCGAGCACAAATCCCACAGGACTGCACAAAAGAACGCACATCCCGCGACAGAGACGGCCACCAAAAGGATCTAGCCACCAAATCTCTGGTACCAAAGATTCCAGGATGACCAGCCAACACCGAACAATGAACCTCAGAGATAACTCTATTCGTCCACCTATCAGGGACAAACAGTTTCTCCGCTGGGCAACGGTCAGGTCTATCAGCCTGAAATTTTTGCAGCACCCGCCGCAAATCAGGGGAGATGGCAGACAAAATTACCCCCTCTTTGAGAATACCCGTCGGCTCAGGCAAACCCGGAGAATCGGGCACAAAACTCCTTGACAGGGCATCCGCCTCCACATTTTTAGAGCCCGGAAGGTATGAAACCACAAAGTCAAAACGGGAGAAAAAAAGCGACCAACGAGCCTGTCTAGGATTCAACCGTTTGGCAGACTCTAGATAAGTCAAGTTTTTGTGATCAGTCAAGACCACCACGCGATGCTTAGCTCCTTCAAGCCAATGACGCCACTCCTCGAATGCCCACTTCATGGCTAGCAACTCTCGATTGCCAACATCATAATTTCGCTCAGCAGGCGAAAATTTCCTGGAAAAGAAGGCGCATGGTTTCATCACCGAGCAATCAGAACTTCTCTGCGACAAAACAGCCCCTGCTCCATTTTCGGAAGCATCGACCTCGACCTGGAACGGAAGCGAAACATCTGGTTGGCACAACACAGGGGCAGAAGAAAAACGACGCTTCAACTCCTGAAAAGCCTCCACAGCAGCAGAAGACCAATTGACCACATCAGCACCCTTCTTGGTTAAATCAGTCAACGGTTTAGCAATGCTAGAAAAATTAGTGATGAAGCGACGATAAAAATTAGCAAAGCCCAGGAACTTCTGCAGACTCTTCAGAGATGTTGGCTGAGTCCAATCATAAATGGCCTGAACTTTAACAGGGTCCATCTCGATAGTAGAAGGAGAAAAAATGAACCCCAAAAATGAAATCTTCTGAACACCAAAGAGACACTTTGACCCCTTCACAAACAAAGAATTAGCACGCAGGACCTGGAACACCATTCTGACCTGCTTCACATGAGACTCCCAATCATCCGAGAAGACAAAAATATCATCCAAGTATACAATCAGGAATTTATCCAGGTATTCTCGGAAAATGTCATGCATAAAGGACTGAAACACTGATGGAGCATTAGAAAGTCCGAATGGCATAACCAGGTACTCAAAATGGCCTTCGGGCGTATTAAATGCTGTTTTCCATTCATCGCCCCGTTTAATACGCACAAGATTATACGCACCACGAAGATCTATCTTGGTGAACCAACTAGCCCCCTTAATCCGAGCAAACAAATCGGACAGCAGCGGCAAGGGGTACTGAAATTTGACCGTAATTTTATTTAGAAGGCGGTAATCAATACAAGGTCTCAGCGAACCATCCTTCTTGGCCTCAAAAAAGAACCCCGCTCCCAATGGCGACGATGACGGGCGAATATGACCCTTCTCCAAAGACTCCTTCACGTAACTCCGCATAGCGGCGTGCTCAGGTACAGATAAATTAAACAGTCGACCCTTAGGAAACTTACTACCAGGAATCAAATCGATAGCACAATCACAATCCCTATGCGGAGGTAGGGCATTGGACTTGGGCTCATCGAATACATACCAGTTAGCAGACAAGAACTCTGGGACCTCAGAAGGGGTGGATGATGAGATAGACAGAAATGGAACATCACCATGTACCCCCTGACAACCCCAGCTGGACACAGACATTGATTTCCAATCTAATACTGGGTTATGGACTTGTAGCCATGGCAACCCCAACACGACCACATCATGCAGATTATGCAACACCAGAAAGCGAATATCCTCCTGGTGCGCAGGAGCCATGCACATGGTCAGCTGGGTCCAATACTGAGGCTTATTCTTGGCCAAAGGCGTAGCATCAATTCCTCTCAATGGAATAGGACACTGCAAGGGCTCCAAGACAAACCCGCAGCGCCTAGCAAACTCCAAGTCCATCAAACTCAGGGCAGCGCCTGAATCCACAAATGCCATGACAGAATAGGAAGACAAAGAGCAGATCAAAGTAACGGACAAAAGAAATTTCGACTGTACCGTACCAATGGTGGCAGACCTAGCGAACCGCTTAATGCGCTTAGGACAATCGGAGATAGCATGAGTGGACTCACCACAGTAGAAACACAGCCCATTCTGACGTCTGTGTTCTTGCCTTTCAGCTCTGGTCAAAGTCCTATCGCACTGCATAGGCTCAGGTCTATGCTCAGATAATACCGCCAAATGGTGCACAGATTTACGCTCGCGCAAGCGTCGACCGATCTGAATGGCCAAAGACATAGACTCATTCAGACCAGCAGGCATAGGAAATCCCACCATGACATCCTTAAGGGCTTCAGAGAGACCCTTTCTGAAAATAACTGCCAGCGCACATTCATTCCATTGAGTGAGCATGGACCACTTTCTAAACTTCTGACAATAAATCTCTATCTCATCCTGACCCTGACACAGAGCCAGCAAATTTTTCTCTGCCTGATCCACTGAATTAGGCTCGTCGTACAGCAATCCGAGCACCAGAAAAAATGCATCAATATTACATAATGCAGGATCTCCTGGCGCAAGGGAAAATGCCCAGTCTTGAGGGTCGCCACGTAATAAAGAAATAATGATCTTAACTTGTTGAACTGGGTCACCAGAGGAGTGGGGTTTCAAAGCCAGAAATAGTTTACAATTATTTTTAAAATTCAAAAACTTAGTTCTAGCTCCAGAAAATAACTCAGGAATAGGAATTTTAGGTTCTAACATAGGATTCTGAACCACTAAATCTTGAATGTTCTGTACTCTTATAGTGAGATTATCCATCAAAGAGGACAGACCCTGAATGTCCATGTCCACACCTGTGCCCTGAACCACCCTGATGTAAAGGGGAAAAGAAAGACAGAACACAGTGCAAAGAAAAAAAAATGGTCTCAGAACTTCTCTTTTCCCTCTATTGAGAAGCATTAGTACTTTGGGCCTCCAGTACTGTTATGAACAGGTAATTCAGAACCACAATGGACATTGAAGTTCAGAGCACACAAAGTGGCCTGACAATTACCAAAAACAAAGGACGAGCTCTGAGACGTGGGAACTCTGCTGACCGCAATCCCTAATCCTATCACACCACACTAGAGGTAGCCGTGGATTGCGCCTAACGCTCCCTATGCAACTCGGCACAGCCTGAGAAACTAACTAGCCCTGAAGATAGAAAAATAAGCCTACCTTGCCTCAGAGAAATTCCCCAAAGGAAAAGGCAGCCCCCCACATATAATGACTGTGAGTAAGATGAAAATACAAACACAGAGATGAAATAGATTTAGCAAAGTGAGGCCCGACTTACTGAACAGACCGAGGATAGGAAAGATAGCTTTGCGGTCAACACAAAAACAAAAACAAGAAAAACCAATATAGCAAGCTGGACAGAAAAAATAGCAAACAAAAATAAAAAGTAGATGGCGGGAGCAGAAGAAGTTCAGTTTTGGAGAGGTTGAGTTTCAGATAGAGAGCAGACATGATGTTGGAGACTGCGGACAGACAGTCAGTGGCGTTCTGTAGTACAGCGGGGGTAAGGTCAGGGGATGACGTGTATAGTTGTGTGTCATCAGCATAAAGATGGTACTGAAAGCCAAATCTGCTGATGGTCTGTCCAATTGGGGCCGTGTAGAGGGAGAAGAGAAGGGGGCCAAGGACTGAGCCCTGAGGTACCCCGACAGCGAGAGGAAGAGGAGCTGAAGTGGAGCCAGAGAACAGAACACTGAAGGAACGGTCAGAAAGGTAGGAGGAGAACCAGGAGAGAGCAGTGTCCTTAATGCCTAGCGACTGGAGCCTAGAGAGTAAGAGAGGGTGGTCAACAGTGTCAAAAGCTGCAGAAAGATCGAGAAGAATGAGCAGAGAGTGCTCACCATTACGTTTTGCTGTCAGAAGGTCATTGGTCACTTTGATGACTTCAGTTTCTGTCGAATGTAGGGGGCGGAAGCCGCACTGTGAAGGGTCTAGGAGGGAGTGAGTGGAGAGGTAACGGGTAAGGCGGGAGTATATCAGGCGCTCCAAGAGTTTAGAGATGAAGGGGAGATTGGAGACCGGTCTGTAGTTGTTTGTGCAGGATGGGTCGAAGGTGGATTTCTTTAGTAATGAAGTAATGATAGAGTGTTTGAAGGAGGAGGGGAAAATGCCAGAGGAGAGGGAGAGATTAAAGATTGTAGTTAGGTGACTTGTGACGACTGGAGAGAGAGACTGGAGGAGATGTGAGGGAATGGGGTCGGTAGTGCATGTAGTCGGACGAGAAGACGAGAGGAGCTTAGAGACTTCTTCTGTGATGGGATTGAATGTGGAAAGTGAGCCAGGGGAAATGAGGGGAGGGATGGGAGTCACTGAGCTTAGTGGTTGGGAGCGGATATTGTCTATTTTCTCTATAAAGTGGGAGGCCAGGTCATCAGCACAAATGTCTGTGATAGGGGCTTGTGCTTTTGGCCTGAGGAGGGAGTGAAAGGTGTTAAAAAGTTTCTTGGGGTTGTTGGATAGTGAGGAGATCAGGGTGGTGAAGTAGGTCTGTTTGGCGAGGTGAAGGGCAGAGTTATAGGTCCTTAACATACATTTTAAGTGTATGAAGTCTTCTGGTGTGCGAGTTTTCCTCCATAAGCGTTCAGCACACCTAGAGCATCGCTGGAGAAATTGGGTTTGCGATGTGATCCAGGGCTGTTTCACTCTGTGTTTGGAGGTTCTGAGGGTGAGGGGAGCTACTTGGTCCAGGGTGCTTCTAAGAGTGTCATTGAAGTGATGTACAGCCAGATCAGGACAGGAAAAAGATGAGATTGGGAACAATGATGAGCGTAGGGAGTCTGAAAGTGTATGAGGGTTAATGGCTTGTAGATTTCTGACTGAATGGTAGGTAGGAGGGTGCTGGGGTGAGCGAGGATTTGTGAGTGTGAAGGAGAGAATGTTGTGGTCAGAGAGGGGAAGTGGTGAGTTATCTAGGTAGGAGATTGAGCAGAGCCGGGCGAAAACCAGGTCCAGGGTATTACCGAATTTGTGGGTTTCAGAGGTTGAGAGCTGTGAGAGGCCGAGAGAAGTGGTTAGTGATAGAAGCTGGGATGCAGATGTGGAAGTGGGGCTGTTAATGGGGATATTGAAGTCTCCCAGGATAAGGGTTGGAAGTTCTGAGGAAATGAAGTGCAGCAGCCAGGCAGAGAAATGGTCCAGGAAGTGGGTGGGTGAGCCTGGGGGCCGGTATATGACCGCTACTCTGAGGGAGAGGGGATGAAAGAGCCTGATGGTGTGGACCTCAAAAGAAGGGAATGAGAGTGATGGAACTGGGGGGATGACCTGGAAAGTGCATTGTGGGGACAGGAGTATGCCACCTCCACCACCAGGTCTGTTTGTTGGTCTCGGGGAATGGGAGAATTGTAAGCCACCATGGGTAATGGGAGCAGGAGAGACAGTGTCAGAATCCTGGTTTCCGTGAGGGCCAGCAGATTCAGAGAGTTTTTCAGAAAGTAATTGTGTAGGAAAGGAAGCTTGTTGCATACAGACCGTGGATTCCAAAGGGCACAATTAAAAGAAGGGGATGAAGGAGCGCAATTAGTATTAGTAAGATTATTAAGGTTTCGATGTGAGGTAGGGTAGAGGTTGAGGTTGGTGGATGGTGGACTGGGGTTTGGGGAGATGTCCCCTGATATCAGCAGGAGTAGGAAGATAAAAAGCATGTAGCTTTTGGAATTGTATGAAGTTTTTTTATGCAGTGTGTTTGGGCAAGATGGACTGAGGTTTTTCAAGAAGGTGAGAAGTGCATGGGAGCTGTACATGGGAGAGGGAAGTTTAGAGGGGCTGATGTATATGAGTTGTGATGGAGGGGGGATTGGGCGGTGAAACTGGACTGTAAGGGAGCATAGGAGGATAGGAATAAAGCACATGGATAGAAGGGACAGCAGAGTGTGGGTTACCTGACATCTGCCCTGACTAACTGCCATGGAATAACTGCGGTATCACGACGCTTATCTTCTGTGACGCTTTGTTTCTGGGACGCTAGCGTGCACCCCTAAGGATGGTTCTAAATTTATAGTCCAGAATAGATGGATTGTGGGAACTGGTTGAGGATGATTTGGCAGCTGGCTTGCACACCAGGGGCTTTTTTTTTTTTTAAAGATGATCAAAGACACTCAGCCTGGTAAAATCTACTTTCACATCTTCCACCAGATAAGATCTACACTGATCCCAGTCATGGATATGCAACAGTAAAGGTACCGTCACACTAGACGATATCGCTAGCGATCCGTGACGTTGCAGCGTCCTCGCTAGCGATATCGTCCAGTGTGACAGGCAGCAGCGATCAGGCCCCTGCTGTGCTGTCGCTGGTCGGGGAAGAAAGTCCAGCGGCCCTGCGCTTAGTTACCCGATGTTTACCCTGGTTACCGGCATTGTTGGTCGCTGGAGAGCGGTCTGTGTGACAGCTCTCCAGCGACCAAACAGCGACGCTGCAGCGATCCGGATCGTTGTCGGTATCGCTGCAGCGTCGCTAAGTGTGACGGTACCTTAAGTTTTAAGTGCAATGCAACAAATGAATTATACCAATGAATTAGCAAACACATTAAATTATGTTTCTAGATGGTAAAGCAGCAGATGGCAGACTGCAAGCAGAGGTGGGAGTTAATACCATTAGAGTACCATACGGATGGCCGCCAGGGAAGAAGTGCTACAGCAAGCTGCTGCAAATTCGCCACTGGCGCACTGTGCTCTTCTCAGATGAAAGCAGGTTCACACTGAGCACATGTGACAGAGTCTGGAGATGCCGTGGAGAGCGATCTGCTGCCTGCAACATCCTTCAGCATGACCAGTTTGGCAGTGGGTCAGTAATGGTTGGGGGTGGCATTTCTTTGGAGGGCCGCACAGCCCTCCATATGATCGCCATAGGTTGCCTGACTGCCATTAGGTACCGAGATGAGATCCTCAGACTCCTTGTGAGACCATATGCTGGTGCGGTTGGCCATGGGTTCCTCCTAATGCAGGACAATACCAGACCTCATGTGGCTGGAGTGTGTCAGCAGATCCTGCAAGATGAAGGCATTGAAGCTATGGACTGGCCCGCCCGTTCCCTAGACCTGAGTCCGATTGAACACATCTGGGACATCATGTCTCGCACCATCCACCAACGTCACGTTGCACCACAGACTGTCCAGGAGCTGGCGGATGCTTTAGTCCAGGTCTGGGAGGAAATCCCTCAGGAGACCATCCACCGCCTCATCAGGAGCATGCCCAGGCATTGTAAGGAGGTCATACAGGCACGTGGAGGCCACACACACTACTGAGTATCATTTCCTTGTCTTGAGGCATCTCCAATGAAGTTGGATCAGCCTGTAACTTCATTTTCCACTTTGATTTTGAGCATCATTTCAACTCCAGACCTCTATGGGATATTAGTTGTGATTTACGTTGATCATTTTTAGGTTTTATTGTTCTCAACACATTCCACTTTGTAATGAATAAAGATTTACAACTGGAATATTTCATTCAGTGATATCTAGGATGTGGGATTTTAGTGCTCCCTTTATTTTTTTGAGCAGTGTATATTACATAGGTGATACTGCTACTATACACACCATTCAACATATTTCGTATTGGTAGATACCATACGAAAAAGAAGTGAAGGAAAATTGGGAAGGTAAAAAATAGTTATCTTTATTAGTAACATAAACATCTAAAATAATTTAAAAAGACAGGGTAATAGGTCTCCAAATAGGAGGGGGATGGTCCGCAGCAGAACAAGTGTGTATATATATATATATATATATATACATATATATATATATATATATATATATATGTATATATTTTAGATGTTTATGTTACTAATAAAGATAACTATTTTTTACCTTCCCAATTTTCCTTTACTTCTTTTTCGTATGGTATCTACCAATACGAAATATGTTGAAATAATGTAATATTCCATGGCTCAGCACCACCCTACATCTCCTCCCTGGTATCAGTCTACCACCCTACCCGTGCCCTCCGCTCCGCTAATGACCTCAGGTTAGTATCCTCAATAATCAGAACCTCCCACTCCCGTCTCCAAGACTTTACACGTGCTGCGCCGATTCTTTGGAATGCACTACCTAGGTTAATACGATTAATCCCCAATCCCCACAGTTTTAAGCGTGCCCTAAAAACTCATTTGTTCAGACTGGCCTACCGCCTCAATGCATTAACCTAACGATCCCTGTGTGGCCTATTTATAATAAAAAAAAAAAAAAAAAAAAGGTTCCTCGCATCATGTTCTCATACACTTTATGCAGTATTAGCCCTCTGTGTCTGTACTGCTACATACTTAGGCAGGTAACTGGTTCATACAGCTTTCCATGAACACCTGAGCCTTACACTATAGCTGGTCCGAATAACTAAAGCAATTGTTACCATCCACCTCTCGTGTCTCCCCTTTTCCCCATAGTTTGTAAGCTTGCGAGCAGGGCCCTCACTCCTCCTGGTATCTGTTTTGAACTGTATTTCTGTTATGCTGTAATGTCTATTGTCTGTACAAGTCCCCTCTATAATTTGTAAAGCGCTGCGGAATATGTTGGCGCTATATAAATAAAATTATTATTATTATTATTATTATTATTAATATTGCAATTACATTACCGGTGAACCTTGTTAGATTGTACTGGTTTATATGGAGAATAGCCCCACATGTATAAGGAGCAGCCAGGAATGGAAGGAGGGGCACTTGGTAAGGACAATGTTGTGTATTGTTTTATGCTACCAAGTTGTGTAAAGGCAATATTGAATGCTGCTCGGAAAAGAGGGGGGAAAATATATGATTACAATCAAATTATTCACCAATTTGGAGAGGGGAATGCTCTGCAGAAGATAACCCCCACATACCAGCCATTGCAGCACCATTTCGGGCATCCCTCAAAAGCAGGTTTTCACAGATGGATAAATAAATGACTAAGCCTCTGCCATACTTTGCAATGTTAATCACAGGCAGCACACGGGTGGCACACAGACTGTATACTAATACCTGTGTGATATGGTTTTTTCTGGACCCATAGACTTGTATTAGCACTTTTCATATGTTGTACTGTAGAGAAAAACGGACAAATTTCCATAAGTTTTGCCCAGGCACACAGTCAGTGAAAATTCACGGATATATGGACTGCCTCATAGACTATAATGGTTACCTGTAGTTGTGAAAAATACAGATAGAATTTGCATGTGTAACACTGATGGCTGTATGAGACTGTTGTCTGACTAGCCAATAGGGGGAGTGACCACTTACAGTGCCTAGGACAGCATTAATGCCAAATCCGGCACTGGTCATACCCCAGGTCACATAGCCACCTGTTGCCCCAAGAACACTGAGCCAATGGACTGCAACATAGGACAGCACTGCTCATGTTTTGCATATCCCGCCTGCAGTGCTGTTCCTCAACCAGGTGAGGGACCGCAGACATGCCCCATGACAGTAAATGGGGTGCAGATGACTAGTCTGTTGAACTCGGGGAGTTTGGTAACCCTTTTGGGGGCCACAATTCCCCATCGGCTGATTCCTGAAAAGAGGGGTCATATGCTGTATCCATGGCGATGCTAAGGACTACCCTGTGGCCCAATTGGTCATAAACACAAACTGTGGCACTGAGTCCCATGAGGTCGGCGTAGTCAATTACCTATTGCACCCTATTATAATAGGGCGGGACTTTGCATTATTTTGGGACTTGTGGGGGAAAGGGAGGAGGTCTGGTTGTCTGGACAACAGCAAGGTTGCTCCTAAAGAAACCTTGTTGCAGGCCGCAGCTGACAGGTTTCAGTTTTGTGTGCTTGTTAGCGATGAGGGCGTTAAACTAGAAGAAGAGGGGACGGGAAGAAAAACATTAGACTGGAACAAAGAAGACCCAGGAAAACATACTCAGATGGGAGGTAAGAACATTTCTAAAACAATCCACAGCGAGGAGATTGGAACAAAACAAAATCCTCTAAACTGCATGCTCGCAAACGCCAGAAGCCTGACAAACAAGATGGAAGAACTAGAAGCAGGAATATCTACAGGTAACTTTGACATAGTGGGAATAACCGAGACATGGTTAGATGAAAGCTATGACTGGGCAGTTAACTTACAGGGTTACAGTCTGTTTAGAAAGGATCGTAAAAATCGGAGAGGAGGAGGGGTTTGTCTCTATGTAAAGTCTTGTCTAAAGTCCACTTTAAGGGAGGATATTAGCGAAGGAAATGAGGATGTCGAGTCCATATGGGTCGAAATTCATGGAGGGAAAAATGGTAACAAAATTCTCATTGGGGTCTGTTACAAACCCCCAAATATAACAGAAACCATGGAAAGTCTACTTCTAAAGCAGATAGATGAAGCGGCAACCCATAATGAGGTCCTGGTTATGGGGGACTTTAACTACCCGGATATTAACTGGGAAAGTGAAACCTGTGAAACCCATAAAGGCAACAGGTTTCTGCTAATAACCAAGAAAAATTATCTTTCACAATTGGTGCAGAATCCAACCAGAGGAGCAGCACTTTTAGACCTAATACTATCTAATAGACCTGACAGAATAACAAATCTGCAGGTGGTTGGGCATCTAGGAAATAGCGACCACAATATTGTACAGTTTCACCTGTCTTTCACTAGGGGGACTTGTCAGGGAGTCACAAAAACACTGAACTTTAGGAAGGCAAAGTTTGACCAGCTTAGAGATGCCCTTAATCTGGTAGACTGGGACAATATCCTCAGAAATAAGAATACAGATAATAAATGGGAAATGTTTAAGAACATCCTAAATAGGCAGTGTAAGCGGTTTATACCTTGTGGGAATAAAAGGACTAGAAATAGGAAAAACCCAATGTGGCTAAACAAAGAAGTAAGACAGGCAATTAACAGTAAAAAGAAAGCATTTGCACTACTAAAGCAGGATGGCACCATTGAAGCTCTAAAAAACTATAGGGAGAAAAATACTTTATCTAAAAAACTAATTAAAGCTGCCAAAAAGGAAACAGAGAAGCACATTGCTAAGGAGAGTAAAACTAATCCCAAACTGTTCTTCAACTATATCAATAGTAAAAGAATAAAAACTGAAAATGTAGGCCCCTTAAAAAATAGTGAGGAAAGAATGGTTGTAGATGACGAGGAAAAAGCTAACATATTAAACACCTTCTTCTCCACGGTATTCACGGTGGAAAATGAAATGCTAGGTGAAATCCCAAGAAACAATGAAAACCCTATAATAAGGGTCACCAATCTAACCCAAGAAGAGGTGCGAAATCGGATAAATAAGATTAAAATAGATAAATCTCCGGGTCCGGATGGCATACACCCACGAGTACTAAGGGAACTAAGTAATGTAATAGATAAACCATTATTTCTTATTTTTAGGGACTCTATAGCGACAGGATCTGTTCCGCAGGACTGGCCCATAGCAAATGTGGTGCCAATATTCAAAAAGGGCTCTAAAAGTGAACCTGGAAATTATAGGCCAGTAAGTCTAACCTCTATTGTTGGTAAAATATTTGAAGGGTTTCTGAGGGATGTTATTCTGGATTATCTCAATGAGAATAACTGTTTAACTCCATATCAGCATGGGTTTATGAGAAATCGCTCCTGTCAAACCAATCTAATCAGTTTTTATGAAGAGGTAAGCTATAGGCTGGACCACGGTGAGTCATTGGACGTGGTATATCTCGATTTTTCCAAAGCATTTGATACCGTGCCGCACAAGAGGTTGGTACACAAAATGAGAATGCTTGGTCTGGGGGAAAATGTGTGTAAATGGGTTAGTAACTGGCTTAGTGATAGAAAGCAGAGGGTGGTTATAAATGGTATAGTCTCTAACTGGGTCGCTGTGACCAGTGGGGTACCGCAGGGGTCAGTATTGGGACCTGTTCTCTTCAACATATTCATTAATGATCTGGTAGAAGGTTTACACAGTAAAATATCGATATTTGCAGATGATACAAAACTATGTAAAGCAGTTAATACAAGAGAAGATAGTATTCTGCTACAGATGGATCTGGATAAGTTGGAAACTTGGGCTGAAAGGTGGCAGATGAGGTTTAACAATGATAAATGTAAGGTTATACACATGGGAAGAAGGAATCAATATCACCATTACACACTGAATGGGAAACCACTGGGTAAATCTGACAGGGAGAAGGACTTGGGGATCCTAGTTAATGATAAACTTACCTGGAGCAGCCAGTGCCAGGCAGCAGCTGCCAAGGCAAACAGGATCATGGGGTGCATTAAAAGAGGTCTGGATACACATGATGAGAGCATTATACTGCCTCTGTACAAATCCCTAGTTAGACCGCACATGGAGTACTGTGTCCAGTTTTGGGCACCGGTGCTCATGAAGGATATAATGGAACTAGAGAGAGTACAAAGGAGGGCAACAAAATTAATAAAGGGGATGGGAGAACTACAATACCCAGATAGATTAGCGAAATTAGGATTATTTAGTCTAGAAAAAAGACGTCTGAGGGGCGATCTAATAACCATGTATAAGTATATAAGGGGACAATACAAATATCTCGCTGAGGATCTGTTTATACCAAGGAAGGTGACGGGCACAAGGGGGCATTCTTTGCGTCTGGAGGAGAGAAGGTTTTTCCACCAACATAGAAGAGGATTCTTTACTGTTAGGGCAGTGAGAATCTGGAATTGCTTGCCTGAGGAGGTGGTGATGGCGAACTCAGTCGAGGGGTTCAAGAGAGGCCTGGATGTCTTCCTGGAGCAGAACAATATTGTATCATACAATTATTGGGTTCTGTAGAAGGACGTAGATCTGGGGATTTGTTGTGATGGGATGTGGGCTGAACTGGATGGACAAATGTCTTTTTTCGGCCTTACTAACTATGTTACTATGATGAAGATTAGGCAGCATCCACTGAGGCCAACTTCCCTGAGCTGGAGGTGTCCGGGAGAAACTTTGGAACTGCCCATCTCAGGGACCTAACTCTTAAAGGAGCATTTGAAAATATAACTGTATTAAATAGTGTGCCGGCAATCAGTTCCCTCATTTTGCTGTGATTGGGGATCTGCTTTATAGAGTAACCAAGCCAAGGGGTGAAGTGATAGAGCAGTTATTGGTACCAGGGCCCTATAGACGCAGGGTGTTAGACATGGCTCATTCCCATGTGTTGGGTGATTACCTGGAGGCAGATAAGACCCAGGAGCGCCTTCTGCAGAGATTCTACTGGCCTGGGTGTTACAGAGAAATTTTGAACTATTGTCATTCCTGCTCCACGTGCCAGCTGACCTCCCCAGTGTCCGACTTCTGCAGTCCTCTGGTATCATTGCCCATCATCGAGGTGCCGTTCGAGTGAATAGCGATGGATCTGGTGGGACCCCTGGTAAGGACTGCAAGAGGACATCAATATATATTGGTGGTCTTGGATTATGCTTCCCAATACCCTTAATGAATGCCTCGGCCAAGTGTATTTCTAGGGAGCTGATCCATATCTTCTCCTGAACTGGGCTGACGAATGAGATACTGACGGACCAAGGGACCCCCTTCATGTCAAAGGACATGAGGGAGTTGTGCAAGATTTCCCAGCTCAGATCTGTTGTGAATTCAGCTTTTGGGCTCCCTCCGGTGGTTGTAGAGGGTAATGCAGTTGTGCCTGGACTGCAGGAGTGGACAGGTGTATCTACTAATTGCAAAACTGACTGGGGTATATAGCTTTGCAGGATCCTTTAGTCAGTGCCAGTTGTCCATTGTTCTTGAAGGATTCACTTCCCTGATGGTCTTTCCAGTTTGCTGTGTTTTTCTACAAAGATAAGTCCTGGCTTTGTTTTTGCTGTCCACCTGCAGTGGACCTTATAGTTCTGTGCATTTTCATGTTTTTGTCTTGTCCAGCTTGGTCTGTGAAGAATTTTTTGCAGCCTAGCTATTTCTCTGGAGATGCAGATATACCCCCCATGTCTTTAGTCAGATGTGGTGATCCCTATTTTCTGCGGTGGATATTTTCTAGTGTTTTTATACTGACCGCATAGTACTCTGTTCTATCCTTTCTTTTTAGCTAGTATGGCCTCCTATGCTAAAATCTGATTTCATATCTGCGTATGTTATTTCCCTCTCCTCTCACAGTCAATATTTGTGGGGGGCTATCTATCCTTTGGGGATTTTCTCTGAGGCAAGATAGGTTTCCTGTTTCTGTCTTTAGGGGTAGTTAGATCTTAGGCTGTGCCGAGGGGTCTAGGGAGTGTTAGGTACCCCCCACGGTTGCTTTTAGTTGCGCTGTTAGGTTCAGGGTTTGCGGTCAGTACAGGGACCACCTTCTCCAGAGTCCGTCTCATGCTGCTCCAAGGCCACCAGATCATAACAGTACAACTGGCCAACAATGAGTTAATTGCATCTCAGAAGAAGGGTGGAAAGACTTTGAGCCATTTTTTTTTTCCTTAGCCTGTTTGGTCTGTTCCTCCCTCTTTACCTCTGGGTGGCTACGGAGTCTTGTATTAACAGGAGTTAGTTTCTCGGGTGGATCAGCTTGCTGCTAGGGTACAGGGTATTTCAGATTATATTGTTCAAACTCCTGCCTTAGAACCTAAGATTCCCACTCCTGATTTATTCTTTGGTGACAGATCCAAATTTTTGAGTTTCAAAAATAACTGTAAACTGTTTTTTGCATTAAGACCCCGGTCTTCTGGTGATCCTATTTAGCAGGTTAAAATCATCATATCTCTGCTGCGTGGTGACCCACAGGATTGGGCATTTTCCCTGGAAACTTGCAATCCTGCTTTGCTTGATGTTGATTCGTTCTTTCAGGCATTGGGGTTGTTGTATGACGAGCCTAATTCTGTGGATCAGGCTGAGAAAATTTTGTTAGCCCTGTGTCAAGGTCAAGAAGCGGCAGAATCGTATTGCCAGAAATTTAGAAAATGGTCTGTACTGACTAAATGGAATGAGGATGCCTTGGTGGCAATTTTCAGAAAGGGTCTTTCTGAATCTGTTAAAGACGTTATGGTGGGGTTCCCCACGCCTGCCGGTCTGAGTGATTCTATGTCTCTGGCCATTCAGATTGATCGGCGCTTGCACGAGCGCAGAATTGTGCACACTGTGTCGTTGTTATCTGAGCGGAGCCCTGAGCCTATGCAGTGTGATAGGATTTTGTCTAGAGCTGAACGTCAAACATTCAGGCGTCAGAATAGGTTGTGTTTTTACTGCGGCGATTCTGCTCATGTTATTTCTGATTGCCCTAAGCGTACTAAGAGAATCGCTAGTTCTGCTGTCATCAGTACTATACAACCTAAATTTCTGTTATCTGTGACCTTGATCTGCTCATTATCATCATTTTCTGTTATGGCATTTGTGGATTCAGGCGCTGCTCTGAACTTAATGGACTTAGAATTTGCCAGACGTTGTGGTTTTCCCTTGCAGCCTTTGCAGAACCCTATTCCTTTGAGGGGCATTGATGCTACACCGTTGGCTAAAAATAAACCTCAGTTTTGGACACAGCTGACCATGCGCATGGCGCCAGCCCATCAGGAAGATTGTCGTTTTCTGGTGTTGCATAATTTGCATGATGATATTGTGCTGGGATTTCCATGGTTACAGCTACATAATCCGGTGTTAGACTGGAAATCCATGTCTGTGACTAGTTGGGGTTGTCAGGGGGTTCATGATCAGGTTCCTTTGATGTCAATTTCCTCTTCCCCCTCTTCTGAAGTTCCTGAGTTTTTGTCAGACTTTCAGGATGTATTCGATGAGCCCAAGTCCAGTTCCCTTCCACCGCATAGGGACTGTGATTGTGCTATTGACTTGATTCCAGGTTGTAAGTTCCCTAAGGGTCGACTTTTCAACCTGTCTGTGCCTGAACATGCTGCCATGCGGAGCTATATTAAGGAGTCTTTGGAGAAAGGGCATATTCGGCCATCTTCTTCACCGTTGGGAGTGGGGTTCTTTTTTGTTGCCAAGAAGGATGGATCCTTGAGACCCTGTATTGATTATCGCCTCTTGAATAAGATCACGGTTACATTTCAATACCCCTTGCCTTTGCTTACTGATTTGTTTGCTAGGATTAAGGGGTCTAGCTGGTTTACTAAGATTGACCTTCGAGGGGCATATAATCTTATTCGTATCAAGCAGGGTGACGAATGGAAAACTGCATTTAATACGCCCGAAGGCCATTTTGAATACCTTGTGATGCCATTCGGACTCTCTAATGCCCCATCTGTGTTCCAATCCTTCATGCATGATATCTTTCGGAGTTATCTTGATAAATTCATGGTTGTATATTTGGATGATATTTTGATTTTTTCCAATGATTGGGAGTCTCATGTGAAACAGGTCAGGATGGAATTTCAGATCCTCCGTAATAATGCTTTGTTTGTGAAGGGGTCAAAGTGTCTCTTTGGAGTGCAGAAGGTTTCTTTTTTGGGTTTCATTTTTTCTCCCTCATCTATAGAAATGGATCCGATTAAGGTTCAGGCTTTTCATGATTGGATTCAGCCCACATCTGTGAAGAGCATTCAGAAATTCTTGGGCTTTGCTAATTTTTATCGTCGTTTCATTGCAAACTTTTCCAGTGTGGTTAAACCTCTAACCGATTTGACCAAGAAAGGCGCTGATGTGATGAATTGGTCCTCCGCGGCTGTTTCTGCCTTTCAGGAGCTTAAACGCCGATTTACTTCTGCCCCTGTGTTGCGTCAGCCAGATGTTTCTCTTCCATTTCAGGTTGAGGTTGACTCGTCTGAGATTGGGGCAGGGGCCGTTTTGTCTCAGAGGAATTCTGATGGTTCCTTTATGAAACCGTGTGCCTTCTTTTCTCGGAAGTTTTCGCCTGCGGAACGCAATTATGATGTCGGCAATCGGGAGTTGTTGGCTATGAAGTGGGCATTTGAGGAGTGGCGACATTGGCTTGAGGGGGCAAAGCACCATATTGTGGTCCTGACCGATCATAAGAATCTGATTTACCTCGAGTCTGCCAAACGGCTGAATCCTAGACAGGCTCGATGGTCCTTGTTTTTCTCCCGTTTTGATTTTGTGGTCTTGTACATTCCTGGTACTAAGAATGTTAAGGCGGATGCCCTCTCAAGGAGTTTTTTCCTGATTCCCCTGGGGTTCTTGAGCCGGTCGGCATTTTGAAGGAAGGGGTGATTCTTTCTGCCATCTCCCCTGATTTGCGATGGGTTCTTCAGGAATTTCAGGCTGATAAGCCTGACCGCTGTCCTGTGGGGAAATTGTTTGTTCCTGATAGATGGACTGCTAAAGTGATTTCTGAGGTTCATTGTTCTGTGTTGGCTGGCCATCCTGGGATTTTTGGTACCAGAGATTTGGTTAGTAGGTCCTTTTGGTGGCCTTCTTTGTCGCGGGATGTGCGTTCTTTTGTACAGTCCTGTGGGATTTGTGCGCGGGCTAAGCCTTGCTGTTCCCGCGCTAGTTGGTTGCTTTTGCCATTACCGGTCCCCGAGAGACCCTGGACACATATTTCTATGGATTATATTTCCGATCTTCCTGTTTCCCAAAGAATGTCGGTTATCTGGGTTGTCTGTGACCGATTTTCTAAGATGGTTCATTTGGTGCCTTTGCCTAAATTGCCTTCTTCTTCTGATTTGGTTCCGTTGTTTTTTCAGCATGTGGTGCGTTTGCATGGTATTCCGGAGAATATTGTGTCCGACAGAGGTTCCCATTTTGTTTCTAGGTTTTGGCGGGCTTTTTGTGCCAAGCTGGGCATTGATTTGTCTTTTTCTTCTGCATTTCACCCTCAGACAAATGGCCAGACTGAGCGAACTAATCAGACCTTGGAGACCTATTTGAGATGCTTTGTGTCTGCTGATCAGGATGATTGAGTGGCTTTTTTGCCATTGGCCGAGTTTGCCCTTAATAATCGGGCCAGTTCGGCTACTTTGGTTTCGCCTTTTTTTGTAATTTTGGTTTTCATCCTCGTTTTTCTTCTGGGCAGGTTGAGCCTTCTGACCTTCCTGGTGTGGATTCTGTGGTTGACAGGTTGCAGCAGATTTGGGCTTATGTGGTGGACAATTTGGTGCTGTCTCAGGAGGAGGCTCAACGTTTTGCTAATCGTCGTCGGTGTGTTGGTTCCCGGCTTTGGATTGGGGATCTGGTTTGGTTATCTTCCCATCATGTTCCTATGAAGGTTTCTTCCCCTAAGTTTAAGCCTCGATTTATTGGTCCTTATAGGATTTCTGAGATTATTAATCCGGTGTCCTTTTGCCTGGCGCTTCCGGCCTCGTTTGCTATTCATAATGTCTTCCATAAATCTTTGTTGCGGAAATATGTGGAGCCCGTTGTTCCCTCTGTTGATCCTCCGGCCCCTGTATTGGTCGATGGGGAGTTGGAATATATTGTTGAGAAGATTTTGGATTCTCGTTTTTCGAGGCGGAAGCTTCAGTACCTTGTCAAGTGGAAGGGTTATGGCCAGGAGGATAATTCTTGGGTTTCTGCCTCTGATGTCCATGCCGTTGATTTGGATCGTGCCTTTCAACGGGCTCATCCTGATCGGCCTGGGGGCTCTGGTGAGGGTTCGGTGACCCCTCCTCAAGGGGGGGGGTACTGTTGTGAATTCAGCTTTTGGGCTCCCTCCGGTGTTTGTAGAGGGTAATGCAGTTGTGCCTGGATTGCAGGAGTGGACATGTGTATCTACTAATTGCAGGACTGAATGGGGTATATAGCTTTGCAGGATCCTTTAGTCAGTTCCAGTTGTCCATTGTTCTTGAAGGATTCACTTCCCTGCTGGTCTTTCCAGTTTGCTGTGTTTTTCTACAAAGATAAGTCCTGGCTTTGTTTTTGCTGTCCACCTGCAGTGGACCTTATAGTTCTGTGCATTTTCATGTTTTTGTCTTGTCCAGCTTGGTCTGTGAAGGATTTTTTGCAGCCTAGCTATTTCTCTGGAGATGCAGATATACCCCCCATGTCTTTAGTCAGATGTGGTGATCCCTATTTTCTGCGGTGGATATTTTCTAGTGTTTTTATACTGACCGCATAGTACTCTGTTCTATCCTTTCTTTTTAGCTAGTATGGCCTCCTATGCTAAAATCTGATTTCATATCTGCGTATGTTATTTCCCTCTCCTCTCACAGTCAATATTTGTGGGGGGCTATCTATCCTTTGGGGATTTTCTCTGAGGCAAGATAGGTTTCCTGTTTCTGTCTTTAGGGGTAGTTAGATCTTAGGCTGTGCCGAGGGGTCTAGGGAGTGTTAGGTACCCCCCACGGTTGCTTTTAGTTGCGCTGTTAGGTTCAGGGTTTGCGGTCAGTACAGGGACCACCTTCTCCAGAGTCCGTCTCATGCTGCTCCAAGGCCACCAGATCATAACAGTACAACTGGCCAACAATGAGTTAATTGCATCTCAGAAGAAGGGTGGAAAGACTTTGAGCCATTTTTTTTTTCCTTAGCCTGTTTGGTCTGTTCCTCCCTCTTTACCTCTGGGTGGCTACGGAGTCTTGTATTAACAGGAGTTAGTTTCTCGGGTGGATCAGCTTGCTGCTAGGGTACAGGGTATTTCAGATTATATTGTTCAAACTCCTGCCTTAGAACCTAAGATTCCCACTCCTGATTTATTCTTTGGTGACAGATCCAAATTTTTGAGTTTCAAAAATAACTGTAAACTGTTTTTTGCATTAAGACCCCGGTCTTCTGGTGATCCTATTTAGCAGGTTAAAATCATCATATCTCTGCTGCGTGGTGACCCACAGGATTGGGCATTTTCCCTGGAAACTTGCAATCCTGCTTTGCTTGATGTTGATTCGTTCTTTCAGGCATTGGGGTTGTTGTATGACGAGCCTAATTCTGTGGATCAGGCTGAGAAAATTTTGTTAGCCCTGTGTCAAGGTCAAGAAGCGGCAGAATCGTATTGCCAGAAATTTAGAAAATGGTCTGTACTGACTAAATGGAATGAGGATGCCTTGGTGGCAATTTTCAGAAAGGGTCTTTCTGAATCTGTTAAAGACGTTATGGTGGGGTTCCCCACGCCTGCCGGTCTGAGTGATTCTATGTCTCTGGCCATTCAGATTGATCGGCGCTTGCACGAGCGCAGAATTGTGCACACTGTGTCGTTGTTATCTGAGCGGAGCCCTGAGCCTATGCAGTGTGATAGGATTTTGTCTAGAGCTGAACGTCAAACATTCAGGCGTCAGAATAGGTTGTGTTTTTACTGCGGCGATTCTGCTCATGTTATTTCTGATTGCCCTAAGCGTACTAAGAGAATCGCTAGTTCTGCTGTCATCAGTACTATACAACCTAAATTTCTGTTATCTGTGACCTTGATCTGCTCATTATCATCATTTTCTGTTATGGCATTTGTGGATTCAGGCGCTGCTCTGAACTTAATGGACTTAGAATTTGCCAGACGTTGTGGTTTTCCCTTGCAGCCTTTGCAGAACCCTATTCCTTTGAGGGGCATTGATGCTACACCGTTGGCTAAAAATAAACCTCAGTTTTGGACACAGCTGACCATGCGCATGGCGCCAGCCCATCAGGAAGATTGTCGTTTTCTGGTGTTGCATAATTTGCATGATGATATTGTGCTGGGATTTCCATGGTTACAGCTACATAATCCGGTGTTAGACTGGAAATCCATGTCTGTGACTAGTTGGGGTTGTCAGGGGGTTCATGATCAGGTTCCTTTGATGTCAATTTCCTCTTCCCCCTCTTCTGAAGTTCCTGAGTTTTTGTCAGACTTTCAGGATGTATTCGATGAGCCCAAGTCCAGTTCCCTTCCACCGCATAGGGACTGTGATTGTGCTATTGACTTGATTCCAGGTTGTAAGTTCCCTAAGGGTCGACTTTTCAACCTGTCTGTGCCTGAACATGCTGCCATGCGGAGCTATATTAAGGAGTCTTTGGAGAAAGGGCATATTCGGCCATCTTCTTCACCGTTGGGAGTGGGGTTCTTTTTTGTTGCCAAGAAGGATGGATCCTTGAGACCCTGTATTGATTATCGCCTCTTGAATAAGATCACGGTTACATTTCAATACCCCTTGCCTTTGCTTACTGATTTGTTTGCTAGGATTAAGGGGTCTAGCTGGTTTACTAAGATTGACCTTCGAGGGGCATATAATCTTATTCGTATCAAGCAGGGTGACGAATGGAAAACTGCATTTAATACGCCCGAAGGCCATTTTGAATACCTTGTGATGCCATTCGGACTCTCTAATGCCCCATCTGTGTTCCAATCCTTCATGCATGATATCTTTCGGAGTTATCTTGATAAATTCATGGTTGTATATTTGGATGATATTTTGATTTTTTCCAATGATTGGGAGTCTCATGTGAAACAGGTCAGGATGGAATTTCAGATCCTCCGTAATAATGCTTTGTTTGTGAAGGGGTCAAAGTGTCTCTTTGGAGTGCAGAAGGTTTCTTTTTTGGGTTTCATTTTTTCTCCCTCATCTATAGAAATGGATCCGATTAAGGTTCAGGCTTTTCATGATTGGATTCAGCCCACATCTGTGAAGAGCATTCAGAAATTCTTGGGCTTTGCTAATTTTTATCGTCGTTTCATTGCAAACTTTTCCAGTGTGGTTAAACCTCTAACCGATTTGACCAAGAAAGGCGCTGATGTGATGAATTGGTCCTCCGCGGCTGTTTCTGCCTTTCAGGAGCTTAAACGCCGATTTACTTCTGCCCCTGTGTTGCGTCAGCCAGATGTTTCTCTTCCATTTCAGGTTGAGGTTGACTCGTCTGAGATTGGGGCAGGGGCCGTTTTGTCTCAGAGGAATTCTGATGGTTCCTTTATGAAACCGTGTGCCTTCTTTTCTCGGAAGTTTTCGCCTGCGGAACGCAATTATGATGTCGGCAATCGGGAGTTGTTGGCTATGAAGTGGGCATTTGAGGAGTGGCGACATTGGCTTGAGGGGGCAAAGCACCATATTGTGGTCCTGACCGATCATAAGAATCTGATTTACCTCGAGTCTGCCAAACGGCTGAATCCTAGACAGGCTCGATGGTCCTTGTTTTTCTCCCGTTTTGATTTTGTGGTCTTGTACATTCCTGGTACTAAGAATGTTAAGGCGGATGCCCTCTCAAGGAGTTTTTTCCTGATTCCCCTGGGGTTCTTGAGCCGGTCGGCATTTTGAAGGAAGGGGTGATTCTTTCTGCCATCTCCCCTGATTTGCGATGGGTTCTTCAGGAATTTCAGGCTGATAAGCCTGACCGCTGTCCTGTGGGGAAATTGTTTGTTCCTGATAGATGGACTGCTAAAGTGATTTCTGAGGTTCATTGTTCTGTGTTGGCTGGCCATCCTGGGATTTTTGGTACCAGAGATTTGGTTAGTAGGTCCTTTTGGTGGCCTTCTTTGTCGCGGGATGTGCGTTCTTTTGTACAGTCCTGTGGGATTTGTGCGCGGGCTAAGCCTTGCTGTTCCCGCGCTAGTTGGTTGCTTTTGCCATTACCGGTCCCCGAGAGACCCTGGACACATATTTCTATGGATTATATTTCCGATCTTCCTGTTTCCCAAAGAATGTCGGTTATCTGGGTTGTCTGTGACCGATTTTCTAAGATGGTTCATTTGGTGCCTTTGCCTAAATTGCCTTCTTCTTCTGATTTGGTTCCGTTGTTTTTTCAGCATGTGGTGCGTTTGCATGGTATTCCGGAGAATATTGTGTCCGACAGAGGTTCCCATTTTGTTTCTAGGTTTTGGCGGGCTTTTTGTGCCAAGCTGGGCATTGATTTGTCTTTTTCTTCTGCATTTCACCCTCAGACAAATGGCCAGACTGAGCGAACTAATCAGACCTTGGAGACCTATTTGAGATGCTTTGTGTCTGCTGATCAGGATGATTGAGTGGCTTTTTTGCCATTGGCCGAGTTTGCCCTTAATAATCGGGCCAGTTCGGCTACTTTGGTTTCGCCTTTTTTTGTAATTTTGGTTTTCATCCTCGTTTTTCTTCTGGGCAGGTTGAGCCTTCTGACCTTCCTGGTGTGGATTCTGTGGTTGACAGGTTGCAGCAGATTTGGGCTTATGTGGTGGACAATTTGGTGCTGTCTCAGGAGGAGGCTCAACGTTTTGCTAATCGTCGTCGGTGTGTTGGTTCCCGGCTTTGGATTGGGGATCTGGTTTGGTTATCTTCCCATCATGTTCCTATGAAGGTTTCTTCCCCTAAGTTTAAGCCTCGATTTATTGGTCCTTATAGGATTTCTGAGATTATTAATCCGGTGTCCTTTTGCCTGGCGCTTCCGGCCTCGTTTGCTATTCATAATGTCTTCCATAAATCTTTGTTGCGGAAATATGTGGAGCCCGTTGTTCCCTCTGTTGATCCTCCGGCCCCTGTATTGGTCGATGGGGAGTTGGAATATATTGTTGAGAAGATTTTGGATTCTCGTTTTTCGAGGCGGAAGCTTCAGTACCTTGTCAAGTGGAAGGGTTATGGCCAGGAGGATAATTCTTGGGTTTCTGCCTCTGATGTCCATGCCGTTGATTTGGATCGTGCCTTTCAACGGGCTCATCCTGATCGGCCTGGGGGCTCTGGTGAGGGTTCGGTGACCCCTCCTCAAGGGGGGGGGTACTGTTGTGAATTCAGCTTTTGGGCTCCCTCCGGTGTTTGTAGAGGGTAATGCAGTTGTGCCTGGATTGCAGGAGTGGACATGTGTATCTACTAATTGCAGGACTGAATGGGGTATATAGCTTTGCAGGATCCTTTAGTCAGTTCCAGTTGTCCATTGTTCTTGAAGGATTCACTTCCCTGCTGGTCTTTCCAGTTTGCTGTGTTTTTCTACAAAGATAAGTCCTGGCTTTGTTTTTGCTGTCCACCTGCAGTGGACCTTATAGTTCTGTGCATTTTCATGTTTTTGTCTTGTCCAGCTTGGTCTGTGAAGGATTTTTTGCAGCCTAGCTATTTCTCTGGAGATGCAGATATACCCCCCATGTCTTTAGTCAGATGTGGTGATCCCTATTTTCTGCGGTGGATATTTTCTAGTGTTTTTATACTGACCGCATAGTACTCTGTTCTATCCTTTCTTTTTAGCTAGTATGGCCTCCTATGCTAAAATCTGATTTCATATCTGCGTATGTTATTTCCCTCTCCTCTCACAGTCAATATTTGTGGGGGGCTATCTATCCTTTGGGGATTTTCTCTGAGGCAAGATAGGTTTCCTGTTTCTGTCTTTAGGGGTAGTTAGATCTTAGGCTGTGCCGAGGGGTCTAGGGAGTGTTAGGTACCCCCCACGGTTGCTTTTAGTTGCGCTGTTAGGTTCAGGGTTTGCGGTCAGTACAGGGACCACCTTCTTCAGAGTATGTCTCATGCTGCTCCAAGGCCACCAGATCATAACACAGATCCTCATTATACCGTTCCCAGACTGATCCACTGGTAAAGAGTTTAACAAAACCTAGAAGGCTATGCTAAAGAAAGCAGTAGAGAAGGATGGCCAAGGCTGGGACTGTCTGATTCACTACTTGTTGTTCTCCATCAAGGAAGTTACCCACGCTTTCACTGGCTTCTCTCCATTTGAACTACTCTATGGATGACACCTTCGAGGACTCCTGGATGTACCGAAGGAAGCCTGGGAAGCTGAAACCACCCCCTATAGAAGCGTGGTAGAGCATGTCACCCAGATGCAATAGAGGATCGCCAACGTGATGCCCATTGTGAAGGAGCACTTCCTCAAGGCTTTGGGAAGAACAGTCCAGAGTGTATAATAGGTCAGCCAGGGTGAGACAGTTCAACCCAAATGGGAGCCCTGGGGATATACTTCACCTGTGGGAAGGTATACCATCTAGCTGTCATAACATCACCCCAGCGGACCCCTTAAAGCACCGTCGGTCACCCTGAACGAATACCACAGGTGGCGTCATGAACATAAACTTTATCCCTTTAAAGACCTTTCACTTTTACATGGGTGCCTAGGGCCACAGACTGGGTCGCAGCCAACGTGACATCCCCCTGTGAACCGCAGGACCTGGGACCGAGTACCCCTAACTAGGGTTGAGCGACCTTGACCTTTTTGGAGTCGAGCCGTGTTTCGCGAAACCCGACTATCTTAGAAGTCGAGTCGAGTGGAATCGGCCGATTATCGCGAAAAGTCGGGTATCGCCCGAAACACGAAACCCAATGCAAGTCAATGGGGGAGCATAGTCGGCAGTGAGTGGAGGCCAGGAAAACATCTACACTGCCCATTTTAATGGCAAAAACATCCATTCTTGTTACTGAAGCTTGTCAATCGTAATTTAGCTTATAATAATTTGAAGGCATTTTAAATTGGGGGTCATTTGGCTAACGTTGTGGGGGGTAGGGCTGGTTCAAGTAATTAGTGGGCCCAGGAAATCTGGAACACGTCACGGCAGTGGAGCAGGGAGAGGTAAGTATTTCAACTTTGCAAGTGCTGTGATCCTGAGCAAGCAGGGGGGGCCCACTAGATGGCATTGGCACTGGCACAGGGCCCCTCAAAGTACAGCGGTGTGTTTGCACGGCGGGGGCGCCTCCCACCGGCAGCAACACTTTTGCGTACTATGAGAGGCCCTGTGCCATTGACGTCGCCAACTAGTATTCCTCCCCCCAACTGATGAAGGAACCTGCACTTTCATCTGCACCTTCCTCTTTGTCACCGTGTAAGGTGGTACGGTATGCGGGAAGAGGAACGTGACTTTCAGCAGGGTAACAATCTTGCTGTGTAGCGTGCACAGGGAATTTTGCGTTATGGGTCAATGTACCAACAGACTCATCTATCACTGGCTGGGCAATGGGCAGGATGAGGAGGAAACACAGATAAAGGCCCAAAGAATAAAGTGGGCTAAATGCAGTTCAAAATTGGTAACACAGGACTAACCAGGGGGCATTGCAGTGGAGGACAACTGGAATGAGAGGCTGACACAGAGAGTAGGCCCAAATCAGTAAGTAGTCGAAATGCAGTTCAAAATTGGCAACCGTAGTAAACAGGCGGCACAGCTTTGTTCAGTGGAGGAGAACAGCAAGGAGCGGCAGACACTGTTAGTAGGCCCCAAACCAACTAGTACGCCAAATGCAGTTGTTCCATTTAACCACTATTTAACAAGAGCCTGAAGATAGAAGCTCAGGAAAGGCAACCTGGAGAACACCTTGGAGTGTAACACACCATCTCTCTACACCCCATACCCAATTTGTAGGCCTAATGCAGTGTAGTTTCCAACAACTACTAAACGAGAGCATGAAGATCGAAGCAATGGCGAGGAAACCTGGGGAACACCTTGGAGTGGAACACATCATCTCTCTACACCCCATATCCAATTTGTAGGCCTAATGCAGCGTAGTTTCCAACAAGTACTAAACGAGAGCATGAAGATCGAAGCAATGGAGAGGAAACCTGGGGAACACCTTGGAGTGGAACACACCATCTCTCTACACCCCATACCCAATTTGTAGGCCTAATGCAGCGTAGTTTCCAACAAGTACTAAACGAGAGCATGAAGATCGAAGCAATGGAGAGGAAACCTGGGGAACACCTTGGAGTGGAACACACCATCTCTCTACACCCCATACCCAATTTGTAGGCCTAATGCAGTGTAGTTTCCAACAACTACTAAACGAGAGCATGAAGATCGAAGCAATGGAGAGGAAACCTGGGGAACACCTTGGAGTGGAACACACCATCTCTCTACACCCCATACCCAATTTGTAGGCCTAATGCAGCGTAGTTTCCAACAACTACTAAACGAGAGCATGAAGATCGAAGCAATGGAAAGGAAACCTGGGGAACACCTTGGAGTGTATCACACCATCTCTCTACACCCCATACCCAATTTGTAGGCCTAATGCAGTGTAGTTTCCAACAACTACTAAACGAGAGCATGAAGATCGAAGCAATGGAGAGGAAACCTGGGGAACACCTTGGAGTGGAACACACCATCTCTCTACACCCCATACCCATTTTGTAGGCCTAATGCAGTGTAGTTTCCAACAACTACTAAACGAGAGCATGAAGATCGAAGCATTGGCGAGGAAACCTGGGGAACACCTTGGAGTGGAACACACCATCTCTCTACACCCCATACCCACTTTGTAGGCCTAATGCAGTGTAGTTTCCAACAACTACTAAACGAGAGCATGAAGATCAAAGCATTGGCGAGGAAACCTGGGGAACACCTTGGAGTGGAACACACCATCTCTCTACACCCCATACCCAATTTGTAGGCCTAATGCAGTGTAGTTTCCAACAACTACTAAACGAGAGCATGAAGATCGAAGCAATGGAGAGGAAACCTGGGGAACACCTTGGAGTGGAACACACCATCTCTCTACACCCCATACCCAATTTGTAGGCCTAATGCAGTGTAGTTTCCAACAACTACTAAACGAGAGCATGAAGATCAAAGCATTGGCGAGGAAACCTGGGGAACACCTTGGAGTGGAACACACCATCTCTCTACACCCCATACCCAATTTGTAGGCCTAATGCAGTGTAGTTTCCAACAACTACTAAACGAGAGCATGAAGATCGAAGCAATGGAGAGGAAACCTGGGGAACACCTTGGAGTGGAACACACCATCTCTCTACACCCCATACCCAATTTGTAGGCCTAATGCAGTGTAGTTTCCAACAACTACTAAACGAGAGCATGAAGATCGAAGCATTGGCGAGGAAACCTGGGGAACACCTTGGAGTGGAACACACCATCTCTCTACACCCCATACCCAATTTGTAGGCCTAATGCAGTGTAGTTTCCAACAACTACTAAACGAGAGCATGAAGATCGAAGCAATGGAGAGGAAACCTGGGGAACACCTTGGAGTGGAACACACCATCTCTCTACACCCCATACCCATTTTGTAGGCCTAATGCAGTGTAGTTTCCAACAACTACTAAACGAGAGCATGAAGATCGAAGCAATGGAGAGGAAACCTGGGGAACACCTTGGAGTGGAACACACCATCTCTCTACACCCCATACCCAATTTGTAGGCCTAATGCAGCGTAGTTTCCAACAACTACTAAACGAGAGCATAAAGATCGAAGCAATGGAGAGGAAACCTGGGGGACACCTTGGAGTGTAACACACCATCTCTCTACACCCCATACCCAATTTGTAGGCCTAATGCAGTGTAGTTTCCAACAACTACTAAACGAGAGCATGAAGATCGAAGCAATGGAGAGGAAACCTGGGGAACACCTTGGAGTGTAACACACCATCTCTCTACACCCCATACCCAATTTGTAGGCCTAATGCAGTGTAGTTTCCAACAACTACTAAACGAGAGCATGAAGATCGAAGCAATGGAGAGGAAACCTGGGGAACACCTTGGAGTGGAACACACCATCTCTCTACACCCCATACCCATTTTGTAGGCCTAATGCAGTGTAGTTTCCAACAATTACTAAACGAGAGCATGAAGATCGAAGCATTGGCAAGGAAACCTGGGGAACACCTTGGAGTGGAACACACCATCTCTATACACCCCATACCCAATTTGTAGGCCTAATGCAGTGTAGTTTCCAACAACTACTAAACGAGAGCATGAAGATCGAAGCATTGGCGAGGAAACCTGGGAAACACCTTGGAGTGGAACACACCATCTCTCTACACCCCATACCCAATTTGTAGGCCTAATGCAGTGTAGTTTCCAACAACTACTAAACGAGAGCATGAAGATAGAAGCATTGGCGAGGAAACCTGGGGAACACCTTGGAGTGGAACACACCATCTCTCTACACCCCATACCCAATTTGTAGGCCTAATGCAGTGTAGTTTCCAACAACTACTAAACGAGAGCATGAAGATCGAAGCATTGGCGAGGAAACCTGGGGAACACCTTGGAGTGGAACACACCATCTCTCTACACCCCATACCCAATTTGTAGGCCTAATGCAGCGTAGTTTCCAACAACTACTAAACGAGAGCATGAAGATCGAAGCAATGGAGAGGAAACCTGGGGAACACCTTGGAGTGGAACACACCATCTCTCTACACCCCATACCCATTTTGTAGGCCTAATGCAGTGTAGTTTCCAACAATTACTAAACGAGAGCATGAAGATCGAAGCATTGGCGAGGAAACCTGGGGAACACCTTGGAGTGGAACACACCATCTCTATACACCCCATACCCAATTTGTAGGCCTAATGCAGTGTAGTTTCCAACAACTACTAAACGAGAGCATGAAGATCGAAGCATTGGCGAGGAAACCTGGGAAACACCTTGGAGTGGAACACACCATCTCTCTACACCCCATACCCAATTTGTAGGCCTAATGCAGTGTAGTTTCCAACAACTACTAAACGAGAGCATGAAGATCGAAGCAATGGAGAGGAAACCTGGAGAACACCTTGGAGTGTAACACACCATCTCTCTACACCCCATACCCAATTTGTAGGCCTAATGCAGTGTAGTTTTCTACAACTACTAAACGAGAGTCGGAAGACCGAAGCAATGTGGACGAAACCTGGGGCACACCTTGGGGAGGCAGACACCGTTAGTAGGCCCTACCAAAGTTGTACCCCCAATGCAGTTTTAAAATTCCTAGAGGCTGAAAACAAGACTATTGACGCTCAGCTTTTTTCAAAGGAACACAGCTGAATTGAGTGGCGCAGACAGACACAGGTAGTAGGACTTAAACCAAAAATGTGGCTCACTGCAGCTTAAAAAAGTTACAGGGGTACACAGGCAGCATTGCTCTGGGCAGTGGAGGACAATTTCAATAGTGGACCGCAGACAGACTTTGTACGCCTACTATTAAAAAAAGGATGCTCTATGCAATTAAAAATAGGTTCCAGGGGTCCACGGGCAGCAGTGGTCTGGTCAGTGGACGAGTATTGGAAGGAGGGACCGCAGACAGGCGTAGTAGGCCTAACATAACAAAATTAGGCTGTAGACACTGTAAAATTGGTTCCAGGGGTACACGGGCAGCAGTGGTGTGGTCAGCGGAGGAAAATTTGAATTAGGGACTGCAGAAAGACTTTGTAGGCTGTCCCCTGTGGACCATGCATCCAACACATTAACCCAGTGCGCCGTAATGGACACGTAACTTTTTGTGGACATGCCTACTGGTCCATGCGTCTCTTGTCAGGTGCACCTTTCTACTGTTTGATTGCCTGAGTGCTATGACAATGCAGACTTTTTCATGCCGCTGGAGGGCTGGGATGGCTTTTCTCGCAAAAGAAATGTCGACTGGGTAGCTTGAACCGTGGTACAGCGTAGTTCATCTGGGCTTTCTAAATATAAAACAAAGAAAAAAAGGAGGCTCCATGCACTTTCAGCTGGGTTCCAGGGGTACACGGCCAGCATTGGTCTGGTCAGTGGAGAACTATTGGAAGGAAGGAGCACAGACAGGCTTCGAAGGCCTAACATAATAACAGATGGCTGTAGGCAATTTTAAATTGGTTCCAGGGGAACACGGGCAGCAGTGGCCTGGTCAGTGTAGTAGTAGTAGAAAGAACGGACCGCAGACAGGCTTCGAAGACCTAACATAAAAAAATTGGGCTGGCTGTAGGCAATTTTAAATTGGTTCCAGGGGTACACGGGCAGCAGTGGTGTGGTCAGTGGAGGCCTAGTGGAAGAGTGACCGCAGACAGGCATCGAAGGCCTAACATAATAACAGATGGCTGTAGGCAATTTTAAATTGGTTCCAGGGGAACACGGGCAGCAGTGGCCTGGTCAGTGTAGTAGTAGTAGAAAGAACGGACCGCAGACAGGCTTCGAAGGCCTAATATAAAAAAATTGGGCTGGCTGTAGGCAATTTTAAATTGGTTCCAGGGGTACACGGGCAGCAGTGGTGTGGTCAGTGGAGGCCTAGTGGAAGGAGTGACCGCAGACAGGCATCGAAGGCCTAACATAATAACAGATGGCTGTAGGCAATTTTAAATTGGTTCCAGGGGAACACGGGCAGCAGTGGCCTGGTCAGTGTAGTAGTAGTAGAAAGAACGGACCGCAGACAGGCTTCGAAGGCCTAACATAAAAAAATTGGGCTGGCTGTAGGCAATTTTAAATTGGTTCCAGGGGTACACGGGCAGCAGTGGTGTGGTCAGTGGAGGCCTAGTGGAAGGAGTGACCGCAGACAGGCATCGAAGGCCTAACATAATAACAGATGGCTGTAGGCAATTTTAAATTGGTTCCAGGGGAACACGGGCAGCAGTGGCCTGGTCAGTGTAGTAGTAGTAGAAAGAACGGACCGCAGACAGGCTTCGAAGGCCTAACATAAAAAAATTGGGCTGGCTGTAGGCAATTTTAAATTGGTTCCAGGGGTACACGGGCAGCAGTGGTGTGGTCAGTGGAGGCCTAGTGGAAGGAGTGACCGCAGACAGGCATCGAAGGCCTAACATAATAACAGATGGCTGTAGGCAATTTTAAATTGGTTCCAGGGGAACACGGGCAGCAGTGGCCTGGTCAGTGTAGTAGTAGTAGAAAGAACGGACCGCAGACAGGCTTCGAAGGCCTAACATAAAAAAATTGGGCTGGCTGTAGGCAATTTTAAATTGGTTCCAGGGGTACACGGGCAGCAGTGGTGTGGTCAGTGGAGGCCTAGTGGAAGGAGTGACCGCAGACAGGCATCGAAGGCCTAACATAATAACAGATGGCTGTAGGCAATTTTAAATTGGTTCCAGGGGAACACGGGCAGCAGTGGCCTGGTCAGTGTAGTAGTAGTAGAAAGAACGGACCGCAGACAGGCTTCGAAGGCCTAACATAAAAAAATTGGGCTGGCTGTAGGCAATTTTAAATTGGTTCCAGGGGTACACGGGCAGCAGTGGTGTGGTCAGTGGAGGCCTAGTTGAAGGAGTGACCGCAGACAGGCATCGAAGGCCTAACATAATAACAGATGGCTGTAGGCAATTTTAAATTGGTTCCAGGTGAACACGGGCAGCAGTGGCCTGGTCAGTGTAGTAGTGGTAGAAAGAACGGACCGCAGACAGGCTTCGAAGGCCTAACATAAAAAAATTGGGCTGGCTGTAGGCAATTTTAAATTGGTTCCAGGGGTACACGGGCAGCAGTGGTGTGGTCAGTGGAGGCCTAGTGGAAGGAGTGACCGCAGACAGACATCGAAGGCCTAACATAATAACAGATGGCTGTAGGCAATTTTAAATTGGTTCCAGGGGAACACGGGCAGCAGTGGCCTGGTCAGTGTAGTAGTAGTAGAAAGAACGGACCGCAGACAGGCTTCGAAGGCCTAACATAAAAAAATTGGGCTGGCTGTAGGCAATTTTAAATTGGTTCCAGGGGTACACGGGCAGCAGTGGTGTGGTCAGTGGAGGCCTAGTGGAAGGAGTGACCGCAGACAGGCATCGAAGGCCTAACATAATAACAGATGGCTGTAGGCAATTTTAAATTGGTTCCAGGGGAACACGGGCAGCAGTGGCCTGGTCAGTGTAGTAGTAGTAGAAAGAACGGACCGCAGACAGGCTTCGAAGGCCTAACATAAAAAATTGGGCTGGCTGTAGGCAATTTTAAATTGGTTCCAGGGGTACACGGGCAGCAGTGGTGTGGTCAGTGGAGACCTAGTGGAAGGAGTGACCGCAGACAGGCATCGAAGGCCTAACATAATAACAGATGGCTGTAGGCAATTTTAAATTGGTTCCAGGTGAACACGGCCAGCAGTGGCCTGGTCAGCGGAGGATGATTGTAATGAGTGTCTGCCAGTTAGTAGTCCAAAACAATACATAAATGTGAATGTCTCACATTAAAATCCAGCAAAAACACTAAAGGGTGCAATCTTTAGGTACAGGGGTGGGATCCTCTGCGTTGTTTCTGACCTACTAATTTGGCGCAAAGTTTTTACTTTGGTAAATAGAGGACACTGCCCCTGACTATGTTAAGTACCATTATACATGTCAACACAATGGTATTGTCAGTGGCAGGAATGGAAGGATGTCAGCGCATAGTCTAAACATTGGTGGAAGTGTGAGAGATAATTGTGGAAGTGGCAGAGCAATGTTTGACCTGGGGGTGGGTGAACTCTCTTGTGGACGGCGGTAGAGGCCCAGGGCCCCTCATGTTACAACAGTGTGTCTGACGTTGGGTGCGCACCACCACCGCCAGAGACAGTTTAGTGTACTATGAGGGACCCAGTGGCAGTGCTGTCGACCAAAAGCGGGCACACCCACCTCTTCAGACAAACAGCACTCTCACGGGTGCTTGCGCCAAGTCGCGATACCACGGCCCCGTGTGGGGAGTTTGGCCATTTAGGGAGGTGTAAACATGTCGTATTCTGGACAATCAGCTGCTGCAAATTAAGACATTTGAAAAGTCATTCACAGTAGTCCACAGGCAAGAGCTTTTCATAGGAAAGCTAGGTGTCGCCCGGGCAAGGTGGGGCAAAAGAATTCGAAATCCAGTTGTGGTTCATTTTAATGAATGTTAGACCATCAACATTTTGTGTAGCCAGACGAGTCCTTTTTTCGGTTAATATTGAACCTGCAGCACTGAATACTCTTTCTGATAGGACACTAGCTGCCGGGCAAGCAAGCTCCTGCAATGCATATTCAGCCAATTCTGGCCAGGTGTCTAATTTTGATGCCCAGTAATCAAATGGGAATGACGGTTGAGGGAGAACATCGATAAGGGATGAAAAATAGTTTGTTACCATACTGGACAAATGTTGTCTCCTGTCACTTTCAATTGATGCAGCAGTACCTGTCCTGTCTTCGGTCATAGCAAAATCACTCCACAACCTGGTCAGAAAACCCCTCTGTCCAATGCCACTTCTGATGTGTGCACCCCTAACACTCCTGGTCTGCTGCCCCCTGGAGCTCGTGTGAGAACGATCACGGGCGCTGTGTGCTGGGAATGCCTGAAGCAAACGGTCAACAAGAGTTGATTGTTTTGTTGCTAATATTAGTTCCAAGTTCTCATGTGGCATAATATTTTGCAATTTGCCTTTATAGCGAGGATCAAGGAGGCAGGCCAACCAGTAATCGTCATCGTTCATCATTTTAGTAATGCGTGTGTCCCTTTTGAGGATACGCAAGGCATAATCCGCCATGTGGGCCAAAGTTCCAGTTGTCAAATCTGCGGTTGTGCTTGGTTGAGGTGCAGTTGCAGGCAAATCTACGTCACTTGTGTCCCTCAAAAAACCAGAACCCGGCCTTGCCACGCCACCAATTTCCAGTGCCCCCGGGAAAGCTTCCTCATTAAAAATATACTCATCCCCATCATCCTCCTCGTCCTCCACCTCCTCTTCGCCCGCTACCTCGTCCTGTACACTGCCCTGACCAGACAATGGCTGACTGTCATCAAGGCTTTCCTCTTCCTCTGGTGCAGACGCCTGATCCTTTATGTGCGTCAAACTTTGCATCAGCAGACGCATTAGGGGGATGCTCATGCTTATTATGGCGTTGTCTGCACTAACCAGCCGTGTGCATTCCTCAAAACACTGAAGGACTTGACACATGTTTTGTATCTTCGACCACTGCACACCCGACAACTCCATGTCTGCCATCCTACTGCCTGCCCGTGTATGTGTATCCTCCCACAAAAACATAACAGCCCGCCTCTGTTCGCACAGTCTCTGAAGCATGTGCAGTGTTGAGTTCCACCTTGTTGCAATGTCTATGATTAGGCGATGCTGGGGAAGGTTCAAAGACCGCTGATAGGTCTGCATACGGCTGGAGTGTACAGGCGAACGTCGGATATGTGAGCAAAGTCCACGTACTTTGAGGAGCAGGTCGGAGAAACCAGGATAAGTTTTCAATAAGCACTGCACCACCAGGTTTAAGGTGTGAGCCAGGCAAGGAATGTGTTTCAGTTGGGAAAGGGAGATGGCAGCCATGAAATTCCTTCCATTATCACTCACTACCTTGCCTGCCTCAAGATCTACTGTGCCCAGCCACGACTGCGTTTCTTCCTGCAAGAACTCGGACAGAACTTCCGCGGTGTGTCTGTTGTCGCCCAAACACTTCATAGCCAATACAGCCTGCTGACGCTTGCCAGTAGCTGCCCCATAATGGGACAACTGGTGTGCAACAGTGACAGCTGACGATGGAGTGGTTTGGCGACTGCGGTCTGTGGAAGAGCTCTCGCTTCTGCAGGAGGACGAGGAGGAGGAGGAGGGGGTGCGAACGCCTACAGCCAACTGTTTCCTAGACCGTGGGCTAGGCACAACTATCCCGAAATTGCTGTCCCCTGTGGACCCTGCATCCACCACATTCACCCAGTGTGCCGTGATGGACACGTAACGTCCCTGGCCATGCCTACTGGTCCATGCATCTGTTGTCAGGTGCACCTTTGTACTCACAGATTGCCTGAGTGCATGGACGATGCGCTGTTTAACATGCTGGTGCAGGGCTGGGATGGCTTTTCTGGAAAAAAAGTGTCGACTGGGTAGCTCGTAGCGTGGTTCAGCGTACTCCATCAGGGCTTTGAAAGCTTCGCTTTCAACTAACCGGTAGGGCATCATCTCTAACGAGATTAGTCTAGCTATGTGGGCGTTCAAACCCTGTGTACGCGGATGCGAGGATAAGTACTTCCTTTTTCTAACCAGAGTCTCATGTAGGGTGAGCTGGACTGGAGAGCTGGAGATCGTGGAACTAGCGGGTGTGCCGGTGGCCATGGCAGACTGAGAGACTGTTGGAGACGGTATTGTTTCCGCCGGTGCCCTAGATGCAGTATTTCCTCCTACAAAACTGGTGATTCCCTGACCCTGACTGTGCAGGTTTCTTTGCCAGCCCAAAGCAGATACTGCCGGTGGTGCGGAAAATGGTGGCCTTACAGTGACGGAAGGGATGTTGCGTTGCTGACTAGCTTCATTGGCCGAGGGTGCTACAACCTTAAGGGATGTTTGGTAGTTAGTCCAGGCTTGCAAATGCATGGTGGTTAAATGTCTATGCATGCAACTTGTATTGAGACTTTTCAGATTCTGACCTCTGCTTAAGCTAGTTGAACATTTTTGACAGATGACTTTGCGCTGATCAATTGGATGTTGTTTAAAAAAATGCCAGACTGCACTCTTCCTAGCATCGGATCCCTTTTCAGGAATTGCAGACTGAGCTTTAACCGGATGGACACGCTGTCCTCCAACAGTTTTTTGCTTTGCCACGCGTTTTGGGCCAGATACGGGCCCGGCAGATGGAACCTGTTGCGATGTTGATGCCTGCTGCGGCCCCTCCTCCTCCGCTTCAGAACTACTGCCGCCTGCACCCTGTTCCCCCAATGGCTGCCAATCGGGGTCAACAACAGGGTCATCTATTACCTCCTCTTCTACCTCGTGTGCAACTTCGTCTGTGTCACCGTGTCGGTCGGTGGTATAGCGTTCGTGATGGGGCAACATAGTCTCATCAGGGTCTGATTGTGGATCAGTACCCTGAGAGGGCAATGTTGTGGTCTGAGTCAAAGGACCAGCATAGTAGTCTGGCTGTGGCTGTGCATCAGTGCACTCCATGTCAGAATCTACTTGTAATGGGCATGGCCTGTTAACTGTTTCACTTTCTAAGCCAGGGACGGTATGTGTAAAGAGCTCCATGGAGTAACCCGTTGTGTCGCCTGCTGCATACTTCTCTCTTGTTGTTGTTTTTGCTGAAGAGGACAAGGAAGCGACTTGTCCCTGACCGTGAACATCCACAAACGACGCGCTGCTTTTACATTTACCAGTTTCAGAAGAGGAGGCAAAAGAGCTAGAGGCTGAGTCTGCAAGGTAAGCCAAAACTTGCTGTTGCTGCTCCGGCTTTAAAAGCGGTTTTCCTACTCCCAGAAAAGAGAGCGTTCGAGGCCTTGTGTAGCCAGACGACGAACCTGGCTCCACAGCTCCAGACTTAGGTGGAATATTTTTTTTCCCACGACCACCTGATGCTCCACTACCACTACCATCATTACCAGCTGACAATGAACGCCCACGGCCACGACCTCTTGCACCAGACTTCCTCATTGTTTTATAAACTTAACCAAAGTAACTTTATTTGTTGCTGTCAAACAACTTACACGGTGAGCTATAACTTCTGTTTGATTTCAATATCCCTTTACAGGTTGGTGATACCACAAGGAAAATCAGGCACAATGTTACACACTCTGTTTTCTGTGGCACCAAATCACAGAGATGCCACACACGCAGGACTGTCACTCAAGCACAAATGTCAATATAAATCTCCCAATTATTATTTTTTTTCAGGGAGACTTTATAAACAAAATAAAATATAATGATTTTTTCAGGAATAATTTAGAAACCAACTAAAATAAAATGATTTTTTCAATGACAATTTAGAAACCAAATAAAAAAAAAAAAGGCTTTCTATGCCCCACTGAGTGACAGATGGCACACACAGGAGTCAGGAGTGGCCCACAAGCCCAGAGGGCAATATTTTTCTCCCACTGATTGATGTAGTGATTTTTTCAGGTAGATTTTAGAACCCAAATCAAGCAAAAAAATTAATAGGCTTTCTATGGCCCACAGTTAGAGAGAGAGAGAGAGATGGCACACCCAGGAGTCAAGACTGGCACACAAGCAGAAAGGACAATATTAATCTCCCACCTATTTTTTTTTTTTTTCAGGGAGACTTTATAAACAAAATAAAATGATTTTTTCAGGAATAATTTAGAAACCAAATAAAATAAAATGATTTTTTCAATGACAATTTAGAAACCAAATAAAAAAAAAAAAAGGCTTTCTATGCCCCACTGAGTGACAGATGGCGCACACACAGGAGTCAGGTGTGGCCCACAAGCCCAGAGGCCAATATTTGTCTCCCACTGATTGATGTAGTGATTTTTTCAGGTAGATTTTAGAACCCAAATCAAGCAAAAAAATAAATTGGCTTTCTATGGCCCACTGACTGAGAGATGGCACACACAGGAGTCAGGAGTGGCACACAAGCCCTGAGGCCAATATTTTTCTCCCACTGATTGATGTAGTGATTTTTTTCAGGTAGATTTTATAACCCAAATCAAGCAAAAAAATAAATAGGCTTTCTATGGCCCACTGACTGAGAGATGGCACACACAGGAGTCAGGAGTGGCATACAAGCCCTGAGGCCAATATTTTTCTCCCACTGATTGATGTAGTGATTTTTTCAGGTAGATTTTAGAACCTAAATCAAGCAAAAAAATAAATAGGCTTTCTATGGCCCACTGACTGAGAGATGGCACACACAGGAGTCAGGAGTGGCACACAAGCCCTGAGGCCAATATTTTTCTCCCACTGATTGATGTAGTGATTTTTTCAGGTAGATTTTATAACCCAAATCAAGCAAAAAAAATAAATAGGCATTCTATGGCCCACTGACTGAGAGATGGCACACACAGGAGTCAGGAGTGACACACAAGCCCTGAGGCCAATATTTTTCTCCCACTGATTGATGTAGTGATTTTTTCAGGTAGATTTTAGAACCCAAATCAAGCAAAAAAATTAATAGGCTTTCTATGGCCCACAATTTGAGAGAGAGAGAGATGGCACACCCATGAGTCAAGACTGGCACACAAGCAGAAAGGGCAATATTAATCTCCCACCTATTTTTTTATTTTTTCAGGGAGACTTTATAAACAAAATAAAATAAAATGATTTTTTCAGGAATAATTTAGAAACCAAATAAAATAAAATGATTTTTTCAATGACAATTTAGAAAACAAATAAAAAAAAAAGGCTTTCTATGCCCCACTGAGTGACAGATGGCACACACAGGAGTCAGGAGTGGCCCACAAGCCCAGAGGCCAATATTTTTCTCCCACTGATTGATGTAGTGATTTTTTCAGGTAGATTTTATAACCCAAATCAAGCAAAAAAATTAATAGGCTTTCTATGGCCCACTGACTGAGAGATGGCACACACAGGAGTCAGGAGTGGCACACAAGCCCTGAGGCCAATATTTTTCTCCCACTGATTGATGTAGTGATTTTTTCAGGTAGATTTTATAACCCAAATCAAGCAAAAAAATAAATAGGCTTTCTATGGCCCACTGACTGAGAGATGGCACACACAGGGATGGCACTC
This sequence comes from Ranitomeya imitator, assembly GCF_032444005.1. Classification (NCBI taxonomy): domain Eukaryota; kingdom Metazoa; phylum Chordata; class Amphibia; order Anura; family Dendrobatidae; genus Ranitomeya; species Ranitomeya imitator. The sequence continues at coordinate 694,710,831 of NC_091283.1, forward strand.
TAGCAGAAATGCCAATCTTAATCTCCCACAAAAAAAAAAAACAGGGACTGTCCTACAATTACTATCTCCCTGCAGTAATCTCAGCCAGGTATGGCAGGCAGCAATAAGGAGTGGACTGATGCACAAATTAAATAAAAAGTGTGGACAAACAAAAAAGAAAGCTGTGCAGAAAGGAAGGAACAAGAGGATTTGTGCTTTGAAAAAAGCAGTTGGTTTGCACAGCGGCGTACACACAGCAATGCAGCTATCAGGGAGCCTTCTAGGGCAGCCCAATGAGCTACAGCGCTGAGGAAAAAAAAAAAAATGTAGCTTCCACTGTCCCTGCACACCGAAGGTGGTGTTGGGCAGTGGAAATCGCTACAGCACAAGCGGTTTGGTGGTTAATGGACCCTGCCTAACGCTATCCCTGCTTCTGACGAAGCGGCAGCAACCTCTCCCTAAGCTCAGATCAGCAGCAGTAAGATGGCGGTCGGCGGGAACGCCTCTTTATAGCCCCCGTGACGCCGCAGACAGCAAGCCAATCACTGCAATGCCCTTCTCTAAGATGGTGGGGACCAGGACCTATGTCATCACGCTGCCCACACTCTGCGTTCACCTTCATTGGCTGAGAAATGGCGCTTTTCGCGTCATTGAAACGCGACTTTGGCGCGAAAGTCGCGTACCGCATGGCCGACAACGCACAGGGGTCGGATCGGGTTTCATGAAACTCGACTTCGCCAAAAGTCGGCGACTTTTGAAAATGTTCGACCCGTTTCGCTCAACCCTAGCGATACCTCTTTTATATTTTTTTTATGTTTTGGCGCTTTTATACGATAAAAACTATTTTATAGAAAAAATAATTATTTTGGCATCGCTTTATTCTCAGGACTATAACTTTTTTATTTTTTTGCTGATGATACTGTATGGCGGCTCGTTTTTTTGCGGGACAAGATGACGTTTTCAGCAGTACCATGGTTATTTATATCCGTCTTTTTGATCGCGTGTTATTCCACTTTTTGTTCGGTGGTATGATAATAAAGCGTTGTTTTTTGCGTTTTTTTTTTCTTACGGTGTTTACTGAAGGGGTTAACTAGTGGGACAGTTTTATAGGTTGGGTCTTTACGGACGCGGCAATACTAAATATATGTACTTTTATTGTTTTTTTTTTATTTAGATAAAGAAATGTATTTATGGGAATAATTTTTTTTTTTCTTTATTTGGGATTTTTTTTTCTATTTTTTTTACACATGTGGATTTTTTTTAAACTTTTTTACTTTGTCCCAGGGGGGGACATCACAGATCGTTGATCTGACAGATTGCACAGCACTCTGTCAGATCAGCGATCTGACTCACAGGACTGCAGGCTTACCAAGCGCCTGCTCTGAGCAGGCACTTGGTAAGCCACCTCCCTCCCTGCAGGACCCGGATGCCGCGGCCATTTTGGATCCGGGCCTTGCTGCAGAGAGGAAGGTAGGAGACCCTCGCAGCAACGCGATCACATCGCGTTGCTGCGGGGGTCTCAGGGAAGCACGCAGGGAGCCCCCTCCCTTAGCGATGCTTTCCTGCACCACCGGCACACCGCGATCATGTTTGATTGCGCTGTGCCGGGGGTTAATGTGCCGGGAGCGGTCCGTGACCGCTCCTGGCACATAGTGCCAGATGTCAGCTGCGATAGGCCGATCTCCATTTTTTTTTCTTTCCCGCATTTACAGTGGGGCGCACACACACAGCAATGTGCATGTGATGCACACAAGCAAGGGCATGTGTCATTGGCTGTGTATGTCACATGTCCTTGCCCTATAAGAACCAGCCATTTGCCCCGTCGCCACCATTTCCTCACTGCTGCAGCTTAGTGTTAGACGGCACCGCTGCTGCTGTGGGCGCTATACAGACAAAGAGTGTTTTTTTTGGAGCGAATTGTCAGAGAGATAAGTTTAGGGAGTCGGGACTAGTTGTAATATCAGCCCTTTTCAGGGTAGGTTACAGCAGTTCATAGCACTGTTTGCCAGGCAGGTCTGTGCCAGTGCTGTGCAAGTGTTTGTCACAGCATTTGGTGTAATCTAGCTCAGCCAATCCTTTTGGGCTAGTAGCATAGTCATCTGAGTAGCCCGCCTGTGAAACTAACTACACCGCCTGTGTATCTCTATTTTCACTGCATCTAATCCAGTTAATAGTTTAGGGCCTAGGAACAGTGTCTGCACGTCAGCAGAGTAGCCTGCCTGTGAAACTAACTACACCGCCTGTGTATCTCAATTTTTACTGCATCTAATCCTGTTATTAGTTTTGGGCCTAGGAGCAGTGTCTGCACGTCAGCAGAGTAGCCCGCATGTGAAACAAACTATACCGCCTGTGTATCTCTGTTTTCACTGCATCTAATCCACTTAATAGTTTAGAGCCTAAGAGCAGTGTCTGCACGTCAGCAGAGTAGCCCACCTGTGAAACAAACTATACCGCCTGTGTATCTCTATTTTCACTGCATCTAATCCAGTTATTAGTTTTGGGCCTAGGAGCAGTGTCTGCACATCAGCAGAGTAGCCCGCCTGTGACACAAACTATACCGCCTGTGTATCTCTATTTTCACTGCATCTAATCCAGTTATTAGTTTTGGGCCTAGGAGCAGTGTCTGCATGTCAGCAGAGTAGCCCACCTGTGAAACAAACTATACCGCCTGTGTATCTCAATTTTCACTGTATCTAATCCAGTTAATAGTTTTGGGCCTAGGAGCAGTGTCTACACGTCAGCAGAGTAGCCCGCCTGTGAAACAAACTACACCGCCTGTGTATCTCAATTTTTGCTGCATCTAATCCTGTTATTAGTTTTCAGCCTAGGAGCAGTGTCTGCACATCAGCAGAGTACAGGCCTGTGAAACAGACTACACCGCCTGTGTATCTCAATTTTTACTGCATCTAATCCTGTTAATAGTTTTGGGCCTAGTACCACAGTTTGGCCACTCAGTTCTGCTCGGTTTTCATCCATCGGTTGTTGTGCCAACCAGGGCCGGCGTCAGCACCCGGCACAGCGGGCAAATGCCGGGGCCCTGGGGAGAGAGGAGGGCCCACTTAGCTGTCATAGATACAGCTGGGAGAGCAGAGCAGGAGATAACATGCTCTCTCCCCCCACAAAGTCACTGCTGGCTGCGTTCTCTTAACCCCTATGTGCCAGCTCTGACACAAGCATCTTCTCACTCAGTGAGTGCAGCCAGGCAGGCACACATAGGGGTTAACAGAAGGCAGCCAGTGTGACATTGTGGGCGGAGAGAGCACGTTCTCTGCTCTCCCCCCTGGCTGGCTGCAGACAGTGCTGAAGTTTATCAGGCAGATTCCGGAGCTCCGTCCTACCAGTGCCTGAGTGCAAAGGTATCTTGCAGTTGTGGCTCAGTCTGCTGCTGTCTGTCTCCGCTGCCTAAAAATGTGGGTGATGTCTGGAGGAGCAGCTGGTGGGGTGCAGCCTGTAGCCGCCCAGCTCACCCAGAATACATGAATGCTGCACCAAACCTGCACCAGTGGGGTAGGAAGAAGCTTAACCCCTTCCCATCTGTATGAAGGTTATTGCTGAACCTTAAAGATAACAATCCGACCCGCATTAATGGGGTTAACCAGATGCCAGGAGGGAGGGGAGCTGCTGCCATGGATAAATCTGAGCTGTGGGCTGTATGTTGGCTGTAGGCTGGTGACTGGAGGGACTCTGCCCAGTGCTGGCATGTGGGTGATTTCTGCTCCGGAGTCTCAGCTTCTCTCCTCCAGGTCACACTGTGCAGTCACAGCAACATTGGTTGTCTCTGTCCAGGTCCCAGCAGCTGCCACCGCTCCCACCACGGACATGGCATCACTTAACCCTTCCCCTGCAGCCACCGGCAACAAATCCACATTATTCCTTGATTAAATCAGGTTCCAACCCAATAGAGGAGCAGACATTTCCTGCTGCCATTAGGGTCCGGGAGGGGGTGACATTGGCTGCCCTGCTACTCTGTAGTGGGGGGTGACAAGTGTAACATGGGGTAACGATGACGGAGAAATGCACAGGATAATAGTGAGCGCGACAGAGGGCAGTGTATGGTATGGAGCAGTCAGGGGGTGGGCTGCAGGATCCCCCCATACTGTACATGACTGCTCGGGACAGGGAGGCGTTTAATGAGCTTCTAATGACAGGGCACTAATTGGGTCATTAGGGTTTGTGGAAAGGATTCAGCATCAGGTCCCTCATTAATGCCCGAGCCGCCTGTTACTTTGTAGCACAGATCTGTTGGGGCCGCAAAACCAAACAACGTTGTTTATGTAGAAAAGTCTTTGTTTCATAGAAAAACTCAAAACAGAAAAGCACCTCTCCTGTATATATACACTGCACAGCACCTTTCCTCCTGTATATATACACTGCACAGCACCTCTCCTATATATATACACTGCACAGCACCTTTCCTCCTGTATATATACACTGCACAGCACCTCTCCTGTATATATACACTGCACAGCACCTTTCCTCCTGTATATATACACTGCAGAATCTACAATAGCTGTCACTCATGTAAGAAGTGAAATCTGGCATTGTACTATACATTTCTCTGCCGTATCTGTGCATCATAAATCAGGGTATGTGTTAAAGGGGGGGGCCCACTGAGACTCTTTCGCCCGGGGCCCTCGAAAACCTGGAGCCGGCCCTGGTGCCAACAACTACAGATACAGAGTTTCCAATTAGTTAAGCACTAAAATGAGTGGCAAAAGGCCTGCTGCTGGTGGAAAGGGGAATAGGTATGTTGGAAAGGGAAAAAAAGGTTGTGTCCGTGGGGTAGGTGGTAAAGCAACAGTAACATCTGCAGAAGAAAGACCATCTTCCAGCCAAAGTAAGATGTCTGCTTCTTATCGTGGACAATCTGATATGATCCCTTTCTTACAACCATGGCTACAAGCATCGCCAAAAATTCCAGATGAGGCACAAAAACAGCAGGTGCTTGAACGGATATCAAGTGCTCGTTCAAGTGGGCTCTCCTCCATGTCAACTTCAACTTCACAACTACTCCAGTCCTGAGTTGTCACCCCAATCGCACTTGCTTCCTCACAGCTCCCATGTCTCCAGTTGCCCGTCTGAGCATGGGGTAACACACATGGTTGAGTCTGTAGAGCTGTTTACGCATACTATAGCCGGGGAATAAGATGTCTGCTCCAGAGCTTCTGTGAATCCAGACAAGGAAATGATCTGCACTGATGCCCAGAATCTTTGTGAGTTGTATCCAGGCCCAGCTGAAGAAGGTTCTGAGCATAATGTAGACCCTCGTTCCCAAACTGTAACTCCTGTTGGTGGAGACAATGAGGAAGATGATGATGAGACTGAGATACCTGATTGGAACGAAAACTTGACTTTTCGGTCAGGGCAGGAAGAGGTTGGCTCTGAGGATAACGGGTGTGAGAACACACAGGATGATGATGACGAGGTTGTAGACCCCACTTACTGTCAACCCCCAGTCCGCCAGTCCATGAGGTCAGCAGAGGAGGTGGAGGAGGATGCTAGTGACGAGTCTGACGACGAGGTAACGGTGTGCCTTCCTGGACAGAGACGGAGTACTGGAAGCACGTCAACAACTGCATCCTCAACCCCAACTGTGCCTCAGACTAGAAGTCGTGGTGGCTCTTCAGGTTGCACGGGCTCTAAGCCTTGCATAGCCTGGGCATTTTTTTACATCGCAAAGGATGACCCAACTCATGTTGTCTGTAAGATTTGTCAACAAAATCTCAGTAGAGGCCAAAAAATCACTAGCTTGAGTACTTAATGCATGAACCGTCACATGGATATGAGGCATAAGTTGCAGTGGGAAGCTCACTGTGCTACAATGCGGCCTAGTGGGCCGGGTCAACCACCGTCTTCCCCATCAAGTGCATCCGCGTCCTCTTCATCCTCTGTGACTGTGGGGACAGCAGTTGCACATGGTTTTGGATGCAGACCTTCCACCTCTTTACCCGCAACAGCCAGTGTGATTGGCAGGTCGTCAGGACATTTGCTAGTGGAAACACCTGCTGGTGTCTCCGACATCGACACCACATTTTGATCAAGGCAACATAACATCTCCGCCTGCACCTTCCTCACAGACCAGCAGTTTGCCGGGGACACCCTACTCAACTCCGTCTAAGCACGGCAGCCAGCCCTCAGTCCCTCAGATGTGGACGAGTAAAAGACCATTTCCTCCTAGCTATGAAAAAGCTAAGAGGTTGAATTTCTCCATCAGCAAGTTGTTGGCTACAGAAATGCTGCCTTTCCGCCTGGTGGACACAGAGGATTTTCGAGATCTTATGTCTGTCGCAGTGCCCCAGTACCAGATGCCCAGTCGCCACTACTTCTCAAAGAAAGCTGTGCCTGCGCTACCCCAGAATGTCGCACACAACATCACCACTTCCTTGAGAAACTCTGTGTATGACAGGGTGCATTTCACCACAGACACTTGGACGAGTAGACATGGACAGGGGCGTTACATGTCGGTGACTGGGCACTGGGTAACTACGGCGACATCAGGAGAAGGGTCTGCTGTCCAAGTCTTGCAGTCGCCACGAGTTGCTCGTCGATCCTCTGTATCTAGAAGTTCCTCCACTGCTTCTGCCTCCTCAACCTCCTCTCGGTTCTCCACCTGCACCCAAAGCCTGTCTGGTAATGCCACCCACGTTGTAACTGCGCAGAAGGAATCCTGCACACCTTCTCACTATGCTGTCACCAAGGCTCAACGGCATGTGTTTACATTGAAATGTCTGGGAAATATGAGTCACACAACAGAGGAGTTGTGGTCAGCTCTGGAGACCGAGTTCCATCAATGGTTGTCTCCACTCAACATGCAGCCAAGGAAGGCTGTGTGCGACAATGCTGCAAACCTGGGTGCGGCCCTTCGCCGGGGCAATGTCACACACGTGCCTTGTATGGCTCACATTTTGAACCTGGTTATCCAGAAATTTTTATCCCACTACCCCAGACTAGATGGGCTTCTGCAGAGTGCACGGTCGCTGTGTGCTCACTTCCGCCATTCGCAACCCGCAGCTCGACGACTTGCATCTCTACAGAAGTCGTTGGGCCTGCCAGTTCACTGGCTGAAATGCAATGTGCCCACACGGTGGAATTCAACTCTGCACATGTTGCAGCGACTGTGGCAGCACTGACGAGCCCTGGTGCAATACATTATGACATATAGCCTGGGCCAACAAGATCAAGAGGTGGGGCAAATCACGCTGCAGGAGTGGTCTCAGATCAGGGACCTATGCACCCTTCTGCACAGTTTTGAAATAGCAATGAAGATGTTTAGTGCTGACGATGCCATTATCAGCATGACCATTCTGGTGATTTACATGCTGGAGCACACCTTACACAGTGTTCGGAGTCAGGTGGTGGAACAAGAGGAGGAGGAGGAACAGGAGGAGTCATATGCGGAAGGGATCATATCTTCAAGGTCAAGAAGGTTGGCAGCACCAAGGCCGCTGGCATTGGAGGCTGGAGGAGAGGGGTTACCGAGGGTGCATGGCAGCAGCCAAACTGTTGAAGAAGGTGCAGGAGGTGAGGAAGAAGTGGAGGATGAACTGGCGCTGGGCATGGAAGACTCATCAGATGAGGGAGACCTTGATCAAATTTCTGTTGTGCGAGGTTGGGGGGAAAGAGGGCAGACGAAGGAAGCATGATTCTAACCTCGCCACCACCAAGACAACAAGGACTTGGTCCTACTGGATGCGCAAGACACATGAGTGCCTTCTTGCTGCACTACCTGCAACATGACCCTCGGATTGTCAGAATCCGAAGTAATGCCGACTACTGGGTTGCCACACTCTTGGCGAAATAATTTGGCGAAATAATTCCTGCCATAGAAAGGGATTCACACATGCAGGAGAATCATCAGAGACTGTTACAGAATCTAACATCTGCTTTTCCACAAAACACCAGTGGTACATGTAGAGAATCTCTGAGTTCTAACTTGCCAACCGTGGGACTATCGAGTCATCACTCAAACCGTAACAGTAACATCGTATCTGGTGGTAACAGCAATTTTTTCCAATCGTTTCAAGATTTTTTAGACCATCCTTTGCAAGGCCACAGGAGACAAGAAGTCTGACGCACAGCCAACGACTAGAGCAGGGGTCCCCAACTCCAGGCCTCGAGGGCCACCAACAGTGCAGGTTTTCAGGATTTCTTTAGTATTGCATCGGTGGTAATGTGATCATCTGCACAGGTGATGATTCCAACCCCTGTGCAATACTAAGGAAATCCTGAAAACCTGCACTGTTGGCGGCCCTCGAGGCCTGGAGTTGGGGACCACTGGCCTAGAGAGATGGTACAAGAGTATCTCCAAGTTAACATCGATGCCATGACTGTGGAACTGGACCCTTGCTCATTTTGGGCTTCCAATTTTGAAAAATGGCCTGAGCTCGCCACTCACGCCTTGGAGATCTTGTCGTGCCCCGCAGCCAGCGTTCTCTCTGAACGTGTGTTCAGCGCTGCTGGTGGTGTGCTGACAGATAAGCGCACGCGGATGTCCAGTGACAATGTATACAGACTAACGCTCATCAAGATGAACAAATCCTGGATCCGCAAGGACTTTTCTACCTCTGTGTCATCTTGGGGAGACTAAAAGCTTGATGATTTTTGAAAATCACCTCACCAACCGTTTTTAAAAACTCTGGCGAAATTGATGCCACTTAAGTGGTGTCTGTGGCTGAATTTTTGGAAAAAATGGAGACTCTTTATTTAGTCCCCTTGCTGAGTTTTACATGACGTTGCCATCGTCAATTCCAGGTGGATGGGGTCGTCTGCAGAGTTGTTTCCTCATACTATGGCCTGGGATTCAGAGGTCTGCTCCAAAGCTTCCGTGTCTGCTAGTCAGCAGAGTAGCCCAGCCACCCACCGCCTGTTTACCTAAGTACTATTTTTAATGGCATGTAGCCCAGGAAATCCTTTTGGGCCTAATAGAATTTGGTGCTACTCAGCAGCGTACTTCACCCTTGAAGCATGCTACACCACCTGTTTACCTAAGTACTATTTTTTAACGGCATCTAGCCCAGGAAATCGTTTTGTACCTAATAGCATTTTGTGCTACTCAGCAGAGTACCCCACCCATGAAGCAAGCTACACCACCTGTTTACCTAAGTACTATTTTTTAACGGCATCTAGCCCAGGAAATCATTTTGGGCCTAGTAGAATTTGGTTCAACTCAGCAGCGTACCCCACCCATGAAGCAAGCTACACCACCTGCTTACCTAACTACTATTTTGTAACGGCATCTAGCCCAGGAAATGCTTTTGGGCCTAGTAGAATTTAGTGATACTCAGCAGCGTACCCCACCCATGAAGCACGCTACACCACCTGTTTACCTAACTACTATTTTGTAACGGCATCTAGCCCAGGAAATCCTTTTGGGCCTAGTAGAATTTAGTGATACTCAGCAGCATACCCCACCCATGAAGCAAGCTACACTGCCTGTTGATCTAAATACTAACTTTTAACTGCATCTAGACCAGGAAATCGTTTTGTACCTAATAGCATTTTGTGCTACTCAGCAGAGTACCCCACCCATGAAGCAAGCTACACCGCCTGTTTACCTAAGTACTATTTTTTAAATGGCATCTAGCCCAGGAAATCATTTTGGGCCTAGTAGAATTTGGTGCTACTCAGCAGAGTACCCCACCCATGAAGCAAGCTACACCGCCTGTTTACCTAAGTACTATTTTTTAACGGCATTTGGCCCAGGAAATCCTTTTGGGCCTAGTAGCAATTTTTGCTACTCAGCAGAGTACCCCACCCATGAAGCAAGCTACACCGCCTTCTTTCTTTCTCAATCTAACCCCTCGGCTCTGGGGTGTCCACTCTCCCTCCAGCTCTTTCCTTCCCACAGGTGGACTACCGCGTGTTTTCACACTGTGGTGAATCTTTTGGGCCCAGGCATAAGAAGTCGTCGAGGTAATGGATAATATGTGCCGCCTTACAAACGTCCATGCCGACACATTCAAGGAAGCAACTAAATGCCTCAAATAGTGAGTAGGATATGGAGCACCCCATGGGCAAACAGCGATCTATGTAGTATGCTCCTTCACAGAAGTCGCCCATTGGGAGGACACTATTCGGAGGCACAGGTAATAACCGGAACGCCCCCTCAATGTCTGTTTTGGCCATTAGGGTGCCCCTTACCAACTTCTTGACCCGCCTGATTGCCTCACCAACGGAGGTACAGTACATAGTACTATACTTGGTTCCGCGTCGATGTTGTCATTTACTGACCTGTCCCTTGGATATGACAAATGGTGGATTAGTCTGAATGTATTGGGTTCATTTTTTGGCACAACTCCCAATGGGGGTACCACTACGTCTTCTAAGGAAAGTGTTCTGAATGGACCCACCGCCATTCGACCTAAAGATATTTTTTTTTTTTGTCAAGACGTCTGGGTGTTGGTAGAGTGAGTTTAGATTTTTACTCCAGCCTTTCTTGATTTTAGAAGGGCATGACATGCCTATATCTGTGTCTACTCCTCCTTTTACCCCTCCACCTCTTTTCTTTTCGGATGACTATATGTAGTTGTGACTTTTCCATGTTTGTTGTGTCTTCTGAACAGTTTGTTAGCTTTTGGACACCTTTTAAGGTGTTTTCTATGTGTTTTCCATGTGTTTGTATGTGTTTGTGTTTGCCTGCCATTGGTTTCAATGGGGTTCGACGATGTTCATCGAACGTTCGATGAACAGTTCGGCGAACACCTCCCTGTTCGACAAACTGAACCGGACCCGAACACTAGGGAGGTGGCTCAACACTACTTGTAACATGACATTAAATTCATCCATTGGTTGTAGAAATTATTCTTTTGAAAGCTGAAACCCTCCGAAATGTGGTTTAGGTTAAGAAAATAAATTGGCATCAATGCAGAAATATGGAGTTAATGGACACAGAATGGTCAGATTTTGGCAAGACAAAAGTTTTGTCGCCCACAGAAAGTAATGTGAAAGTCAAACAAATGATTAACTTAAAATACAAATATATGTTGCATAACATTGGTGAATGAAGTTGTGGTGCTATTAGAGTCATATTTAACATTTTGCATGACTTCCATGAGCTTGAAGTCATCAGGAATAGCAAAGAATGCAGTCTTACATGCCTCACAGATGTGGATTTTTTTGTCAAGGCACATCAGCTCTATGTTCACAGATGGAAAAATGAAGCGTATCAAGAAAAGAACAGTGTCCCTACTGTGAAACATGGAGGAGGCTCTGTTTTGTTCTGGCAAAAACCAAAAACACATGGGCTACTTGCACAGTGAACAAGTCTGTAGAAACCTGTTCACACCACCAAAGAACTTGAAGACACAAAAGCGCACAGAGAGGTCAAAAAATACAGGTCCTTCTCAAAAAATTAGCATATAGTGTTAAATTTCATTATTTACCATAATGTAATGATTACAATTAAACTTTCATATATTATAGATTCATTATCCACCAACTGAAATTTGTCAGGTCTTTTATTGTTTTAATACTGATGATTTTGGCATACAACTCCTGATAACCCAAAAAACCTGTCTCAATAAATTAGCATATTTCACCCATCCAATCAAATAAAAGTGTTTTTTAATAACAAACAAAAAAACCATCAAATAATAATGTTCAGTTATGCACTCAATACTTGGTCGTGAATCCTTTTGCAGAAATGACTGCTTCAATGCGGCGTGGCATGGAGGCAATCAGCCTGTGACACTGCTGAGATGTTATGGAGGCCCAGGATGCTTCAATAGCGGCCTTAAGCTCATCCAGAGCGTTGGGTCTTGCGTCTCTCAACTTTCTCTTCACAATATCCCACAGATTCTCTATGGGGTTCAGGTCAGGAGAGTTGGCAGGCCAATTGAGCACAGAAATACCATGGTCAGTAAACCATTTACCAGTGGTTTTGGCACTGTGAGCAGGTGCCAGGTCGTGCTGAAAAATGAAATCTTCATCTCCATAAAGCATTTCAGCCGATGGAAGCATGAAGTGCTCCAAAATCTCCTGATAGCTAGCTGCATTGACCCTGCCCTTGATGAAACACAGTGGACCAACACCAGCAGCTGACATGGCACCCCACACCATCACTGACTGTGGGTACTTGACACTGGACTTCAGGCATTTTGGCATTTCCTTCTCCCCAGTCTTCCTCCAGACTCTGGCACCTTGATTTCCGAATGACATGCAAAATTTGCTTTCATCAGAAAAAAGTACTTGGGACCACTTAGCAACAGTCCAGTGCTGCTTCTCTGTAGCCCAGGTCAGGCGCCTCTGCCGCTGTTTATGGTTCAAAAGTGGCTTTACCTGGGGAATGCGGCACCTGTAGCCCGTTTCCTGCACACGCCTGTGCACGGTGGCTCTGGATGTTTCCACACCAGACTCAGTCCACTGCTTCCTCAGGTTCCCCAAGGTCTGGAATCGGTCCTTCTCCACAATCTTCCTCAGGGTCCGGTCTCCTCTTCTCGTTGTACAGCGTATTCTGCCACATTGTTTCCTTCCAACAGACTTACCATTGAGGTGCCTTGATACAGCACTCTGGGAACAGCCTATTTGTTGAGAAATTTCTTTCTGGGCCTTACCCTCTTGCTTGAGGGTGTCAATGATGGCCTTCTTGACATCTGTCAGGTCGCTAGTCTTACCCATGATGGGGGTTTTGAGTAATGAACCAGGCAGGGAGTTTATAAAAGCCTCAGGTATCTTTTGCATGTGTTTAGAGTTAATTAGTTGATTCAGAAGATTAGGGTAATAGGTCGTTTAGAGAACCTTTTCTTGATATGCTAATTTATTGAGACAGGTTTTTGGGGTTATCAGGAGTTGTATGCCAAAATCATCAGTATTAAAACAATAAAAGACCTGACAAATTTCAGTTGGTGGATAATGAATCTATAATATATGAAAGTTTAATTGTAATCATTACATTATGGTAAATAATGAAATTTAACACTATATGCTAATTTTTTGAGAAGGACCTGTACTCTGTTGTAAAAAAGTCACAGTAAAAAAGCAAGTGCTAGTCAAAAAATGAAAAAATACAGGGTATTTAGTTAATACGTTTTTTTGCAAAAAAAGTATGTTAAGCTGCTCCACCAATCGCCAAGGTATACCCATAATAGAGCAGTCCTATCTAATGTTTATAATCCCTATCTGATGTATTTAAAAACCTGATCATCTGTATAGTACCTGTATGTTCTGGGACTGCTTTGCTGTATCTGGCACAGGGTGTCTAGAATCTGTGCAGGGTACAATGAAATCTGAAGACTATCAAGGGATTCTAGAGAGAAATGTGCTGCCCAGTGTCAGAAAACTTGTTCTCAGTCACAGAACATGGGTCTTGCAACAGGATAATGACCCAAAACACACAGCTAAAACACCCAAGAATGGCTAAGGCTACGTTCACATTGGCGTTCCGCCAATGTGCGTCGCTGTTGCACCGGCGACGCCTCGGCGACGCAGCGGCGACGCGCCCCTATGTTTAACATAGGGGACGCGTGCGTCGTTTTGGTGGCGTTTTTCGCCACGTGCGTCGTTTCCGACGCTAGCGTCGGACGCAAGAAAACGCTACATGTAGCATTTTCTGTGCGTCCAATTTTCGTCGGAAAACGACGCACGCGTCGCAAAACGCGCGCGTTTTTGCGCGCGTTTGCGCGCGTTTTAGCGTGCGTCGCGCGTTGCGTCGCCGACGCACGGCGGCGCAACGCTAATGTGAACGTAGCCTAAGAGGAAAACATTGTAATATTCTGAAGTAGCCCTCTATGCGTCCTGACCTAAATCCTATTGAGCATCTTTGGAAAGAGCTGAAACATGCCGTCTGGAAAAGGCAGCTTTCAAACAAGAGACAACTGGAGCAGTTTGCTCTTGAGGAGTGGGCCAAAATACCTGTTGAGAGGTGCAGAAGTCTCATTGACAGTCACAGGAATAGTTTGATTGCAGTGATTGTCTCAAAAGGATGCGGATCAAAATATTAAGTTAAGGTTACAATCATTTTTGTCCAGGCCTATTTCATGAGTTTTTTTTTTAAACTCTGTAGAAGCATGGTTGAAAATCAATGTCTGACTTTCATTTGTTCATTTTCATAGATATTTTATTTATTACTTTTGTCAGAATTTAAGTTATTTCTATGACCATTGTGGGTTTTTGTCATTAAACGAGGGGTACCAACAATTTTGACCAAGTGTGTATACCAGTATAGGAGACATCCAAGATGGGTCCAGGATTGGGGACATGTAAAACAGGACGGGAGACATATATACCAGGATAAGGCAGGGTTCATATTGCATTGGGGCAGTCCATTCAACGCATGTGTTAAACGGACTGCGTTAACAAAAGTGCCATTAAAGATCGCATTATGGGATTCTCCATTTGCGCTAGCGGTGACGGACCCTGAAACACTGCAGACCGGGTCCGAGGGTCCATCACAGAATAACAGCACATCGCTAACTCATGCCAATTATGACATACGTTAGCGATGCTCTACATAATTGCAGTCAATGGGTGCGCTTACACATCCGTTACATAGCGTTAGTGCCGCTGTGAATCCAGCCTAAGGGACATACTGTATATACCAGGATGGGGGATATACATACAGTGGCATGTAAAAGTTTGGGTACCTCTCGTCAAAATGATTGTTATTGTGAAGAGTTAAGCAAGTTGAAAATAAAATGATCTAAAAAATATTGTCGTTTTTTACATTTTAAAAAGGAAAATAGGCACCCTGCATGGTTAGTAGTTTAGTACATAGCAGAACCCTCTTTTGAAAGTATCACAGCTTGTAAAACACTTTATTGTGCCAGGCAAAAATCTTAAAATTTTTGTTTTCTGGATTTTCATTCTTCCTCCAACCTTCCTTGGAAAATTCTTCCAGTTCTGTGAGATTCCAGGGTCATCTTGCATGCACTGCTATTTTGAGGTCTAGCCACAGATTTTCAATGATATTCAGATCAGGGGACTGTGAGGGCCATTGTAAAATCTTCAGCTTGTGTCTTTTAACCTATATCCGGCATGCACCGTACATATACTGCTTTGTGGGCTCACGCTGAGCTTTGCGGCGATTGGGTTCTGGTGTCAGCTCTGTGTGAGAGCTTGCACCCTGCAGCAACTCCCACGGTTGGTGCTAACACCGATTCCACGCATTTAATCCTTCTGATGCCACTGTCAATAGTGACAGCGACATTGAGGAGATCACATGCAGGGAAGGAAATCCCTGAGTGCTCTCATCAGAACAACGCGATATGATCACGTTGTTCTGATGGTCTCCATGGAGACCCCTGACCGCAAGATGGCTGCGGTGTCCTTCAGGGTCCTGCAGGGAAGGTGGCTTGTGAGCACCTGCTGAGGTGTATAGTGATGTCCCAACCTGGGACTATGTAAAAAAAGTAAAAAAAAAAAATTAAAAAGTAAAAAAATATTAAAAAATTCCTAAATAAAGAACAAAAAAGTAACAAATATTTTTCCAATAAATACATTTATGTAAAAAACAAAAATATCGTATATAATCAAGTTTAAGCTGACTCGAGTATAAGCCGACCTCCCTAATTTTGCCACAAAAAACTGGGAAAACTTAATGACTCGAGTATAAGCCTAGGGTGGAAAATGCAGCAGCTACCAGTAAATGTCAAAAGTAAAAATAGATACCAATAAAAGTAAAATTAATTGCGACATCAGTAGGTTAAGTGTTTTTGAATATCCATATTGAATCAGGAGCCCCATATAATGCTCCATAAAGTTTATGATGGACCCCATAAGATGCTCCATATTAAAATATGCCCCATATAATCCTGCATAAAGGTTAATAATGGCCCCATAAGTTGCTCCATAGACACATTTGCCCAATATAATGCTGCACAAATGTTGATTATGGCCCCATAAGATGCTCCATAAAGATATTTGCCCCATATAGTGCTGCACAAATATTGATCATGGCCCCATACAGACACTTGCCCCATATAGTGCTGCACAAACGCTATGGCCCCATATAGTGCTGCACAAACGTTATGGCCCCATAGAGACACTTGCCCCATATAGTGCTGCATAAACGTTATGGCCCCATACAGACACTTGCCCCAAATAGTGCTGCACAAACGTTATGGCCCCATACAGTGCTGCACAAACGTTATGGCCCCATACAGTGCTGCACAAACGTTATTGCACCATACTGTGCTGCACAAACGTTATGGCCCCCTACATTGCTGCACAAACATTATGGCCCCATTCAGTGCTACCCAAACGTTATTGCCCCATACAGTGCTGCACAAACGTTATGGCCCCAAAGATGCTCCATACAGACACTTGCCCCATTTGCTGTTGCTGCGAGAAAAAAATAAAATAAATCACATACTCACCTCTCCGTCGCTCAGGCCCCGGCACTTTCAATATTCACCTGCTCCTCGTTCCGGCGCCGCTCCATCTTCAGCGTCTCCTGCACTAACGTTCAGGCAGAGGGTGCGCACTAACCACGTCATCGCGCGCTCTGACCTGAGCGTCACAGCTGAAGACGGGGCGGCGCCGGAACGAGGAGCAGGTGAATATCGTGCAGCGCTCCCCTCCCCGTTATACTCACCTGCTCCTGGTGCGGTCCCTGCACGTCTGTTCCCTGGCACTGGCAGCTTCTTTCTGTACTGAGCGGTCACCGTTACCGCTCATTACAGTAATGAATATGCGGCTCCACCCCTATGGGAGGTGGAGCTGCATATTCATTACTGTAATGAGCGGTACCATGTGATCGCTCAGTACAGGAAGAAGCTCTCAGCGCCGGGGAAAAGACGTGCAGGGACCGCACCAGGAGCAGGTGAGTATAATTAGACAGCTCCCGCTCCCCCTCCCCTGCCGACCCCTGGGTATGACTCGAGTATAAGCTGAGAGGGGGACTATAAGCCCAAAACAATGGGCCGAAAATCTCAGCTTATACTCCAGTATATATGGCAAACAAAAAAAGACACATATTTGGTATTGCTGCATCTGTAAAGACCAGCTCTATGAAATTGTCACACTAGTTAACCCCTTCAGTGAACATCGTAAAGAAAATAAATAAAAAAAACAGGGCAAAAAACAATGCTTTACTATCATACCACTGAACAAAAAGTGCAATAAAACGCAATAAAAAAAGATGAATGTAAATAAAAATGGTTCCTCTAAAAACGTTATCTTGTTCTGCAAAAAACATACACCATACAGCTCTATCAGTAGAAAAAAAAAAGTTATTCCTCTCAGAATAAAGTGAAGCAATCTTTTTTCTATAAAATAGGTTTTTTTTGTGTAAAAGCGCCAAAACATAAAAAAAATATAAATGGAGTATCGCTGTAATAGTACTGACCTGAAAGCTGTCTTATCAATTTTACCACACACGGAACAATAAAAAAAAACACAAAAAAACACAATTCCTGAATTGCTGGTTTTTGTTCATTCTGCCTCCTAAAAATCAATAAAGAGGAAAAACCAAACAAGAAAGGTTGTATTAAATAGTAGGACAATGGTTGGAAAATATAAAATGTAATTTTTATTGAGACAAAGAATAAAAAATGGGCAAAAAGTGGCACTCACAACATACAGAAAGTGCCTGCAACCACAAGTCTGACCACATACACTAGAAATAGCCTATAAGTAACATTTGCCTGATACAAACAGGTAAGACAATAGACCAAGTGGTGAAATGCCAAGTATGTAAATAAATAATATGAAGGTGTATCAGAAATCCACAAATAGGTCTGGAGCGTCCGCTAGGGCCGTGTGGTACTCAGGCCGGATCCCATGTTTCTTCGGGTGAATGTCACGGCAGCAGTGATCCGGTCCGTGGCCCTGGACGCCCAATAAAATATAAATAAATGGGAAGAAAGTTTATGGAGGATTTAACGTGACGCCACCTGTGGTGTTCGGGAAAGGATGGCCGACGCTGCTTAAGGGGACCGCTGGGGCCAATGGTGACGCAGCTGGGATGGTTCTACTCTCCACAGGTGGAGCGGGGCTACTGGAAAAGATTTGTAAGGGATCGTGGACGTTGGGGTGCAGGACTGAGGGTGCGGGAAATGACTGGAGGACATAAGGATTATATCAACAAGAGAAAACTAGGAGTATTATGTCCAATTGTGTAAAAAAGGTATACGTTTATTAATCCTTACAAATTATATTAAACATTACAGACTAGGATCAGGTAGTGATGGCTAACAGTATCCTTAGACTCCAACAATATTTTATAATACAAATAAAGTGCTTAGTAAATAGAAAAATATAGTGGGGGAATATGTGTTAGAGGCCAATGTATTCCAAAGATCATTGTTTATGTGTAAAATCAATGGAGCCTATACCACCCCCACATTATCATTGCTTACCCATAGTATAAGGGAGTCCGGACACGTGCCACGCCGACACCGATGCGTGTTTCACCTTTCTTTTTCAAGGTGCTGTAGTGTGTCATGTATAAGGCCACATATCAATACCCCCATCTCCAGGTGTCTGTGATGACGGCGCATGTATCCGGAAATGCGCGCCGGGTGCTACATCCCTTCCGGCAGAGCGTACCAACGATGCGTGTCAGCCGGGCCCGTCGCCATGACGTTGCTGACACGCACACATCACCATTCAACGCCTTCAGCGATGTCCCAGATCGCGCAGTCCGCAGACATGCGCACACCGGACTGGTAAGAAAATAGAGGAAATATACAGTATACGCCAACTGCTAATGGAACCAGAGCAGTGTACATACAATATAAGTTATATTAGTGTACTAAAAGTGAATATTAAAAATAATTTCATATTAAAGACGATTGTGAAAACATAATAACATGTAAGTGAAAAATGTTCATATAAAGATATTCCCAACTATAATCGTGCAAGACACTCAAAAATTAATAAATATCAGATATAATAATATATAAACATTCTTCTGAAATACAATGACACATATATGTTAAAATTATCCATAATAAGTTCCATCATTAGCGCCAATTGATGGAATATTGGAGATGCAGTTTTCACATGATTGGCCCAAATAACATAGTAACATAGTTATTAAGGTTGAAGGAAGACTTTAAGTCCATCTAGTTCAGCCCATAGCCTAACCTAACATGCCCTAACATGTTGATCCAGAGGAAGGCAAAAAAAACCATGTGGCAAAGAGTAAGCTCCACTTTGGGGAAAAAAATTCCTTCCCGACTCCACATACGGCAATCAGACTAGTTCTCTGGATCAACACCTTAACAAGGAATCTAGTATATGTACCCTGTAACATTATGCTTTTCAAGAAAGGTATCCAATCCCCTCTTAAATTTAAGTAATGAATCACTCATTACAACATCATACGGCAGAGAGTTCCATAGTCTCACTGCTCTTACAGTAAAGAACCCTCGTCTGTTATTATGCCTAAACCTTCTTTCCTTCAGATGTAGAGGATGCCCCCTTGTCCCTGTCTCAGGTCTATGATTAAAAAGATCATCAGAAAGGTGTTTGTACTGTCCCCTCATATATTTATACATTAAAATAAGATCACCCCTTAGTCTTCGTTTTTCCAAACTAAATAACCCCAAGTGTAATAACCTATCTTGGTATTGCAGACCCCCCAGTCCTCTAATAACCTTGGTCGCTCTTCTCTGTGGATCGCCCCCAGACACAGGGCCGCGCGTTCTCGGTACCGGGCCTCTCTGGTTCGGTTCGGAGGCTGTCACGGTGGCTAGACCCGGTCCGCGACCCTGCTAAGGGGCGTCCAATAAAGGTGGTGCAGTCTGTCAGGGGTTTGTGACGCCACCTGTGGTGTTCAGTTAGGGTGACCGACGCTGCTGTGGGGTCCGCTGGGGTGATGGAATGGCAGCTGGATGGTATACCTTTCCACAGGTGAAGTATGTCCCCAAGGCTTCCCAGTGAGATGGATGGTGATGGTGTGAGGTACAGGCAATAACGAGGACACAAGGTTGCTGTCTCTTTACCTCTTTACTGAAGACTTCAGGATCCGCAATCCAGAGCATGCTTAACAGGGCTATCAGAGACCGGCTGGTCCGATGGGCACTTCCAGAGCTTCCCTCGCAGATGGAAATCGTTGCCCACCACTAGCGCCTGTGTGTTGTAGTCCTACCCTGCTGAGCATTCGGAATAGTCCTCACAACTGCTGTTCTCGTTCGTTCATTCTCCACAGCTCTTTCACTCTCTTTAGTTCCAGATGTTGCTAGTTTCTCGTCCCCCAGTATGTTTTGGCTAGGATGCACCCGTATGACGGGAAGGCCTGGAGGTCTTCCGGGATCCTAGAGACGCCCCTCTCCCACTGTTGCCCCCTATGTCTTCTTAGGAAATTTAAGGTAGACAGCCAACCTATAATTAACTGTCCTGCGGAGTTTGAAGTAAGGCCTAAAGTCAGTTACTCCCGCGGTGTTCCGGCCACCGGCTACGCGCTTCAGTAGGATGTTGCCTCGGTCTCACGGCACAACTCCTACTGGTACTCCTTTTTGCTTGATCTCGTTTACACTGTTTCACAATATCCTTCTCTTCTTGTCTCTTTCTTAGGATACCGCCGCAAGGTAGTGCAGGCGCGGTTCCGTAACGTTCTGTTCTGTTCGCTAGGCACCTGCCAGGTTCCCACGCCTGACAGGGACCCCCCTGTGTCTTCTCCCTGCAACACCCCCTGTCACGGGATGTTGCCTGAATCCAACCCAGTCAGCTTCTGACTAACTTTCTATCCAACCCCTAGTTTTACCAGTGTGAGGAGGGGCCCAATAAATAAAGCCTTTTGCTCCCCCTAGTGGCCGGAGTGTGAAGTGTAATGTGTGCTGGTGATACCTGGTCAGGAGAATTCCTTCAGTGCCATCAGACGTACCATCACTCCCCTTAGTGGCAGAGTGTCATACTGCAACGACCAGGTCTCTGGGGCGCTGCATCTGCACCCGCTCTAGTTCAGCTATGTCTTTCTTATACACCGGAGACCAGAACTGTGCACAGTATTCTAAGTGTGGTCGAACTAGTGACTTGTATAGAGGTAAAATTATGTTCCCCTCATGAGCATCTATGCCTCTTTTAATGCATCCCATTATTTTATTTGCCTTTGTAGCAGCTGCCTGACACTGGCCACTGAACATGAGTTTGTCATCCACCCATACACCCAGGTCTTTTTCATTGACAGTTTTGCCCAGAGTTTTAGAATTAAGAGCATAGTTATACATCTTATTACTTCTACCCAAGTGCATGACCTTACATTTATCCCCATTAAAGCTCAAATAGGTCTCTATCGCTTCACACATCAGGATGGTACATATACTTGATCAATCAAAACAGCTAAAAAAGAATAAAAGCGGTAATTAAAATAAAAAAGACACAACATACAAAAACACAACACAAAATCAGGATTCATAAGTATGAACTGAAACTTAACTGCTCATTAAGACCTGCCGGCGTCACGGTATTGAGTACTGTTATCCACCTGCATTCTCTCTGAGCGAGCACACGCTTTGTGTCCCCACCCCTTATGCCAGCACGAATCCTATCGATTCCCCAGGCCTAAAATCCAGCTGAATTACATTTATGTTTAAAGGCAGAAGTGCTTAGGGATCGATTTCAAAATATTTACATCCTCCACAACGCGGGCGGCCTCAATATCCTTTATATGTATGCAAATCCATAATTCACGTGATGTTAGTCCAATATATATGAGTCCACAAGGCTAGACCGCATAATACACCACATATTTGGTATTACAGGTAATATAGTCCCTGATCTTATATTCCTTGAGGCCGTCCGACGATGTGAAGGTTGCAGTACGCCTCATGCTTTTACACGCCAGGCAGTCTTCACACGGGAAGAAGCCTGTTCCTGGTGAACCAGCCCTAAAGGGATTAGGACTTTTTGCAATGTAATGGCTCTTGACTAGTATATCTTTTAAGTTGTTACTCCTTCTCGCTGTCATAAGGGGGCGTTGTGGAAGGCAATGTTTCAAAATGGGGTCAGTTTTGAGGATAGACCAATGTCAATTGAGTATTGACCTCATCAGATCCCACCTATGATTAAAGGTGGATATAAATCTCAATTCTCCTTCTTTTCGATCTCTCCTTGCTACACTTTCTCTCCCCCTGTTCATCAGCAGGTCATCCCTCGAAGACCATTTTGCTCTCACATATCCCTTCTTAATAGTTAGTTTATTATACCCCCTTTCAGAAAATCTCTCCCCAAGATCCACAGCTTGCCTCTCAAATAGTGTTTCTGTGGCACAGATCCTCCTGGCATGAAGAAATTGTCCAACTGGTATGGATCTAATTGTGGAACGCGGATGTGAGGAAGATGCATGTAGAAAGGCATTCACAGATGTCTCCTTACGATGCAAATCGGTATGTGTCAGACCATCACACTGAACTCTAAGTGTAACATCCACAAATGAGATTTCATTGTAATTGTAAACATAAGTGAGGCGTATGTTGGAGTCATTGCAATTCAATCCTGACATGAAATCATGTAAGTCGGTTATTGGGCCCTGTCAAATAAATAGCACATCATCAATGTACCTAAACCATCCCATGATTTGGGGGGCAGCAAGTGCGCCATCCAGGAAAATCTCCTGTTCCCAGTACCCCAAAAATAGATTAGCATTAGATGGCGCACATGCCGCTCTCATGGCAGTCCCTTGTTTCTGTAGAAAAAATCTGTCTTTAAACGTAAAAAAGTTGTGGGTCAGGATAAATTGCAACCACTCCAACACCAACTCATGCATATCAGGGTCCAGATTACTATTTTCTAGGTCTGCCCTCAGACCATCCTCATGGCGGATGCTGGTATACAAAGATTCAACATCCGCCGTTACAATAATCATATCCGCATTCACATGTAGGCCATTTAGACGTCTCAAGATGCTATTAGTGTCCCTGATATAAGAAGGCAGTGTCTTGATCTGGGAATGTAGATAAAATTCAACGAACTTACAGGTCGGATCGCACAGCCCCCCCTATACAGGACACAATCGAACGACCAGGAGGAGAGACAGGATCCTTGTGGATCTTGGGGAGAAGGTATGAATTACCAGGGCCTTAATCAACAATCCATCCAAAACTTTCTTAGAGATAATACCCCTCTCATACGCCATCTCCAAGATGTTGTGTAATTGATTTTAGAAGGCTAAGAGGGGACTGTGAGGTAGTTGTACATATGTCTCTTTATTCCGCAGTTGTCTCATGGCCTCCCTCTCGTATTTTTCAACTGGCCAGATCACCACATTACCCCCCTTGTCAGCTGGTTTTATTGCAATGTCATCCCATGTTTTAATCTCATTCAGTGCTTGCCTCTGAGGTGGAGTTAAGTTATCTCTTTTTTTATAATTATTAATAGTTTTAAAATCCTCCGTTACTAGATGGGTAAAAATCTCCACCTGAGGGCAAAGTGACAATGGGGGGAATGTGGTGCATCTGGCAGAGATGGGGGGCAAAGAGGCACTTACCACGCCAGGATTGGATTCATCCTCCAATTCTTCCAGGATGCGTATAGCCTCAATTTCAGTGCTAGAGAAGTCCCCATGGGAAGGTGAGCGTGAGTGCTGCCTAGTTCTAAAACCTCCTTCTGTGGATCAGAGAGAGCATGAGATGAAAGGTTAATTACCAGTGCAAGCTATTGCTTTTGGGTGAGGTGGTACTTTTTCTTTTGTTATTCATACGTCCTCCTCTCCAACGACTATCTCTCACATGCTCTCTCCTACCCCAGAGTGATCTGATGTTGTCAAGACTTTGAGTTGTATCTTCAACCGACGAGATAGATGAGATCGAAGTGGATCTACCCCTCACAGATGACTTATTACTGTTAGGATGGTGAGCCCGCCATCTATATACTCGATCCTGTTGTCGGTCTGCCAGGTCACATTGGTATTTTTTAGTTTTCCTCTGTACAATCTCCGTTTCCCATTTTTTAAGGGAGGCATCTAGATCTACTTTCAATTTTGTGACCATATCCACAGTTAGGTGTTTATTAATTTCATCCTGTATTGTCCCAAACTCCACATCTACTGCAGTAAGCTGTTTTTCATTGGATTTAGATATTAATTCCATAAATTTATTGGAACTTATAGTAGCAGCTTCTTCCCATTGTGTAACAAAATCTTTATCATTGACTGTGAAAGATGGAAACACCTGAATCCGTAAGCCTCTGGGTATGAGGCCACAGATCATATACCTCTCCAGAAAAGCTTTATTCCACCACAAGCGTGTGCGTTGGTTCAGCAGATCTTTGTATCTAGTTGCAAGTATACCGGTATCTCCTCATTTAAAATCTAAAACACTGCCCGATCCCTCATTGAAAACTTTGTCAAGCTCAGTTAGCCATGTTTTTTCTCGTTCTTGAAAATCCATTTGCTCTTTAATAGTAGCTGTGAAAACACAGGACACAAAAAGTCCTAATCCCTTCAGGGCTGGTACACCAAGAACACGCTTCTTCCCGTGTGGAGACTGCTTGGTGTGTAAAAACATGAGGCGTACTGCAACCTTCACATCGTCGGACGGCCTCAAGGAATATAAGATCAGGGACTATATTACCTGTAGTACCACATGTGTGGTGTATTATGTGGTCTGTTCTTGTGGATTCATATATATTGGACTAACTTCACGTGAAATACGGATTCGCATTCATGAACATATCAGGGATATTGAGGCCGCCCGCGATGTGGAGGATGTAAATACTTTAAAATCGATCCCTAAGCACTTCCGCCTCAAACATAAATGTAATCCAGCTGGTTTTCAGGCCTGGGGAATCGATAGAATTCATGCTGGCATAAGGGATGGGGACACATAGCATGTGCTCGCTCAGAGAGAATGTAGGTGGATCGCGGTACTCAATACCGTAACGCCGGCAGGTCTTAATGAGCAGTTAAGTTTCAGTTCATACTTATGAATCCTGATTTTGTGTTGTGTTTTTGTATGTTGTGTCTTTTTTATTTTAATTACCGCTTTTATTCTTTTTTAGTTTTCTTGATTGACCAAGTATATGTGCAGCGCCCCAGAGTCCTGGTCGTTGCAGTAATGTCGCTCTGCCACTAAGAGGAGTGATGTTATGCCTGATTGCACTAAAGGAGTTCACCTGACCAGGTATCACAGTCACACATTACACTTCACACTCCGGCCACCAGGGGGAGCAAAAGGCACTATGTATTAGGCCACTCCTCACACTCTGGTAAGACTGGGGGTTGGATAGGAAGTTAGTGAGAACGCAGCCTGGGAGAGCTCCAGGGAGGACCTGTCAGGGGTGGGTTCCTGGCAGGTACCTAGCAGAAGGACAGAACGTGACGGAGCCGCGCCTGCACTACCTTGCGGCGGCATCCTAAGAAAGGACACGAAGCGAAGGATATTGTGGAGAAGTGAGAAACGAGATCACAGCATAAAGGAGAGCCAGTAGAAGTCGTGCCCCGAGATCGGCAACATCCTACTGAGGCGCGTAGCTGGTGGCCGGAACGCCGAGGAAGTAACTGACTCCAAGCATTACTTCAAACAGCGGCAGGACAGTTGATTATAGGTTGGCTGTCTACCATATATCACCTAAGAAGACATAGGGGGCAAGCGTGGAGAGGGGCGTCTCTAGGGTCCCAGAATAGCTCCGAGCCTTCCCGTCAAACGGGTGTATCCTATCCAGATAAACTTGGGGGACGGAGAGAGAGAGAGAAAGAACGAATACGAAAGTTGTGAGGACTATCCCGAATACTCAGCAGGGAAGGACTACAACACACAGGCACTAGTTGGTAGGCACTGATTTCCACCTGCAAAGGGAACTCTGGATGTGCCTTCGGACCGGCCGGTCACAGACAGCCCAGTTAGCAGTGCTCTGGATTGAGGATCCCGAAGTCTTCAGTAAAAGGTAAAGAGACTGCAACTCTGTGTCCTCGTTATTAACTGCGCCTCACATCATCACCACCTACACTACTGGGAAGCCCATGGGATATACTTCACCTGTGGGAAGGTATACCAAAACCCCAGTGGACCCCAAGCAGCGTTGGTCACCCTGACCGAATACCACAGGTGGCGTCACGAAACCTTGGCCGACTTTCATCACCCCTTTCATTGGACGCCCCTTAGCAGGGTCACAGACCGGGTCCAGCCACCGTGACAACCCTAGAACCGAGATAGAGAGGACCGGTACCGAGTAACCCACGGCCCTCCGTCTGCGGGCGCTCCAACTTGGTGTCACGAACAGGATCATACTTAAGCCTGAAGAATCAGGTCATGTGTGCCTTGGAACGGTGTTGGAATTGTGCTTGAACTGTGACTTATTGCAAAGACTGTGTATTGATCTCTCACAGTAAAAAAAATATTTGGGGTGAATTAGCCTTGACTCACAGAAAAAAAACCCAAAAATCCCTACAGAAATATCATAAAAATTATCCTTTATTATTATAAATATTAAAACCATAAGTGTGCACTTGACAAAACCATCACCAATAGATGCAAGCGTACTATAGGAGAGGCCGGGTAAGTGCCAAGCCCTACACTTTCTCAGTGCACCCTACCTGCCTGCGGAGGTTGGCACCCTATTTTCCTACGCCGTGGCGCCCCCGCTCCTCGTCGGCTATCCCTGCTATCCCTATAGTACCCTAATAGGGTCGGGAGAGAAAATCTCACATATACAATATTTAAATAATGGACTAATTTATGTTCCAATGGGCCGTAAATATATAATTAGTATTGATCTGTTCATCGGGATGAGATCGTGGACTGTCAATTTCTGAAGACATATGACACGTATAAGTTTAGGTTATTTGTGTGTTTCTCTAATCTTTGTAATATTTCTCTTTACTGATATTAATCACCTAAAATCTAAGGTGGTTGCTGGTATTGAAGTGTTGTAGGCATTGAAATGAGGCTATAGAGCCCTTCTACCATACGTGTATCTGTTGCATGCTTTATCTGTCACCGCTGCCCTTCCTAACCATGTAGGTACATGTACCGGGATGTTCCATTTGGAAATGAATATGTGACAGCGCTTGCGCACATGTGATCGCCCTGACGCGTGTGTGCACCATATCATAGAGCCTGGAGGGCTGGAGCCCCCATATCAGGGTGTGCATGCGCGACTGTAGTTGAGCTGCGCAGTATCGCGCGTTGTAACTGTGCAGGAGCATGAGATTCCTCTTGCGCTGTAGCGCGTGCGCGAATGGAGCCTGCTGGCATCTTCCATACTGAGGGGAGCATGCGGGACTCTGGGCTGTTCGGCACCTGCGCATTCTCGCCCTGAGTTGTGGCGGCGTTGCGCGAATGGAGCCTGCTGGCATCTTGTGTACCGGGGGGGCGCATGCGCGACTTTGGACTGATCGGCGCTTGCGCATTGTCGCCCTTATGTGTGTCGGTGACGCGTCTTGTGATGACGCCAGTGCATCTTGGATATACAGGTTATAGGGCCATTGATAGAGAAGCGCCGGAAATGGGGTAAGCATCCCAAGTCTTCAGGTGTTATTAGTGTGGCGGTAATTGGAAGCCCATATAATGCACAGGATCTAGCACTTTCCTGCAGGCGCTACTAAGATAAGGGGACCGGCCCGGTGGTGCAGCTATTTACCATGCTGATATGCTGATATCTTATACAAGCTAAGTAACCCTTTATTATCTGGATGTACTCCTGATGAACCTCTTTTCATTAGAAGGGGAGAAACGCGTTGAGTAAAAAAAGGGACATGTATAATAATCTTTGCATGAGATAGAATGTGGTTTAGTGATCTGGTCAGCACTGTGGTCGCAACAAATAATTATTTTGTCATAGGATGGGACAGTATGTGGCTATCTTGCAAAATTTTATGTATAAGGAGCAAGGGACACAGACTACCAAGCCAGTTGAGACCCCTAGCTCTAGCTAGATATTTTACTGACACATCCATGTCCTCTCAAGCTATCCAT
Source organism: Ranitomeya imitator (assembly GCF_032444005.1). Taxonomy (NCBI): domain Eukaryota; kingdom Metazoa; phylum Chordata; class Amphibia; order Anura; family Dendrobatidae; genus Ranitomeya; species Ranitomeya imitator. Next base: position 694,738,601 of record NC_091283.1, read on the forward strand.
ATTTAAATATTGTATATGTGAGATTTTCTCTCCCGACCCTATTAGGGTACTATAGGGATAGCAGGGCTAGCCGACGAGGAGCGGGGGCGCCACGGCGTAGGAAAATAGGGTGCCAACCTCCGCAGGCAGGTAGGGTGCACTGAGAAAGCGTAGGGCTTGGCACTAACCCGGCCTCTCCTGTGGTACGCTTGCATCTACTGGTGATGGTTTTGTCAAGTGCACACTTATGGTTTTAATATTTATAATAATAAAGGATAATTTTTATGATATTTCTGTAGGGATTTTTTTTTTTTCTGTGAGTCTAGTCTAATTCACCCCAAATATAAATTTTTTTGACTGTGAGAGATCAGTTAGCCTCTATGGCAGGTTTTTTGACGGGACCAATCAACAGAGAGTCATGGGCATTTGACGCCAGGGACATTTTCAGTGACCCCAAAGGTACGAGCGATCCAGCTAAAACACCGGATCTGAAAGATCTATTTCATGAGCTGACTGGTTGCTATAGGGACAATATAAAGTCCTGGTGGGAGGTCCAATCATTGGAGAATTACATCAGAACCAAAATTGTACCCAAAGGGTTGAGACTTAGTATTATACCAGCACGTAGAGCCAGAACACCTGAATTGCTGCAAAAGTGGAAAAACGAATTGGTTGAGAGTTCAATAAGATTTATGCAGATTCTTCTACAAGAAGAGAAAAACACATTTGATAGATCCAGTAAAAAACTTACTGAACTAATAGATAATATTGTTAAACACAAAGGTGATCCAGACTTCAGTAGAAGAGAATCAACACTTCAGACTAATATTAAGAAATTTCAGGCTGATATTAAGGATAGGAAACACAAATAGTTTAACCGTGATAGCTGGGATTTTAAAGAAAACAGAGCATTTGGGTTTCTATCTGAGGAACATTTAGCCCAGATAGGTGAAGCCCCAAGCTTTTCATCATCTGAAGCCGAAACATCGGATAGTGAAAGAGGGGAGTATAGTAGGAACACGGGAGGTAACTTCACCAGCCCGGCTTTTAAACCCCGTAGGGAGAGATGGGGGAGATCTGGAAAAAAGAGGTACACACATGCAGGGGGTGGAAACAACTATCATACTTTTAGCAGTGCTCTGGATTGAGGATCCCGAAGTCTTCAGTAAAAGGTAAAGAGACTGCAACTCTGTGTCCTCGTTATTAACTGTGCCTCACATCATCACCACCTACACTACTGGGAAGCCCATGGGATATACTTCACCTGTGGGAAGGTATACCAAAACCCCAGTGGACCCCAAGCAGCGTCGGTCACCCTGACCGAATACCACAGGTGGCGTCACGAAACCTTGGCCGACTTTCATCACCCCTTTCATTGGACGCCCCTTAGCAGGGTCATGGACCGGGTCCAGCCACCATGACAACCCTAGAACCGAGATAGAGAGGATCGGTACTGAGTAACCCGCGGCCCTGCATCTGGGGGTGCACCATGTGTACCATCCTGATGTGTGAAGCGATAGAGACCTATTTTGGCCAATCATGTGAAAACTGCATCTCCAATATTCCATCATTTGGCGCTAATGATGGAACTTGTTATGGATAATTTTAACATATATGTGTCATTGTATTTCAGATGAATGTTTATATATTATTATATCTGATATTTATTATTTTTTGAATGACTTGCACGATTATAGTTGAGGATATCTTGAACATTTTTCACTTACATATTATGTTTTCACAATCGTCTTTAATATGAAATTATTTTTAATATTCACTTTTAGTACACTAATATAACTTATATTGTATGTACACTGCTCTGGTTCCATTAGCAGTTGGCGTATATATTTCCTCTATTTTCTTACCAGTCCGGTGTGCGCATGTCTGCGGACTGCGCGATCCGGGACATTGCTGATGGCGTTGAGTGGTGATGTGTGCATGTCAGCAACGAAATGGTGAAGGGCCCGGCTGACACGCATCGTTGATACTCTCTGCCGGAAGTGATGTAGTACCCGGCGCTCATTTCCAGATACATGCGCCGTCATCACGGACACCTTGCCAGGCGGGGTTGGAGGCCTTCCTACTGCGCTGTTCTCTTAGGTCCTTGCTGCTCGAAGCTCTGCTCAAGTTCCTCTCCTGCGTGTTGCTTCTAACCTGTATGGCAGACAGCGTGAGCCTATCACGAGCTTTGCCTTTTCACTGGCAGCCCCGGCCTCTTGATCTGCTGAGGTGCCTCTGGGCATTGGGTGTGGCCAGGGAGCTTGCAGACCCCTACCTTCTATATTCGGCTGTTGGGGCGTACAGCACCCACACAGCCAAGGACTCTGGCGTCCTCTTTGTCAGCGCTCAGCTCTGAGGTGAGCTTGGTTCCAGTTCCACTCCCCAGTTTCTCCTCGACTTCCCTCCGCCTCTAGGCCAGAACTTATAGGGAAGCTCCCCTGAAACCGGGTGTTAGAGCTCCCCCTTCTGGTCTGGAGTAAGGAAAAGTGTTGGATGCTGGTATTACCTGGCCTTGCTTCCAGGCATGACCTCACCCTCTGTGAGGGAGGATATGCCACTTGAGCAACCGGACTCCTGGGGTGCCACAGGTCCACCAAAGAATAAAGTACAGACGCTTATATCAAAGAAAAAAGTGCAAAAAATATATAGCATACAAGAGGTAGATAATCATGCAAAGGGATTAGTGAGAAGTACACAGGATATGTAGTGAACAGCAGGTAACCTAAAGGGATGTGTCTCACATAAGGAGGTCGTTGTAAAGGTAGCTAGCAAAGGTGAACTGGGACAGATACTGAGTATGGCAAAGAAAAAATGTATGTGTGAGAATATATGGAGCATATACAGCTATAAATCCATGATGGGTATAAAGAAGGAATATAAAATCATATCATAATGCACAATATCAGTATGTAACAAAATAGATCACGTAGAAATGGAGGCATGCTGTCCCTGGAGCATATGGGGAATAAGGCTGTAGCATACAAAAGTGACAAGCACAAATGTAATTGGATAGTGGAGAGTACCTGGGTAGGATGGTTATCTGTGTGGTCTCATGGGTGGAAGCAGGAACGGGCCCTGATGTGCATTTTGAATCAAATCCTTTGTCAGAGTGTGGCATCCATAGAATACCAGTTTAAAAAGGAGGCTGCGCCAATGAGAGGAGACCAGGAAGATTCGTTGCCGCATGATTGGCCAGGAGGACTCGGACGTCACGAGCGCCTGCGTCATGCAACTAGTGACACAGGCCATAAGTCAGGTGACCGCCGACCGAGTTGCAGACAGCGCATGCGTGCTGGTCCTGGCTCCACATCATGGGTATGTATACGCTGAGGCTAATTTGAAATGACTTGGAGTAAGCAGCGTAATAACCAGAAAGAGTGATGGAAAAAGTAATGGGAGAAGGTGTGTAAATAAAAGACAATATACAAAATAAAAAATATGTTAATGAAGATGCACAATGATAAACAAAATGAGTGAGCATGGTACGATACGATACGATACGATACACTTTATTGATCCCGTGGGAAATTATGGTATCACAGCAGCACAACTTACATCATAAAAATCATAAAGGAATTACCTAGTTGACATGACAGTTTGTTGACAGAAGAACATTATACATTATACATTAGAATAGGACATACACAACGAGTGAACTGAAATGTAGAGAAATAAGTAGACATTCACCTTGGTGGTTTAACCCTAATGTTGTTGTTGTACATTCCCATGGCAGTTGGCACAAACGATTTCCTATATTTTTCTTTCTTACACCTCAGAAGTATTAGCCGGTTGCTGAAGGTGCTCTTCTGTCTCATGAATAGCTCATATAGTGGATGTGCATTATTGTTCATAATTGTCATACACTTTTTCAGAGTTCTTTTCTCCACTACCTCCCCAAAAGAGTCCAGATTGCAGCCGACAGCAGAACTTGCCTTCTTAATAATCTTATTCAGCTTATTAGCATCAGAGGCCCGCACACTACTACCCCAGCACGTGATTGCAAAAAAGATGGCACTTGCCACCACAGATTGGTAGAACATTTCTAACATTTTGCTGCACACATTAAAAGACCTCAGTTTCCTTAGGAAATACAGTCTGCTCATCCCCTTCTTGTAGACAAACTCTGAGTGGCATCTCCAGTCCAGTTTGCTATCCAAATGGACCCCCAAATATTTGTAACTCTCCACCTGCTCTACCTCCTGACCAGCAATAGTGATCGGTAAGCATTCCAACTTAATCCTGCTATAGTTGGCCACCAACTCCTTAGTTTTCTTAACATTTAGTTGTAGATAGTTCCCATTGCACCAATCCACGAAATTCGACACCACCCTTCTATATTCCTCATCCCCCTGATCTCCCCTAATGCATCCCGCAACCACAGAGTCATCCGAAAATTTTTGAAGGTGGCAAAGTTCAGATTTATACTGAAAGTCTGAAGTATACAGTGTGAATAGAAAGGGCGCAAGCACCGTTCCCTGGGGGGCACCTACACTGCTCAGTAATCTGCTTGACACCACTGCTCCCATCTGTACAAACTGTGGCCGATCTGATAGGTAGTCAGTTATCCAATTTCTCGTCCCCACCTCAACCTTCATATCAGTCATCTTTTTGTGTAGTAAAAGTGGCTGCAGGGAGTTAAATGCACTCGAGAAATGGTGTCATGTATGTGCAAAGAGGAAGAAGTTGGATATAAATATGGAAGTGATGGGAGAGCAGACAATATAAAGAAGGAAGATGGAGTGATAGTGTATGGAAGTTGGATGGATGAGGATCAGTACAAGGGTGCAAAAGAAATGTAAAAAAAAATACAGTATACACTGTATATATATATACAGTGGGGCAAAAAAGTATTTAGTCAGTCAGCAATAGTGCAAGTTCCACCACTTAAAAAGATGAGAGGCGTCTGTAATTTACATCATAGGTAGACCTCAACTATGGGAGACAAACTGAGAAAAAAAAATCCAGAAAATCACATTGTCTGTTTTTTTAACATTTTATTTGCATATTATGGTGGAAAATAAGTATTTGGTCAGAAACAAACAATCAAGATTTCTGGCTCTCACAGACCTGTAACTTCTTCTTTAAGAGTCTCCTCTTTCCTCCACTCATTACCTGTAGTAATGGCACCTGTTTAAACTTGTTATCAGTATAAAAAGACACCTGTGCACACCCTCAAACAGTCTGACTCCAAACTCCACTATGGTGAAGACCAAAGAGCTGTCAAGGGACACCAGAAACAAAATTGTAGCCCTGCACCACGCTGGGAAGACTGAATCTGCAATAGCCAACCAGCTTGGAGTGAAGAAATAAACAGTGGGAGCAATAATTAGAAAATGGAAGACATACAAGACCACTGATAATCTCCCTCGATCTGGGGCTCCACGCAAAATCCCACCCCGTGGGGTCAGAATGATCACAAGAACGGTGAGCAAAAATCCCAGAACCACGCGGGGGGAACTAGTGAATGAACTGCAGAGAGCTGGGACCAATGTAACAAGGCCTACCATAAGTAACACACTACGCCACCATGGACTCAGATCCTGCAGTGCCAGACGTGTCCCACTGCTTAAGCCAGTACATGTCCGGGCCCGTCTGAAGTTTGCTAGAGAGCATTTGGATGATCCAGAGGAGTTTTGGGAGAATGTCCTATGGTCTGATGAAACCAAACTGGAACTGTTTGGTAGAAACACAACTTGTCGTGTTTGGAGGAAAAAGAATGCTGAGTTGCATCCATCAAACACCATACCTACTGTAAAGCATGGTGGTGGAAACATCATGCTTTGGGGCTGTTTCTCTGCAAAGGGGCCAGGACGACTGATCCGGGTACATGAAAGAATGAATGGGGCCATGTATCGTGAGATTTTGAGTGCAAACCTCCTTCCATCAGCAAGGGCATTGAAGATGAAACGTGGCTGGGTCTTTCAACATGACAATGATCCAAAGCACACCGCCAGGGCAACGAAGGAGTGGCTTCGTAAGAAGCATTTCAAGGTCCTGGAGTGGCCTAGCCAGTCTCCAGATCTCAACCCTATAGAAAACCTTTGGAGGGAGTTGAAAGTCCGTGTTGCCAAGCGAAAAGCCAAAATCATCACTGCTCTAGAGGAGATCTGCATGGAGGAATGGGCCAACATACCAACAACAGTGTGTGGCAACCTTGTGAAGACTTACAGAAAACGTTTGACCTCTGTCATTGCCAACAAAGGATATATTACAAAGTATTGAGATGAAATTTTGTTTCTGACCAAATACTTATTTTCCACCATAATATGCAAATAAAATGTTAAAAAAACAGACAATGTGATTTTCTGGATTTTTTTTTCTCAGTTTGTCTCCCATAGTTGAGGTCTACCTATGATGTAAATTACAGACGCCTCTCATCTTTTTAAGTGGTGGAACTTGCACTATTGCTGACTGACTAAATACTTTTTTGCCCCACTGTATATATCTATCTATATATAAACTCAATACACATGTGAACCGAACAAGTGAATAGTAGATGCAAGTGATGATGAGTGTAGTGTATAGTACAGTATATACCAATAAAAAATCACAAAGATGACAAAAATAATGGTGATGTGTATCCAGTATAAGAAGGAGAATAATTATATATGCACGTGAAAAATAAGTGGCATGGTGAAAGACTTATTATTCCAGATGACTTCTTCCCATGATAGGTCTTCGTGGTACGCAGAGGCATAGCTAGGGTTTTGGTTCAGGGGGGCGAAGCTTCTGAGTGGGCCCCTAACCAGATAACCTTGATTACAACTTGGTGATGCACCCTAATAGTGGAGGAGAACCTCAGCAGATGACCACGCTGTTACTGAAGATAATCTCTATACAAAGACTAACATAGATATTACCGCCATATGGTCAGTGGTATATACCAGTCCTACAGAACATATAAGAGATCACTGCACAGTTGCAGATAATGACTTACCGCTAACGTCCTTTCTGATGGAATCGTTCACTTGAACCGTCTTTTCCATCTGGCCCAGACCGACATGACAACTTCTTCCAGCAACGACTCACCTGCAGAGAATACAACAAAGACACATTTCACTTCTCACATTCCAGCCCTATCACCATCTATTCCCAACCTGCACAAACTCCTCATCCTGCTGATATCCCAATACTGAGCCACTGCCGCTGTATGTGTCCCTATTCCTGCACCTGATACCCCAATACTGAGCCGCTGCTGCGGTATGTGACCCTATTACTCCACCTGATACCCCAATACTGAGCTGCTGCATATGTGTCTCTATTACTGCACGATACCCCAATACTGAGCTGCTGCCGTATGTGTCCCTATTACTGCACCTGATACCCCAATACTGAGCCTCTGCTGCGGTATGTGACCCTATTACTCCACCTGATACCCCAATACTGAGCTGCTGCATATGTGTCTCTATTACTGCCCGATACCCCAATACTGAGCTGCTGCTGCCGTATGCGTCCCTATTACTGCACCTGATACCCCAATACTGAGCCGCTGCTGCCGTATGTGTCCCTATTACTGCCCCTGATACCCCAATACTGAGCCGCTGCTGCCATATGTGTCCCTATTACTGCACTTGATACCCCAATACTGAGCTGCTGCTGCCGTATGTGTCCCTATTACTGCACCTGATACCCCAATACTGAGCCACTGCTGCCGTATGTGTCCCTATTACTGCCCCTGATACCCCAATACTGAGCTGCTGCTGCCGTTTGTGTCCCTATTACTGCACCTGATACCCCAATACTGAGCCGCTGCTGCCACGTGTCCCTATTACCGCCCGATACCCCAATCCTGAGCCGCTGCTGCCATATGTGTCCCTATTACTGCCCCTGATACCCCAATACTGAGCTGCTTCTGCCGTATGTGACCCTATTACTGCACCTGATACCGCAATACTGAGCCGCTGCTGCTGTATGTGTCCTTATTACTGCACCTGATACCCCAATAGTGAGCCACTGCTGCCCTATGTGACCCCATTACTGCACCTGATACCCCAATACTGAGCCACTGCTGCCATATGTGTCCCTATTACTGCACCTGATACCCCAATACTGAACCGCTGCTGCCGTATGCGTCCCTATTACTGCCGCTGATACCCCAATACTGAGCCGCTGCTGCCGTATGTGACCCTATTACTGCCCGATACCCCTATACTGAGCCACTGCTGCCCTATGTGACCCTATTACTGCACCTGATACCCCAATACTGAGCCGCTGCTGCCCTATGTGTCCCTATTACTGCCCCTGATACCCCAATACTGAGCCGCTGCTGCCGTATGTGACCCTATTACTGCACATGATACCCCAATACTTTGCCGCTGCTATCGTATGTGTCCTTATTACTGCCCCTTCAGCACAGCACAGATAACAATACTAAAAGCAATAATGGATATACAAAACATGAGTTAAAATCAAAATGATAAAATATACATTATATAGAAAAAAGAAATGTTAAATGGACACTAAAAGGGTTTACAGAACAAAGCTAAGGTGCTCCGTCTTAAGTGTCCATATCCATCTAGATTTGAGTTTGACAAGTGGATTGCTATCTTGCTACCTCTAATATTAGAGGAGATCATATCGATCCCTCTAACTTCAAGGAGAGAGGCATCACAGTTATGGAAGGCCTTAGGCTACGTTCACATTTGCGTTGTGCGATGTTGTGTCGGAGATGCAACGCACAACGCAAACAAAAACGCAACAAAACGCACGCTAAAACGCAGCGTTTTGCGACGCATGCGTCCTTTTTTGCCGAATTTTGGACGCAAAAAAAATGCAACTTGCTGCGTCCTCTGCACCCTACGCTTGCGGCAAAAAAAACACATGCGTCGCAAAACGCAGCACAACGCATGTCCATGCGCCCCCCATGTTAAATATAGGGGCGCATGACACCATGCGTCGCCGCGGCTGCACCCGACGCAGCCCCGCAAAACGCTAATGTGAACGTAGCCTTAAAATGGCTTGGTAGCGTTTTCAATGAGGAAATATCCTCAATTTATTTAGCAGACGTGAAACCGAGAACATCTTCACGTATGCGGACTTTAAGGGGGCATGTAGTGAGACCGACATATATGAGAGAACAAGGACAGGTAGCGTAGTACACTACTGCTTTCATAGTGCACGTAATGGGGTGTTTGATAGTATATACTGTTTGTTCATCTGAGCTAGAAAAAAATTGTGCATGAATGATGTTAGGGCTGGTAACGCACTTCCCACATGGTCGACATCCAGTGACCAATGATGAACTTGAAAGGAATGTAGTTGCTTCATTAGTATAATGGCTTTTAACCAAATAGTCACCAAGTTTCTGGACCTACTGAAGGTAATGGGTGTCTGGGACCCAGACATTTAGAGAGAACAGGATCAGAAAGTAAGATTGGCCAAGACTTCTCCAGGAAATGGCGCATCACATCCATATGTCCATGGTATTGGGTGATGAATCTAATGTTTTGGTTAGATCTATTTTTTGTAGAAGAGTATAGGGCAGAATATCTGGACGTATGTTTTGCTCTGTTAAGGGCCCTTTTTATGCACCGACGGCTATATCCCCTGTCGATGAACCTCAATTTGAGATCCACGGCCTGTCTGTAGAAATCATTGTCATTCAAACAAATTCTACGTAACCGTAGAAATTGGTCCACAGGTATAGACCGAATTATAGACGTAGGATGTATGGTTACGATTTAGAACACTTTTGTTTGAAACGCGTAATCCATCACTCACTAATTTAACCACATGTTTTTAAAAGCATTGTAATAAAATGAAGTTTTTAATGTCCACTCAATAACCTGATTTTGGATGTCTGTTGCTGGAACTTTTTTGTTTGATTTCCACAGCCGCTTTTTCCGAGCACCATCCTGGAGTCCACACCCAAAGCCAGAGAAATTCATCTAATGGTCAGCTGAATAACCTTTTTTTTTCTTTTCTATATTGATATATGTTGGAGTCCAGAGTTACTCTGCTACCTCATTATAGTGAATGGATCCTTCGGGGGTTTCATCTGAATCACGTCACTTAGGCATTTAGATGGAAACCACAAAATAAGCAGTCAGCGTAGAACGCCAGATAAATGTGATCCCAAGCATTACGTAAAATGTTCCCAATAAAAGCTTCAACTCAATCCACAAAAAAATGAAGTCCCCACTCAGGTCTGTCATCGGAAACATAGGGGGCTTACACGATACTGGTAGTAAAAAGGCTCTAAAAAAGCGAAATAGCTCCTCACCCTCTAAAAGAAATTTAGCAAATTCTGCGCTCTCAAATCCAAATGCTCCCTCTCTTCTAAGCCCCAGTGTGCTTAAACCACAAATAGTGCCAACATGTTTGGCATATCTGTAGTGATGAGAGCCCGCCTTTTTTACGGGTGCATGTCTCCAGTAGCGCAGGCTGGGCATAACATACTGGTGACAGCAACGTACTGGTCACTAGAGCGTACTAGTCACTACAACAGTAGTAAGCAATTTTCAGTCAGCAACTTCCACTACTGCTTGTTTCTTGAAAACACCCATAGAGTCAAAATCGTCACTACACATGTAGATAAATTCCCAAAAGGGTATAATTTCCAAAATGGGGTCACTTGAAGGAGGATTCTGTTTTTCTAGCATTTAGGTTCTCTGTATATGGAATCCGCAAACTATTCTAGGAAAATCTGCGCTCCAGGAAGCAAATAGCGCTCTGTCCCTCCCGAGTCTCTGCGTACGGCTAAGCAGTACTGTACAGCCACAGGTGGTATTTGTACATTCAGCAGAAATTATGGGACAAATTTTGGTACCATTTTTACCATTTTCCCAGTATGAAAATGTAAAACTTAGGGCTAACACACAATTTTGGTGGTAAAAATGTTTTTTTTTATTACTTTATCTTTTTTCATTTCAATTCCAATTTTTGTTTTTGTTTTTTCATCCTTTTTTTTTTCAGCATTCAGCATGCATATTATCCAAAGTTTTTTTCAGGGGTAAATCCTTTTGGTACAAGATTTATTTATTTACCATGGTTAGCGTGGGCGAATGGGTCTCCCTTCCTGTTATAGGGCAACCATTAGGTTTCTGAGTTTATTATTTAACCAGCGCCTATATTTGCGCTTGCACTATCTTGCTTTTCCTCCAACACAGCCTCTAGCACATCCGAGCTCTGGGACGCTTAATACTTCCAATTGTGCTACATCTCTGCCCTCTTTTTCCAGCACTTGGCTTGTGCATGCGCCTGACACCAACACTGACGACTACGTGATGTCAACCTTTTCAGTCCAGCGCCCTCGTTCGCGCATGCGCTGGACATTGCCGTTCGGCCATCTTGCTCCTCTCGACAGCGCTGTGAGTCCTCCCTTTTGCCTTGGCCGCACTGCACTTCGGCATCAGGTGACTTCTGGGTCTGGGACGCCGGCCTGCACAGCTTCTTGCGGTTCAAGCTACTTAGGTATGCTAAGGTGTTGTATTTGTCCACATCATTACACCCGCTCCTGACGAAGCCACTTTGGTGGTGATACGCATTGGGCTCTAGTGCCCCCGTACCTCTGACCCATACCCCCACTGGTCATGCTTTTTAGGTATTTATCTTCCAACTTTGGGGGTAAGCATGTTCTCCAGCCCTATCTAAAGCTTTAAGGCAATCTTTATGGCGTTGCAAAGCTTCAGACTTTGATCCTCCTGTGCCACACACAGACATGTGAGTAGGTTTTCCCCTGATGAAGCTGCTGAGGCAGCGATACGCGTGGGGCCTGTGTGCTCCATACCCCCTGTATCTACCTTTTGGCTATTGTGCCGATCCCTTTACTGGCCTTATGGGGACTTAGCTCTGGCTAGTGACTTTGTACCGCTTATGCCTGCCACACTTTTATCTTCAAACGGCTCCGCTTACATTTGCCAGCAGATCAGTAACAGGTTGTATCTGTCTTGATTTCCCTTAATCACCCCTATTGGGTTCCTGGGGTGGACATACATCAGTATGTACACCAGTTACCGATGGTGATATCTTTGGGCATTTTTTGCATTAGGCGGATATATACAAGTCGTTTATGCATATATGGTTATTTCTTAGGGGATACTCCATACAGAATCTTGGTAGGTGGGCATATTGAGGGGATTTTCATTCGTTTATCTGTGATGTTTTTGAGGGTATGGTATATGCATTATATTGTGTTTTCATGTTTTAAATGTTTTTAATAGTTTTCTGAGGTGCAATGAAGATGTTTTTGATATGTTTACATATATACAGTGGGGCAAAAAAGTATTTAGTCAGTCAGCAATAGTGAAAGTTCCACCACTTAAAAAGATGAGAGGTGTCTGTAATTTACATCATAGGTAGACCTCAACTATGGGAGACAAACTGAGAAAAAAAAATCCAGAAAATCACATTGTCTGTTTTTTAATCATTTTATTTGCATATTATGGTGGAAAATAAGTATTTGGTCAGAAACAAAATTTCATCTCAATACTTTGTAATATATCCTTTGTTGGCAATGACAGAGGTCAAACGTTTTCTGTAAGTCTTCACAAGGTTGCCACACACTGTTGTTGGTATGTTGGCCCATTCCTCCATGCAGATCTCCTCTAGAGCAGTGATGTTTTTGGCTTTTCGCTTGGCAACACGGACTTTCAACTCCCTCCAAAGGTTTTCTATAGGGTTGAGATCTGGAGACTGGCTAGGCCACTCCAGGACCTTGAAATGCTTCTTACGAAGCCACTCCTTCGTTGCCCTGGGGGTGTGCTTTGGATCATTGTCATGTTGAAAGACCCAGCCACGTTTCATCTTCAATGCCCTTGCTGATGGAAGGAGGTTTGCACTCAAAATCTCACGATACATGGCCCCATTCATTCTTTCATGTACCCGGATCAGTCGTCCTGGCCCCTTTGCAGAGAAACAGCCCCAAAGCATGATGTTTCCACCACCATGCTTTACAGTAGGTATGGTGTTTGATGGATGCAACTCAGTATTCTTTTTCCTCCAAACACGACAAGTTGTGTTTCTACCAAACAGTTCCAGTTTGGTTTCATCAGACCATAGGACATTCTCCCAAAACTCCTCTGGATCATCCAAATGCTCTCTAGCAAACTTCAGACGGGCCCGGACATGTACTGGCTTAAGCAGTGGGACACGTCTGGCACTGCAGGATCTGAGTCCATGGTGGCGTAGTGTGTTACTTATGGTAGGCCTTGTTACATTGGTCCCAGCTCTCTGCAGTTCATTCACTAGGTCCCCCCGCGTGGTTCTGGGATTTTTGCTCACCGTTCTTGTGATCATTCTGACCCCACAGGGTGGGATTTTGCGTGGAGCCCCAGATCGAGGGAGATTATCAGTGGTCTTGTATGTCTTCCATTTTCTAATTATTGCTCCCACTGTTGATTTCTTCACTCCAAGCTGGTTGGCTATTGCAGATTCAGTCTTCCCAGCGTGGTGCAGGGCTACAATTTTGTTTCTGGTGTCCTTTGACAGCTCTTTGGTCTTCACCATAGTGGAGTTTGGAGTCAGACTGTTTGAAGGTGTGCACAGGTGTCTTTTTATACTGATTACAAGTTTAAACAGGTGCCATTACTACAGGTAATGAGTGGAGGAAAGAGGAGACTCTTAAAGAAGAAGTTACAGGTCTGTGAGAGCCAGAAATCTTGATTGTTTGTTTCTGACCAAATACTTATTTTCCACCATAATATGCCAAAAAAATGATAAAAAAACAGACAATGTGATTTTCTGGATTTTTTTTTCTCAGTTTGTCTCCCATAGTTGAGGTCTACCTATGATGTAAATTACAGACGCCTCTCATCTTTTTAAGTGGTGGAACTTGCACTATTGCTGACTGACTAAATACTTTTTTGCCCCACTGTATATGCTTCTGATTTTTCTTGTGGTTGTGCATACCTTATGAGTCTATCTTTTCTCTGTTCTGTTATGTGAGCAGGTTTTGGTCATACCTGCTTTCATCTACTATATAAAGCTGAATGTGTGTGTGTGTGTGTGTGTGTATGTGTGTATGTCCGGGATTGGCATCTGCACCGTCGCAGCTACAGCCACAAAATTATGCACAGTCACACGTCTGGACCCCGAGAGCGTCATAGGCTATATTGTGAGGTGAAATTTTAACCCCGCGCGTTCCAATTCACCAAACTATTTTGCCCCTATCTACATAATGGGGAAAAAAGTGAAAGGAAAAGTGTTGGAGGAGTCGCAGCTACAGCCACAAAATTTTGCACAGTCACATGTCTGGACCCTGAGAGCGTCATAGGCTACGTTGTGAGGTGAAATTTTAACCCCGCGCTTTCCAATTCACCAAACAATTTTGCCCCTATCTACATAATGGGGAAAAAGTGAAATGAAAAGTGTTGGAGGCGTCGCAGCTACAACCACAAAATTTTGCACAGTCACACGTCTGGACCCTGAGAGCGTCATAGGCTATGTTGTGAGGACAAATTTTAACTCCGCGCTTTCCAATTCACCAAACTATTTTTCCCCTATCTACATAATGGGGAAAAGTGAAAGGAAAAGTGTTGGAGGCAAATTGACAGCTGCCAGATGTGAACAAGGGGGACTTAAAGAATGAGAGCGATGGCGCAAAAGAGTATATACCGTACAGTTGCTAAGGTGGGGCCCCGACATGAGATACTCACCACACACGGGGATATGAACACACACACAAAATGCGACACACACTACCACGTGCTTGAACACATATACCACCCGCAGCACACATTTCACCACACATACACCAACCTCGCCACATAAAAGTCGAAACACAAAAGTCGCCGCTCAAAACTCGCCACGCGCAAAACTCGCCACATGCAAAAACTAGGCTCGCGCAAAACTCGCCACAAGTGCAAAACTCACCTCATGGAAAACTCACCACACGCAAAACTTGCACACGCGGAAAAATTGCCACATGCACAAAAGTTGCAACACATGCAAAAGTTGCCTCACACAAAACTTGCACATACTCAAAAGGCACCACACATAAAACTCGCCACGCGCAAAACTCGCCATGCGCAAAACTTGCTGCACACAACTTGCTACACTAACCTGTCACATGCAACTCGACACACAAAAAGTTGCTACACGCATGTTGCCACACAAAACTCATCTCACAAAAGTCGCTACATGCATGTCGCCGCACACAACTCAACACACACAACTTGACAAACGAAACTCGCCCTAAAACACACACAAGTCTGGTATTATCCTTCAAAAATAAAAATCTGATTAATAAGCAGACAAACTACAAGAGCAACAAATGTACCATATAGGAAATATGGCAGCTGTCAGTCACATGACCTGTCTATTATGTGTATGTGTGAGCTAATATATACTGCCAGGGGGAGGGCTTCCTGTTGGCTGGGGATTTATCAGGCTGCCAATTTAGCTTACAAATACTGAGGTAAAAATACTGAGCAAATAACGTGTGAACGAGGTCTAATATAGGAGATCACACAGGTATATACTATATACAGGGGAGATGACACACAGATATATACTATATACAGGAGGAGATGACACACAGGTATATACTATATACAGGAGCAGATTACCTACACGTATATACTATATACAGGAGGAGATGACATACAGGTATATGCTATATATAGAAGATGACATACAGGTATATACTATATACAGGAGATGACACACAGATATATACTATATACAGGGGAGATGACACACAGGTATATACTATATACAGGAGGAGATGACATACAGGTATATACTATATATAGAAGGAGATGACATACAGGTATATACTATATATAGGAGGAGATGACATACAGGTATATACTATATATAGGAGGAGATGACATACACGCATATACTATATACAGGGGAGATGACACACAGCAGGTATATACTATATACAGAGGAGATGACATACAGGTATATACTATATACAGGAGATGACAAACATGTATATACTGAGGTGAAAATGAGAGGTGTGAGTGCAAAATGAGAGGAGTGAGGGAAAATAGTGGAGTGATCGGAAAATGACAGATGTGAGGTCGAAATGACAAGTGTTAGGGGGGAATGAGAGGAGTGAGGGAGAAAATGAGAGGTGTGAGGGAGAAAATGAGAGATGTGAGGGGGAAAATTAAAGATGTGATTGGGAAAATGAGAGGCGTGATGGGAAAATAAGAGAAGTGACGTGCTGTAACTAACCACAGATATTTACTATGCCCATGCAACGCCGGGCTCTTCAGCTAGTTCTATATATGGCACCTGGCACCTGATATCCTCTGCAGTCGATCATTCAGACTTAGCATTTATTCTTATTGTGAGTTCTGGCACAGGATTCTGCGCGTTTTTGAACGTTGGGAAATTTAATACCTTATTATTTTCTTACACGCATGGGCCAGCTCTGCTATATGATTGTTGATGTTATTTTGTTCATGCAGTGTATTGCTGTGTCCTTGAGTTTTTGTCCGGCGGTTGACCCTATTATGGGGATGTACAATATTTCTGTTTTTAAATGTTTTTAAATTTTGGGTGTCTGTGGCTTTCAATAAACTTTCTTTTTGAGTACATATTGGTGGTCCCGGTTTACAGCATGTCCTCCTCTTGTTTCTTGTAAGGCATTTTCAAATGGGGCAGTCCTACTTTACGTTTTTTATATTCGCTGTGCAGTTATGGCCTCCTAAATGTATTAAAAGCAAAACCACATTAAACGCAAATTGTACCTGAAGCATTTCTGAATCACTCCCATGGCACCAGAAAGGTGAGAATATAAAAAACGTATAGTAGGACTGCCCCATTTGAAAATGCCTTGGCGTGGCGCAGTAGCTCAAAGAATTCACCAATTGTTTGCTAAATGTCTCATTTTGAAATACAGTTAGAAATTAATATATATGTGCATACGCACTTTATGTATTGCGTTCTGAGCATAAGCAGCGCTGGCTTCACCCCCTTTTTTATTTTGACATTGCTTTGTGGCTGACCACCACTGTTGCCGTGCGCGCTGGGTTATGCATGCCATTCTTTCTGTGTTCATTCTCATTGATCTAGGCTGCTGTACACACATACAGCAGCCCTGCCCTAGGCTCTGTTTGATTGTGCACCTGTGTCTGGGCCTGTCTCACCCTTCATCTGTGGTGCTGGTTAGGCAGTGTGGAGTTTGAACCTGAAACATCTATGTCCAGACCTGGTCAACCTTTATCTACGCTTGCCCTTTCTGGTGCCATGTGTTGTGAATTCAGCTTTTGGGCTCCCTCCGGTGGTTGTAGAGGGTAATGCAGTTGTGCCTGGATTGCAGGAGTGGACAGGTGTATCTACTAATTGCAGGACTGACTGGGGTATATAGCTTTGCAGGATCCTTTAGTCTGTGCCAGTTGTCCATTGTTCTTGAAGGATTCACTTCCCTGCTGGTCTCTCCAGTTTGCTGTGTTTTTCTACAAAGATAAGTCCTGGCTTTGTTTTTGCTGTCCACCTGCAGTGGACCTTATAGTTCTGTGCATTTTCATGTTTTTGTCTTATCCAGCTTGGTCTGTGAAGGATATTTTGCAGCCTAGCTATTTCTCTGGAGATGCAGATATACCCCCCATGTCTTTAGTCAGATGTGGTGATCCGTATTTTCTGTGGTGGATATTTTCTAGTGTTTTTATACTGACCGCATAGTACTCTGTTCTATTCTTTCTTTTTAGCTAGTTTAGCCTCCTATGCTAAAATCTGATTTCATATCTGTGTATGTTTTTTTCCCTCTCCTCTCACAGTCAATATTTGTAGGGGGCTATCTATCCTTTGGGGATTTTCTCTGAGGCAAGATAGGTTTCCTGTTTCTGTCTTTAGGGGTAGTTAGATCTTAGGCTGTGCCGAGGGGTCTAGGGAGTGTTAGGTACCCCCCACGGCTACTTTTAGTTGCGCTGCTAGGTTCAGGGTTTGCGGTCAGTACAGGGACCACCTTCTCCAGAGTACGTCTCATGCTGCTCCAAGGCCACCAGATCATAACAGCCATGGGAGTGATTCAGAAATGCTGCAGGCACAATTTACATTTAATGTGGTTTTGATTTTAATACATTTAGGAGGCCGTAATGGCACAGCGAATATAAAAAACATAGAGTAGGACTGCCCTATTTGAGAATGCCTTGGCATGGTGGGGTGGCTAAAAGAATTCATCAATTGTTTGCTAAATGTCTCATTTTGAAATACAGTTAGAAGTTAATATGTGCATATGCACATCACTCTCATTCCCTTCTTTTGAGGTCCACACCATCAGACTCTTCCGTCCTTTGTCCCTCAGAATAGCGGTCATTTACCGGCCCCCAGGCTCACCCACTCACTTCCTGGACCATTTCTCTGCCTGGCTGCCGCACTTCATGTCCTCAGAACTCTCAACCCTTATCCTAGGAGACTTCAACATCCCCATTAACAGCCCCACTTCCACATCTGCATCCCGACTTCTATCACTAACCACTTCGCTCGGCCTCTAACAGCTCTCAACCTCTGAGACACACAAGGACGGTAACACCCTTGACCTGGTCTTTGTCCGGCTGTGTTCAATCTCCTACCTAAACAACTCACCGCTTCCCCTCTCTGACCACAACATTCTCTCTATTATGACCCGAGAAGTGGACCCTCTGGGTCACGGCTACAGAGCCCCCGAAGGCGAGCAGACCAGATGGAGCCACCCCCTATACAGGGAGTGTTTGGGACAGGCCCAAGGAGGGTGAAGCCGCAACTGCCGGAGCCAAAGGGACGACTGATATAAGAACCAGAGATGGGTCAGAGGACAAGGGAGAGGTGGTGTCACAGAGGCAAACAGATCAGAGGAGTCACAGGACGAGCAGAGTATGTAGGGAAATGTACTGACCGGTATGAAGGAGACACACGATAGATGGGGAACGTCAGAAACACAGGACTGGCAAGGACGGCTGGAACACAGGACTGGCAAGACGGCAGGAACACGGGACTGGCAAGACGGCGGGAACACAGGATTGACAAGGCAGCAGGAACACAGGACTGGCGAGACAGCAGGAACACAGGACTGGCACGGAGACAGGAACACAGGACTGGCACAGAGGCAGGAACACAGGACTGGCACGGAGGCAGGGACACAGGACTGGCACGGAGGCAGGAACACAGAGCTGGCACGGAGGCAGGAACACAGGGCTGGCATGGAGGCAGGAACACAGGACTGGCAAGGAAGGCGACAATGAGACAAGGACCAAAACAGAGTAAAAGCTGGTGGAGCCAAGGAAACTAAAGGGATGCCGGCAAGGAGCCGACAAACACGATAGACGCAAAGGCGTCTAACCAGGGCCACTGCAGGAGTGAAATACCCGATGGGCGCCGCCATATTGGGGCGGAGCCAATGGGTCACGAACTCCCAGGAGCTCCAGCGGTACGAGAAGCTCGTCTGCGCATGCGCGGACCGGCAAAGGGACGAGCACCCCGGAAAGCAGAGACAGAGGAGCGAGGAGGAGCGTCGGGAGCGCGCCGGCCGGAAAGGTAAGTATAGGATGGCGTAACACTCTCCTTCATGCTCATAAATCCTCGCTCACCCCAGCACCCTCCTACCTACCAATCAGTCAGAAATCTACAAGCCATTAACCCTCATACACTTTCAGATTCCTTACACTCATCACTGTCCCCAATCTCCTCTTTTTCCTGTCCTGATCTGGCGGTACATCACTACAATGACACTCTTAGAAGCACCCTAGACCAAGTAGCTCCCCTCACCCTCAGAACCTCCAAACACAGAGTAAAACAGTCCTGGCTCACATCACAAACCCGATTTCTCCAGCGATGCTCTAGGAGTGCTGAACGCTTATGGAGGAAAATTCGCACACCAGAAGACTTCATACACTTCAAATTTATGTTAAAAACCTATAACTCTGCCCTTCACATTGCCAAACAGACCTACTTCACTACTCTGATCTCCTCACTATCCAACAACCCCAAGAAACTTTTTGACACCTTTCACTCCCTCCTCAGGCAAAAAGCTCAAGCCCCTATCACAGACATTTGTGCTGATGACCAGGCCTCCCACTTTATAGAGAAAATAGACAATATCCGTCAGGAAATCCGCTCCCAGACACCAAGTTCAGTGACTCCCATCCCTCCCTGCATTTCCAACTGGCTCACTCTCCACATTTGATCCCATCACAGAAGAAGAAGTCTCCAGGCTCCTCTCTTCTTCTCGTCCGACCACATGCTCTACCGACCCATTCCCTCTCATCTCCTCCAGTTTCTCTCTCCAGTCGTCACTACTCACCTAACTACAATCTTTAATCTCTCACTCTCCTCTGGCATTTTCCCGTCCTCCTTCAAACACTCTATCATTACTCCGTCACTAAAGAAACCCACCCTCGACCCATCCTGCACAAACAACTACAGACCGGTCTCCAATCTCTCCTTCATCTCTAAACTCTTGGAGCGCCTAGTCTACTCCTGCCTTACCCGTTACCTTTCCATTCACTCCCTCCTAGACCCTTCACAGTCCGGCTTCCGCCCCCTACACTTGACTGAAACTGCACTCATCAAAGTGACCAACGACCTCCTGACAGCAAAATGTAACGTTGACCACTCTCTGCTCATTCTTCTCGATCTTTCTGCAGCTTTCGACACTGTTGACCACCCTCTCTTACTCTCTAGGCTCCAGTCACTTGGCATTAAGGACACTGCTCTCTCCTGGTTCTCCTCCTATCTTTCTGACCATTCCTTCAGTGTTCCATTCTCTGGCTCCACTTCATCTTCTCTTCCTCTCACTGTCGGGGTACCTCAGGGTTCAGTCCTTGGCCCCCTTCTCTTCTCCCTCTACACAGCCCCAATTGGACAGACCATCAACAGATTTGGCTTTCAGTACCATCTTTATGCCGACGACACACAGCTATATACGTCATCCCCTGGCCTTACTCCTGCTGTACTACAGAACGCCACTGACTGTCTGTCCGCAGTCTCTGACATCATGTCTGCTCTCTATCTGAAACTCAACCTCTCCAAAACTGAACTTCTTCTGCTCCCACCATCTACTAACCTCCCTAAACCTGACGTTTCCCTCTCTGTGAGTGGCACTATAATAACACCCCGGCAGCAGGCGCGCTGTCTGGGTGTTATGTTTGACTCCGATCTCTCCTTCACATCCCATATACAATCTCTTGCCCGCTCATGCCGCTTACACCTAAAGAACGTCTCTAGAATCCGCCCTTTTCTCACCATAGAAACAACAAAAACCATCACTGTCACCCTGATCCACTCCCGCCTGGACTACTGCAACGCTCTATTAATTGGCCTCCCCCTCACTCGACTTTCCCCTCTCCAGTCAATCCTTAATGCAGCAGCCAGGGTCGTCTATCTAGCTAATCGTTACTCGGACGCGTCCGCTCTTCACCAATCATTACACTGGCTGCCCATTCATTACAGGATACAATTCAAAGTACTTGTTCTCACCCACAAAGCTCTTTACAGTGCAGCACCCCCTTACATGTCCTCCCTCATTTCTGTCTATCGGCCTAACCGACCTCTTCGCTCTGCAAATTACTTTCGACTAACCACTGCACTAATCCGTACCTCCCACTCCCGACTACAAGACTTCTCCTGTGCTGCGCCAATCCTCTGGAATGCTCTACCCCAAGAAATTAGGACCATCCACAATTTACATAGTTTTAGGCGCTCCCTCAAAACACATTTGTTCAGAGCGGCCTACCATGTTCCCTAATCAGTTATTTTGTTTGTGTGTAGCCCATTCACTACTTCCATCTATCCCCACTCCCTGAAGATGGCTGGACCATCATTGTAAATACATCATTGTAAATACACACCTGTACTTTGTATTTCCCCACCTCATTGTAGATTGTAAGCTCTCACGAGCAGGGTCGTCTTGTGTCGCTTTAATTATTGTATTATTAACATTGTTACTTATGACTGTTGTGTTTGAAGCTGTTAAACTGTAAAGCGCTGCGGAATATGTTTGCGCTATATAAATAAAGATTATTATTATTATATGCACTTTATGCATTGCGTTCTGACCATAAGCAGCGCTGGCTTCTCCCCCTTTTTAGTTTTTTCCTGTTACCCTTGTGAAAATAAAAAATTGTGGTTAAAACACATTTTTATGTAAAAAAAAAAAAATTTTAAATTTTCACAGCTCAACATTATAAATTTATGTGACGCACCTGGAGGTTCAAAGTGCTCACCACACATCTACATAAAATTATTGGGGGTCAAGTTTCCAAAATAGGATCACATGTGGGATGTTTCCACTGTTTAGGCAGTTTAGGGGCTCTCCAAATGTGACATGGCACACAGACTATTCCATCAAAGTATCATGGTATAGGACATGGTTAATTTCCTGCTCTGTCAGGGTTAATGTTGCTGGCCTCTCTTTGGATTTGTGAGGGGTATTCATACACACTCCGGACTAGGATTCCCTGTCAGCTATACTTTCGTTTATCTGTGTGTCTGACTCCTTGAGTGTGTGCTCGGTTTGCATTTGCACTCTGTGCGCTACTCTGCTTGTTTGTTCTGCTGGTTTTCTGACCTTTGGCTCCCTTTCTGACTATCCCTCCACCTCACCCTTGGTTACCTCGTTATCTCCTGGTTTGATCTTGGCACGTTTAATTACTCTCCAATGTACACCCTCCTCTGCACCCCGGCGTCTGGCGCTGCCCTCGACCACCTCCTTTCCTTTCACGTGGTTCAGGTTCTGTTTGCTACCTGGTGAGTTTCCCGCTGCTCTGCTCTCAGCTCCCTTGCTGTGGCGCGCAGCTCTCCCCGCAGCAGTTATACCCGGCATTCGTGACACAAAGTCTGTGCTCTGAACCATCACTCCTTTCCTTACGAGATCTGCCGTGTGCCCAAACAGTAGTTTTCCCCCATATATGGGGTATCTGCATACTCAGGAGAAATTGCATAACAAATTTTGGGGTCAATTTTTTTCCCATTATCCTTGTGAAAATAAAAAATTGGGGCTAAAACATCATTTTTGTGGAAAAAATTTGATTTTTAAATTACCGTATATACTCGAGTATAAGCCGAGATTTTCAGCCCAAATTTTTGGGCTGAAAGTGCCCCTCTCGGCTTATACTCGAGTCACGGTAGCGGTGGGGTCGGCGGGTGAGGGGGAGAGGGCGCTGAGGCATACTTACCTAGTCCCAGCGATCCTGGCGCTCCCCCTGCCGTCCCACGGTCTTCTGTGCTGCAGCTTCTTCCCTTCTTCAGCGGTCACGTGGGACCGCTCATTAGAGAAATGAATAAGCGGCTCCACCTCCCATAGGGTGGAGCCGCCTATTCATTTCTCTAATCAGCGGTAACGGTGACCGCTGATAGAGGAAGAGGCTGCGGCACAGAAGACCGTGGGACGGCAGGGGGAGCCGGACGTCGGGACCAGGTAAGTATGTAATATTCACCTGTCCGCGTTCCAGCCGCCGGGTGCCGCTCCATCTTCCCGGCGTCTATCTGCGCTCTGACTGTTCAGGTCAGAGGGCGCGATGACGCATATAGTGTGCACGGCGCCCTCTGCCTGATCAGTCAGAGCGGGGAGACGCCGGGACCGGAGGCTGGGAGCTGCAATCAAGAAAGGTGAGTATGGCTTTTTTTTTTTTATTGCAGCAGCAGCAGCAGCAGCGGCGGCACAGATTTATACCGAGCATCTATGGGGCAGTATGAACGGTGCAGAGCACTATATGGGGCAGATATGGGGCAATATGAACAGTGCAGAGCACTATATGGGGCAATATGAACAGTGCAGAGCACTATATGGGGCAGATATTGGGCAATATGAACAGTGCAGAGCACTATATGGGGCAGATATGGGGCAATATGAATGGTGCAGAGCACTATATGGGGCAGATATGGGGCAATATGAACAGTGCAGAGCACTATATGGGGCAGATATGGGGCAATATGAACGGTGCAGAGCACTATATGCGGCAGATATGGGGCAATATGAACAGTGCAGAGCACTATATGGGGCAGATATGGGGCAATATGAACAGTGCAGAGCACTATATGGGGCAGATATGGGGCAATATGAGCGGTGCAGAGCACTATATGGGGCAGATATGGGGCAATATGAACAGTGCAGAGCACGATATGGGGCAATATGAACAGTGCAGAGCACTATATGGGGCAGATATGGGGCAATATGAACGGTGCAGAGCACTATATGGGGCAGATATGGGGCAATATGAACGGTGCAGAGCACTATATGGGGCAGATATGGGGCAATATGAACGGTGCAGAGCACTATATGGGGCAGATATGGGGCAATATGAACAGTGCAGAGCACTATATGGGGCAGATATGGGGCAATATGAACGGTGCAGAGCACTATATGGGGCAGATATGGGGCAATATGAACGGTGCAGAGCACTATATGGCAGAGCTATGGGGAAATATGAACGGTGCAGAGCACTATATGGCAGAGCTATGGGGAAATATGAACGGTGCAGAGCACTATATGGCACAGCTATGGGGCAATAATGATCTATTTTTATTTTTGAAATTCACCGGTAAATGCTGCATTTCCACCCTAGGCTTATACTCGAGTCAATAAGTTTTCCCAGTTTTTTGTGGCAAAATTAGGGGGGTCGGCTTATACTCGGATCGGCTTATACTCGAGTATATACGGTACACAGCTCAACGTTTTACATTTCTGTGAAGCACCTAGAGGTTCAAAGTGCTCACCACACATCTAGATAACTTCCTTGGGGGGTCCGGTTTCCAAAATAGGGTCACTTATGGGGGGTTTCCACTGTTTAGGCATATCAGGGGCTCTCCAAACGCAACATGGCGTCTGTTAATTATTCCAGCAAATTTTACATTCAAAAAGTCAAATGGTGCTCCTTCACTTCCGTGCCTTTTTGTGTGCCCAAACAGGGGTGTCCTTCACATATGAGGTATCGGCTTGCTCAGGAGAAATTGCACAACAAATTGTATTGCAAAAAATTTAAAAGTTTGAAAATTGCAAAATGTACAAAATTTTCACCAACTTTCATTTTTTTTCACAGATAGATGCATGTCATATTGAAGAAATTTTACCACTATCATGAATTACAATATGTCACAAAAAACAATCTCAGAATCAGTTGAATCCACTGAAGCGTAACAGAGCTATAACCTCATAAAATGACAGTGGTCAGAATTGAAAAAATTGGCCTGTTCAGAAAGCTGTAAACAGGCTTCAGGGTGAAGGAGTTAAAGTAGTCTGTTGTGGATCTTGTGTTTAGGATCATTATTAGTTACGGATCGTCAATGTTCAGGTCTGGCGGGTTCTGACAAAGTTTTTAAAAAGTTCGGTTTGGGTAACTGACGGTACCTGAACTTCATTTAAATGAATGGGTGGCCTGAACATCCAACGTTTAGCATGCTGTCATCTGTGTGACAGCGTGGGAAACAGCGTCTCTGACCTGTGATAACATTACACATTACCGCAAGTCACAGCGCTGCGGTTCCCACACTGTAAAACAGATGACAGCGTGTGAGCCAGCCCAGCAGCTGTGATCGGCGGTAAAAAAGGTTATAGATGGTCAATCAGGCATCTGCTGATGAGAATACTACTACTCTCATCAGCGTATGCCTGCTCTCGGTGATAGGAGCAAGAGCAGGCAACACAGCTGAGAGTAGTACTCTTATTATCTGGCACCTGTGCATTATAATAAAGATGTCAGTGTGATGAAGTACAGTTAGTGAGTGTGTGTTTTACTGTGCAATGTATTTATTGAATAAATGAAAAAATAAATGCAATAAATGGCTTTGGGTCTCTCGTAATTTTCATAACCAACTGAGAGAAAGTTGACGACTAGGGGCTGATGTTTACAGGCTGGAAACGGGTTAATATCGATAAAGGTTCCCAGGCTATTAATATCATCTCACAGCTGTTTGCTTAGCCTCTACTGGTTATTATAGTGGACACCCCCTATAATTACTAATCAGCAAAGGCTAAACAGACAGCTGCAAGCTGATATTACCTAGAAAGGGGCCATGGATATTGGCCCCCTCCTAGATTAAGAATATCAGCAATCAACTGCCTCAGAAACGGCACAACCACACGATGCACCAATTCTGGAGCTTAGCCTTGCTCTCCCTACTTGCCCTGGTGCACTTTTATGTGGGGTAATATTTGTGGGGTTGATGTCAGCTTTGTAATATGAACTGACATCAAGCCCAGGGGTTAGTAATGGAGAGGCATCTATAAGACGTTCCCATTACTAACCCCATAGAGAACATTTAATAAAGACACACACAGAAAAAAAGTCCTTTATTTGAAATAAACACACCCCACCCCTTTTACCCATTTATTACTGTAAAATTAAAAATAATAAAACACCATATTCCTCACCTGTCCGCCGATAATCCATTTGTCCCACAAAGATCCCAACACTGCTACATCTTAATTGCAAGGCTGAGCAGTGGCGTGATGCTAGGAGACACTAAAGTGAGCCTGAGAACTGCTGCCTGTGATTGGTGATAACCTCAATGACGTCATGGCAGGCCACTGAAGCTGTGCTCTCAGTCTCAGCTCAGTGTTTCAGGTGATTCATTGCTGAGCGGTGGCATCCAGATGTTAGAGCACATCGTGGGACATATGGATTATCGTCGGACACCTGAGGACTCTGATGCTTTATTATTTTTAATTTTACAGTAATAAATAGGTGAAAGAGGGTTGGAAGTGTTGCTTTCAAATAAAGGAGTCTGTTTTTATTTGAAATAAAGGACTTTTCTCTGTGACCCTACTTTTATTCCATTTGACTATGGTGTTAGTAATGGGGTATCTTATAGAGCCCTCTCCATTATTAACCTGTGGGCTTGATGTCAGCTCATATTACAAAGCTGACATCAACCCCACAAATATTACTCCACTTTCCACCACAGCAGGGCAAGTGGGAAGAGCTGGGCAAAGCACCAGAATTGGTGCATCTAATAGCTGCGCCTTTTCTGGAGAGGCTGCGGGCTGCTATTTTTGGACTGGAGAGGATCAATATCCATGGTCCCTACACAGTCTGATAACTCCATCCCCCAGCTGTCTGCTCTAGCTTGGCTGGTTGTCAAAAATGAAAGGGGTCCCCATGCCGTTTTTCCCAATAATTTATATTAAAGAATAAAAAAAAAACGGTGTGGGGACCCCTGTATTTTTGATAACCAGCCAAGATAGCACTTACAACTGAGGGCTGGTATTCTCAGAATGGGAAGGGGCCATGGAAATTTCCCCCCTCTCACCTGAACCTGAACAGTAACATGGACTTCAGTAGGAGGTTCGAGTTCGGGGTCCATGCTCGGGCACTAGGTGTTTGGTACAGACCCCAAACTTTACCATTCAGTTTCGCCCATCCCTAATCATTATCCATTTGTAGAAGCCATCTTTTCAACTTCCTTTTACAGATGGGGTTATTTTTATATCAATAATTTGTTGAAATTTCATTGAATCCATTCTTCCCTCTACCCATGAAATGTTCCCCATGCTATTGACTGCAACACAACCCCAAAGCATGATTAATCCACCCCCATGTTTAATGGTTGGAGAGATGTTTCCATGAAATTCTGTCCCCTTTTTTCTCCAGACATACCTTAGATCATTGTGGCCAAATAGTTCAATTTCAACCCCATCAGTCCACAGGACCTGCTTCCAAAATGCATAAGGCTTACTTAGATGTTCTTTTGTATACTTCTGATGTTGAATTACGGTGTATGGTGAGGATGCAGGAGAGGTTTTCTTCTGATGACTCTTCCATGAAGGCCATAATCCAACGAGCAGATCTCACTGAAATTTTGCTTGGTCTTCCAGATCTTATCTCGACCTCAACTGTTCCTATTAACTGCCATTTCTTAATTACATTTTGAACTGAGGAAAGGACAACTTGAAAACGCTTTGCTATCATCTTACAGCCTTCTCCAGCTTTGTTGGCCTCTACCATTTTAATTTTCAGAGTGCTAGGCAGCTGATTAGAAGAACCCATGGCTGCTGTTTTTTTACACCATCTATGAAATTTGTATCACCTGGCCTTTCCTAACAATGATAGTGAACAAGCCATAACCCTAATGGGCTATGTGAAGGATGGGGGGATGTAATGGCAGATTACAATCGTCCTGTAAGCATGTGTAGCTGTAACAGTGACCACTGGCCCCGCAGGTGGTCCTGCCTTTTAGCTGCAAAGACAAAATTTACACCACCACCAGCTAGGTAGAATCTAGCTCCTGCTGGAAGACTCCCTGTGGATCCAGACCATGTAGTCAAAATTGCTTTGTTAAGTCAGCAATGATTCCATAAGGAGTTATGGACATACTATATATCCTAGCCATACATCATGTATATTACAACGATCCCCAAACCGGACATAATTCCTTCCAGGGTCTTAATACATTGACCACCCAGGGGTATGTAGATACATAAAAAAGCTACTAGAAGCCAGGTAGTAAAGCTGTGTTTGGTGCTAAGACCTAGCAGGGGCCCTGCTGGATCCGATGGTGCCAGAACAGCCGCCGTAGAACCATCCAGAAAGGTGTTATGATCTTTATAGGGTTTGTAGTTTTCCAGCTGCAGAGGCAATTTAGGGATTTAGGTTCAGCCCAAAGGGCAGGAGGGGAGTGACCCAGAAGGGTTAAATGCTCCAGCAGAACTCAGCCTAGTGGTTTTACTCTGGCGAAGTCGCAACAACATATTGTGTGGGCAGAAGTCAGGTAACAGAGGGGACCACAAGCTTCCCATGTCACAACCCCTCCCGCACAAGCCAGGCTTTTCATTTGACTGGTAAGGCTAGGGTCACATTGCGTTATGTGACCGCGTCTAACGGACTACGTTACACCGCGGCATGCGCTAGCAATGTGCCGTCATTTGAGTGATGGACCGCGAACGCTGCTTGCAGCCTAACGCGATCCCTTTAGTGACATTGCGTTAGCGCAGTCCGTAGCGCTATGCGCTAAACGGACTGCCCTAATGCAATGTGACCCTAGCCTAACAGACTCTTAATACCTGCTTATATCTGTTGTACTTCCCCTGTACTGTATTTGGGTTGCTCTTTTACCTCGATCCACGAATCCACAAGTCCATTTTTCGGTTTAATGTTCCATGCTACTATATATATATATATATATATATATATATATATATATATATATACATATCTAATATATAAAGCTGAATGTGTGTGTGTGTGTATGTATGTCCGGGATTGGCATCTGCACCGTCGCAGCTACAGCCACAAAATTTTGCACAGTCACACGTCTGGACCCCGAGAGCGTCATAGGCTATGTTGTGAGGCGAAATTTTAACCCCGCGCGTTCCAATTCACCAAACAATTTTGCCCCTTTCTACATAATGGGGAAAAAAGTGAAAGGAAAAGTGTTGGAGGCGTCGCAGCTACAGCCACAAAATTTTGCACAGTCACACATCTGGACCCCGACAGCATCATAGGCTATGTTGTGAGGTGAAATTTTAACCCTGCGCTTTCCAATTCACCAAACAATTTTGCCCCTATCTACATAATGGGGAAAAGTGAAAGGAAAAGTGTTGGAGGCAAATTGACAGCTGCCAGATGTGAACAAGGGGGACTTAAAGAATGAGAGCGATGGCGCCAAAGAGTATATACCGTACAGTTGCTAAGGTGGGGCCCCGACATGGGATACTCACCACACACGGGGATATGAACACACACATAAAATGTACTTGAACACATATCACCCTCAGCACACATTTCACCACACATACACCAACCTCGCCACATAAAAGTCGAAACACAAAAGTCGCCGCTCAAAACTCGCCACGCGCAAAACTCGCCACATGCAAAAACTAGGCTCACGCAAAACTCGCCACAAGTGCAAAACTCACCTCATGGAAAACTCGCCACATGCAAAACTTGCACACGCGGAAAAATTGCCACATGCACAAAAGTTGCAACACATGCAAAAGTTGCCTCACACAAAACTTGCACATACTCAAAAGGTACTACACATAAAACTCACCACGCGCAAAACTCGCCATGCGCAAAACTTGCTGCACACAACTTGCTACACTAACCTGTCACATGCAACTCGACACACAAAAAGTTGCTACACGCATGTTGCCACACAAAACTCATCTCACAAAAGTCGCTACATGCATGTCGCCTCACGCAACTCAACACACACAACTTGACAAACGAAACTCGCCCTAAAACACACAAAAGGCTGTTATTATCCTTCAAAAATAAAAATCTGATTAATAAGCAGACAAACTACAAGAGCAACAAATGTACCATGAAATACGGCAGCTGTCAGTCACATGACCTGTTTATTATGTGTATGTGTGAGCTAATATATACTGCCAGGGGGAGGGCTTCCTGTTGGCTGGGGATTTATCAGGCTGCCAATTTAGCTTACAAATACTGAGGTAAAAATACTGACCAAATAACGTGTGAATGTGGTCTAATACAGGAGGAGATGACACACAGGTATATACTATATACAGGAGAGATGGCACACAGGTATATACTATATACAGGAGGAGATGACACACAGATATATACTATATAGAGTAGGAGATGACATACAGGTACATATTATATACAGGAGGAGATGACATACAGGTATAAACTATATACAGGAGGAGATGACACACAGGTATATACTATATACAGGAGCAGATGACCTACAAGTATGTACTATATACAGGAGGAGATGACATACAGGTATATGCTATATATAGAAGATGACATACAGGTATATACTATATACAGGAGGAGATGACACAGATATATACTATATACAGGAGGAGATGACATACAGGTATATACTATATATAGAAGGAGATGACATACAGGTATATACTATATACAGGGGAGATGACACACAGCAGGTATATACTATATACAGGGGAGATGACATACAGGTATATACTATGTACAGGAGATGACATACAGGTGTATACTATATATAAGGGAGATGCAAACATGTATATACTGAGGTGAAAATGAGGGGTGTGAGGTGAAAATGAAAAGGTGTGAGTGCAAAATGAGAGGAGCGAGGGAAAATAGTGGAGTGATCGGAAAATGACAGATGTGAGGTCGAAATGACAAGTGTTAGGGGGGAATGAGAGGAGTGAGGGAGAAAATGAGAGGTGTGAGGGAGAAAATGAGAGATGTGAGGGGGAAATTGAAAGATGTGATTGGGAAAATGAGAGGTGTGATGGGAAAATAAGAGAAGTGAGGTGCTATAACTAACCACAGATATTTACTATGCCCAGGCAACGCCGGGCTCTTCAGCTAGTATATATATATATATATATATATAGTAGATGGTGGCCCGATTCTAACGCATCGGATATCCTAGAATATGCATGTCCTTGTAGTATATTGCCCAGCCATGTAGTATATTGCCCAGCCACGTAGTATATTGCCCAGCCACGTAGTATATTGCCCAGCGATGTAGTATACAGCACAGAGCCACGTAGTATATTGAACAGCCCACGTAGTATATTGCCCAGTCACGTACTATATTGCCCAGCTACGTAGTATATTGCCCAGTCACGTACTATATTTCTCAGTCACGTAGTATATTGCCCAGCCACGTAGTATATTGCCCAGCCACATAGTATATTGCCCAGCGACGTAGTATACAGCACAGAGCATATTGCCCAGCCACGTAGTATATTGCCCAGTTACGTAGTATATTGCCTAGTTACGTAGTATATTGCCCAGTGACGTAGTATACAGCACAGAGCCACGTAGTATATTGCCCAGCTACATAGTATATTGCCCAGCCACGTATGTCACAGGTTAAAAAATAAACATATACTCACCTTCCAATCCGAGGGCCCCTTCTAGTTCTGTCGCCAGCTTCCGGTCCCAGGGTGTGATGACGTCGCGGTCACATGACCGTAACGTCATGGCAGGTCCTTCTCGCGTAGACGCGCAGGACCTGTGATGACGTCGCGGTCACATGACCATGACGTCATGGAAGGTCCTTGTCGCATACCATCCTTAGCACCGGAAAGTTGAGAAAAGCGGGAAAGGCGCTGGAGGGTGAGTATATGATGATTTTTTATTTTTTTAAATTATTTTTAACATTAGATCTTTTTACTATTGACGCTGCATAGGCAGCATCAATAGTAAAAACTTGGTCACACAGGGTTAATAGCGGCGGTAACGGAGTGAGTTACCCATGGCATAACGCAGTCCGTTACCGCTGGCATTAACCCTGTGTGAGCGGTGACTGCAGGGAGTATGGAGCAGGATCCGGGCACCTGACTGCAGGGGAGTAGGGAGGGACTAATCGGACTGTGGCTGTCGCTGATTGATCGCGGCAGCCATGTCAGGCAGCTGGCGAGACCAATCAGCGACTTGGATTCCATGACAGACAGAGGCCGCGACCAATGAATATCTGTGACAGAAAGACAGACAGACAGAAAGACGGAAGTGACCCTTAGACAATTATATAGTAGATATAAACTAGATCGAGGCCCGATGTTATTGCATCGGGAGGCTGGTAATGTCACAATGGGGGCAGGCTTTGCATTGTTGAGAATCTCTCCCCACCATGTGCTCACCCACCCAGGGCTGCCACTAGAAATTTCGGGGCCCCATACTGGCAAATTTTTCGGGGCCCCCTTGAGACTCCGCCCAGGCTCCACCCCTGCCCCGCCTCCACGCTCCACCCCTCGAACTGTCCACAGTCCCACCGCTCTCTTGGAAAAACTCCACTTCTCACCTATCACACATTAACAGTTCCCATCACCAGATCATACATACAGCCTGCAGCTTTTGTTTCGGCCAAAAGATTATTTAAAGGGACTCTGCCACCTGAATTTGGAGGGAACAATCTTCAGCCATGGAGGCGGGGTTTTTGGGTGTTTGATTCACCCTTTCCTTACCCGCTGGCTGCAATATTGGATTGAAGTTCATTCTCTGTCCTCCGTAGTACATGCCTGCACAAGGTAATCTTGCCTTGCGCAGGCGTGTACTATGGAGGACAGAGAATGAACTTCAATCCAATATTGCAGCCAGCGGGTAAGGAAAGGGTGAATCAAACACCCAAAAACCCCGCCTCCATGGCTGAAGATTGTTCCCTCCAAATTCAGGTGACAGTGTCCCTTTAAGCCGCCACCATAACACGGTAAACACTTTTGGCCAGGCCCTACTTTGCTGTAACCTATTAAATATTTGTTAAAATATGCAATACAATTTAGGCAGATTTTTATTTATTTTTCAATTTTTAAAAAGACCAATAATAAATATCACATACAAGGAACAAATACTACAACACCATGACCAGACAACATATTACTACCACATAGTGACCAAATAGCACTTACAAGGGACAAATACCATCGCATCATGTCCAGACCACATATTACCACCAGTGACCGAATAATATCACATACAAGGAACAAATACCACCGCACCATGACCAGACCACATATTACCACCACAAAGTGACCAAATAGCACATACAAGGGAGAAATATCGCAACAACATGTCCAAACCACATAGTGACTGAATACTACAATAATGATCAGTAATAAAAAAAACACAATACTATCACCATAAGTGCCATTATACACAGGAGATCTGTACTTAGTATGCAGTGTCTGTGTACAGGTAATACAGTGATCACTGGTGACATTATACACAGGACCTCTGTATATAGTATACAGTATATAGTGTTATTGTACAGGTAACACACAGACTCACCAGTGATGTCTCTAGGTGAAGTCCTTCATCTTTCAACTTTCATCCAGCACAGACCGCCGTCACTTCTTCCAGCCAGGACTTGTCTCTGCAGGAAATAACACAGTTATTTCGAGCTTTGCTTGCAGAACACATTACTTAATTTTTTCCAAACTTCTACATTACACCACATGAAGAAAAAATGGCGACATAGTATCACTCTACACAGTAACAGGACCGCCCCCCCCCCATTTAAAACAGTATACTCAAAAACTAAAATAAATACGTCACTGCAGTAATAATATCCCTTAATTAGCCATTATGGTAATAATATTCCCCATCCTAGCCCCCGTGTGTCTCATTCCTGGCTTCAGCCATATGTTCTCGCATCCTGCCCTCATGAGTATCCATTCTGCCCCATATGATCTCTCCATCCTGCCCAATATGATCTCCCCATCCTGCCTCATATGATCCCCCCATCCTGCCCCATATGATCTCCCCAACCTGCCCCATCTGTCTCCATCGTATCCATCCTGCCCCATGATCCTGCACGATCTGTCTCCAATCCTGCCCCCAGTGTCTCTAATCCTGCCCCCATGTCTTTCATTCTGCCTCGTGTTTCCAATCATGCCCCGTGTCTCCATTCTGCCCCCTATATCTCCAGTCCTGCCCCCAGTGTCTCCACCATTCTGCCCCAGTGTGTCCAGCATTCTGCCCCAGTGTGTCCAGCATTCTGCCCCCAGTGTGACCAGCATTACTGCCCCCAGTGTATCCAGCATTCTGCCCCAGTGTGTCCAGCATTCTGCCCCCAGTGTGTCCAGCATTCTGCCCCCAGTGTGTCCGGCATTTCTGCCCCCATTGTGTCCGGCATTTCTGCCCGCAGCGTGTCCAGCATTCTGCCCCCAGCGTGTCCAGCATTTCTGCCCCCAAACGTGTCCATCATTCTGCCCCCAGCGTGTCCAGCATTTCTGCCCCCAGTGTGTCCAGCATTCTGCCCCCAGCGTGTCCAGCATTCTGCCCCAGCGTGTCCAGTATTCTGCCCCCAGCGTGTCCAGCATTTCTGCCCCCAGTGTGTCCAGCATTTCTGCCCCCAGAGTGTCCAGCATTTCTGCCCCCAGCGTGTCCAGCATTTCTGGCCCAGCGTGTCCAGTAATTCTGCCCCCAGCGTGTCCAGCATTTCTGCCCCCATCGTGTCCAGCATTTCTGCCTCCAGCGTGTCCAGCATTTCTGCCCCCAGCGTGTCCAGCATTCTGCCCCCAGCGTGTCCAGCATTTCTGCCCCAGCGTGTCCAGCAATTCTGCCCCAGCGTGTCCAGCAATTCTGCCCCCAGCGTGTCCAGCATTCTGCCCCCAGCGTGTCCAGCATTCTTCCCCCAGTGCCTCCAGCATTCTGCCCTCAGTGTCTCCAGCATTCTACCCCCAGTGTGTCCAGCATTTCTGCCCCCAGCGTGTCCAGCATTGTGCCCCGGGGCCCCTTGGATCACAGCTCCAAAAAAAAACAACAACAAAAAAAAACGAGTTCTTACCTGGCTGTGCTCCTGCGGCGGGCAGCGAAGCTCCTTCTCTCCACGCAGGTGAAGCGCGCACTCGCCGGCGGCTGACAATGACGTCAGACGCCGGCGAAGTGTGCGCTGCGGCTCATGTCAGCTGCCACCCGCACGTCAATAGCGTTAAACTGCCGCAGCGGCGGTAGGGATGGGGCCCGGTGAGCAGATGAGACGGGGCCCGATGCGGGCCCCCTCTGCCCACCGGGCTCCATAAGCCAGTCAGGGCAGTAATGCCTTGATGGTGGCCCTGCACCCACCTATTCACTCTCTCTTTCCCCATGTGCTGACTTCTCCCTTCTGTGCTCTCTTCTTTGACCTGTCTACTGCATGTGATATCCCCCTTGTCTGCTGTCTCTCTCCTTCCTGTGCTGTGTTCTCTCCTCATGTGCTATCCCATTTGAGCTGTCTCCCCCCTGTGCTCTGTCTTTCACTTCTGTGCCCTTTCTCTCTCCCCCATCTGCTGTCTTCTCCTCTCATGTCATCTCTTCTTTGACCTATGTACCCCATGTGCTCTCTCCCTTGTCTGTTATCTCTCTCTCCACCACTGTGCTGTCTTCTTCCCTCATGTCATGTCGCACATCTGCCGAATGATCAGCTGAATGATTTACTGTGCCTGTGTGGAATTCGCGCAGGCGCAGTAAATCAGACCAACCCCATATTTGTGCAGACAGATAACGGCGGTCACATTAAAACTGCACATGCGCTCCTCCTGTACAAACATGGCGGCAGTCAGTGAATCATTTGGCTGATCCCAACGGCGGCGTGTTCGCGACGGCGTTCCGCTGTGTTCCACTGGTGGAACCGCGCAAGAGGCTGCGTACGGTGTACAGTGTGTGTGGTGCGTATGGCATATACAGTGTGTGTGTGTGTGTGTGTGGTGCGTACGGCGTATACAGTGTGTGTGTGGTGCGACGGTATTCTGCTGGTAGTACCACGCAAGAGGCTGGTACCACCAGCAGTTTTCATAATGAGATACCCATCATTTGGGTGTCCCAATATGGAGGTCGGTGAACTTCCCAGGCTTGGAATTCTGGCATCCGGACACATCTGGGCTGAACAGGATGTGAAGACATTACAAGGTAAGTATATATATATATATATAATATATATATATATATACTGTATACCAGGATGGAGCCCAGGATAAGGGACATACAGTATATACCAGGGTGGGGCGCATATATACCAGGAGTGGAGACATATATAGGGAATATGTATACCAGCAAGGGGCCCAGGTTAGGGGAGATTACTACATATTGGGGGTAGCACATACATCATTACAAGATTTAGAAGGCTACGAGGGTTCACACATCTGACCAGCATGTGGGGGAAAGTGGAGAGTCCAATATTTTTCACCGAGGCCCATCGGCCTCTAGCTACTCCACTGCGTATATAGACCACTGTACTTGTTTCCGGTTACAGGCTGAGAACGATGGACAAATGCAGTGAGTGACGATAATAATTATGAATCGATATTATCTCAATATGGATTTTTTTCTGTTGTAGAAATGAATAATACAATTGTCTAGTTTGATCTTCAATTAAAAGAAAGTGGAAATAACTTGGTTAGTAGTGCAATAAAATAATAAGGGGGCTGTTGTTAAGGCATATGTTGTGGGTGCCGGACATGTGATAGTAACTACAGGACACACAATAAATAAGGGGGCTGCTGTTAGGGCACATGTTGGGGCCGCCGGACATGTTATAGTAACTACAGGACACACAATAAATAAGGGGGCTGCTGTTAGGGCACATGTTGGGGCCGCCGGACATGTTATAGTAACTACAGGACACACAATAAATAAGGGGGCTGCTGTTAGGGCACATGTTGGGGACGCCAGACATGTGATAGTAACTAGAAGGACACACAATAAATAAGGGGGCTGCTGTTAGGGCACATGTTGGGGACGCCGGACATGTGATAGTAACTACAGGACACACAATAAATAAGGAGGCTGCTGTTAGGGCACATGTTGGGGCCACCAGACATGTGATAGTGACTACAGGACACACAATAAATAAGGGGGCTGCTGTTAGGGCACATGTTGGGGACACCAGACATGTGATAGTAACTAGAAGGACACACAATAAATAAGGGGGCTGCTGTTAGGGCACATGTTGGGGACGCCAGACATGTGATAGTGACTACAGGACACACAATAAATAAGGGGGCTGCTGTTAGGGCACATGTTGGGGACGCCAGACATGTGATAGTAACTAGAAGGACACACAATAAATAAGGGGGCTGCTGTTAGGGCACATGTTGGGGATGCCGGACATGTGATAGGAACTACAGGACACACAATAAATAAGGGGGCTGCTGTTAGGGCACATGTTGGGGCCACCAGACATGTGATAGTAACTACAGGACACACAATAAATAAGGGGGCTACTGTTAGAGCACATGTTGGGGACGCCAGACATGTGATAGTGACTACAGGACACACAATAAATAAGGGCACTGCTGTTAGGGCACATATTGGGGACGCCGGACATGTGATAGTAACTAGAAGGACACACAATAAATAAGGGGGCTGCTGTTAGGGCACATGTTGGGGGTGCCGGACATGTTTTAGGAACTACAGGACACACAATAAATAAGCGGGCTGCTGTTAGGGCACATGTTGGGGACGCTGGACATGTGATAGTAACTACAGGACACCAAATAAATAAGGGAGCTGCTTTTTGAGCACATGGTGGGGATGCAGGACATGTGATAGTAACTACAGGACACACTTAAATAAGGGGGCTGCTGTTAGGGCACATGTTGGGGACGCCGGACATGTGTTAGTAACTACAGGACACCCAATAAATAAGGGGGCTGCTGTTAGGGCACATGTTGGGGACGCCGGACATGTGATAGTAACTACAGGACACACAATAAATAAGGGGGCTGCTGTTAAGGCACATGTTGGGGGTGCCGGACATGTGATAGTAACTACAGGACACACAATAAATAAGGAGTCTGCTGTTAGGGCACATGTTGGGGACGCCGGACATGGGATAGTAACTACACGACACACAATAAATAAGGGGGCTGCTGTTAGGGCACATGTTGGGGGTGCCGAACATGTGATAGTAACTACGGGACACACAATAAATAAGGGGGCTGCTGTTAGGGCACATGTTGGAGACGCCGGACATGTGATAGGAACTACAGGACACACAATAAATAAAGGGGCTGCTGTTAGGGCACATGTTGGGGACACCGGACATGTGATAGGAACTACAGGACACACAATAAATAAGGGGGCTGCTGTTAGGGCACATGTTGGGGACGCCGGACATGGGATAGTAACTACAGGACACACAATAAATAAGTCTACGTTCACATTTGCGTCTTTGGGCGCAGCGTCGTCGACGCAACGCAAAACGCATACACAACGCAGCGTTTTTGACGCATGCGTTGTCCTATAGAATTGAAGATCTAAAACGGTAAAAAACCCCCCATCATTTGCATTATATTCAAAAGGCGCATGCGTCAACCAACGCGGGTCAACTCAGGCACCTGCGCCATATGCGTTTTACATAGCCACTAATGTGTTTTTTGACGCATTTACGACGCAAGTGCGTTGCATGCGTTTTTTTTATCGGAAATGTGACGCATGAAAAATGGTACCTGTAGCGTCGTCCGCGCCCTGTCTGGTGCGTCAAAATGACGTATGCGTCGTAAAATGCATGACTATGCATACCGGCGCATGTCCATGCGCTCCCCATGTTAAAGATAAGGGCGCATGACGCATGCGTCGGTATCCGTCGACGACGTTGCGCCCAAAGACGCAAATATGAACGTACCCTAAGGGGGCTGCTGTTAGGGCACATGTTGGGGACGCCGGACATGTGATAGTAACTACAGGACACACAATAAATAAGGGGGCTGCTGTTAGGGCACATGTTGGGGACGCCGGACATGTGATAGGAATTACAGGACACACAATAAATAAGGGGGCTGCTGTTAGGGCACATGTTGGGGGCGCCGGACATGTGATAGTAACTACAGGACACACAATAAATAAGGGGGCTGCTGTTAGGGCACATGTTGGGGACGCCGGACATGGGATAGTAACTACAGGACACACAATAAATAAGTCTACGTTCACATTTGCGTCTTTGGGCGCAGCGTCGTCGACGCAACGCAAAACGCATACACAACGCAGCGTTTTTGACGCATGCGTTGTCCTATAGAATTGAAGATCTAAAACGGTAAAAAAAAAACCATCATTTGCATTATATTCAAAAGGCGCATGCGTTAACCAACGCGGGTCAACTCAGGCACCTGCGCCATATGCGTTTTACATAGCCACTAATGTGTTTTTTGACGCATTTACGACGCAAGTGCGTTGCATGCGTTTTTTTTATCGGAAATGTGACGCATGAAAAATGGTACCTGTAGCGTCGTCCGCGCCCTGTCTGGTGCGTCAAAATGACGTATGCGTCGTAAAATGCATGACTATGCATACCGGCGCATGTCCATGCGCTCCCCATGTTAAAGATAAGGGCGCATGACGCATGCGTCGGTATCCGTCGACGACGTTGCGCCCAAAGACGCAAATGTGAACGTACCCTAAGGGGGCTGCTGTTAGGGCACATGTTGGGGACGCCGGAGATGTGATAGTAACTACAGGACACACAATAAATAAGGGGGCTGCTGTTAGGGCACATGTTGGGGACGCCGGACATGTGATAGGAATTACAGGACACACAATAAATAAGGGGGCTGCTGTTAGGGCACATGTTGGGGGCGCCGGACATGTGATAGTAACTACAGGACACACAATAAATAAGGGGGCTGCTGTTAGGGCACATGTTGGGGACGCCGGACATGTGATAGTAACTACAGGACACACAATAAATAAGGGGGCTGCTGTTAGGGCCACATGTTGGGGACGCCGAACATGTGATAGGAACTACAGGACACACAATAAATAAGGGGGCTGCTGTTAGGGCACATGTTGGGGACGCCGGACAGGTGATAGGAACTACAGGACACACAATAAATAAGGGGGCTGCTGTTAGGGCACATGTTGGGGGCGCCGGACATGTGATAGGAACTACAGGACACAATAAATAAGGGGCCTGCTGTTAGGGCACATGTTGGGGACGCCGGACATGTGATAGTAACTACAGGACACGCAATAAATAAGGGGGCTGCTGTTAGGGCACATGTTGGGGACGCCGGACATGTGATTGTAACTACAGGACACCCAATAAATAAGGAAGCTGCTGTTAGGGCACATGTTGGGGACGCCGGACATGTGATAGTAACTACAGGACACACAATAAATAAGGGGGCTGCTGTTAGGGCACATGTTGGGGGTGCCGGACATGTGATAGTAACTACAGGACACACAATAAATAAGGGGGCTGCTGTTAGGGCACATGTTGGGGACGCCGAACATGTGATAGGAATTACAGGACACACAATAAATAAGGGGGCTGCTGTTAGGGCACATGTTGGGGGCGCCGGACATGTGATAGTAACTACAGGACACACAATAAATAAG
Organism: Ranitomeya imitator; assembly: GCF_032444005.1. Lineage (NCBI taxonomy): Eukaryota > Metazoa > Chordata > Amphibia > Anura > Dendrobatidae > Ranitomeya > Ranitomeya imitator. The sequence goes on from NC_091283.1 coordinate 694,779,166, forward strand.
GGGGCTGCTGTTAGGGCACATGTTGGGGACGCCGGACATGTGATAGTAACTACAGGACACACAATTAATAAGGGGGCTGCTGTTAGGGCCACATGTTGGGGACGCCGAACATGTGATAGGAACTACAGGACACACAATAAGGGGGCTGCTGTTAGGGCACATGTTGGGGACGCCGGACATGTGATAGGAACTACAGGACACACAATAAATAAGGGGTCTGCTGTTAGGGCACATGTTGGGGACGCCGGATATGTGATAGTAACTACAGGACACACAATAAATAAGGGGGCTGCTGTTAGGGCACATGTTGGGGGTGCCGGACATGTGATAGTAACTACAGGACACACAATAAATAAGAAGTCTGCCGTTAGGGCACATGTTGGGGACGCCGGACATGGGATATTAACTACAGGACACACAATAAATAAGGGTGCTGCTGTTACGGCACATGTTGGGAGTGCCGGACATGTGATAGGAACTACAGGACACACAATAAATAAAGGGGCTGCTGTTAGGGCACATGTTGGGGACGCCAGACATGTGATAGGAACTACAGGACACACAATAAATAAGGGGGCTGCTGTTAGGGCACATGTTGGGGACGGCGGACATGGGATAGTAACTACAGGACACACAATAAATAAGTCTACGTTCACATTTGCATCTTTGGGCACAGCGTCGTCGACGCAACACAAAACGCATACATAACGCAGCATTTTTTGACGCATGCGTTGTCCTATAGAATTGAAGATCTAAAACGGTAAAAAAAAACATCACTTGCATTATACTCAAAAGGCGCATGTGTCGACCAACGCGGGTCAACGCAGGCACCTGCGCCATATGCGTTTTACATAGCCACTAATGTGTTTTTTGACGCATTTACGACGCAAGTGCGTTGCATGCGGTTTTTATCGGAAATGTGACGCATGAAAAATGCTACCTGTAGCATCGTCCGCACCCTGTCTGGTGCGTCAAAATGACGTATGCGTCGTAAAACACATGACAATGCATACCGGCGCATGTCCATGCGCTCCCCATGTTAAAGATAGGGGCGCATGACACATGCGTCGGTATCCGTCGATGACGTTGCGCCCAAAGACGCAAATGTGAACATACCCTAAGGGGGCTGCTGTTAGGGCACATGTTGGGGACGCCGGACTTGTGATAGTAACTACATGACACCCAATAAATAAGGGGGCTGCTGTTAGGGCACATGTTGGGGACGGCGGACATGCGAAAGTAACTACATGACACCCAATAAATAAGGGGGCTGCTGTTAGGGCACATGTTGGGGGCGCTGGACATGTGATAGTAACTACATGACACCCAATAAATAAGGGGGCTGCCGTTAGGGCGCATGTTGGGGACGGCGGACATGTGATAGTAACTACATGACACCCAATAAATAAGGGGGCTGCTGTTAGGGCACATGTTGGGGACGGCGGACATGTGATAGTAACTACATGACACCCAATAAATAAGGGGGCTGCTGTTAGGGCACATGTTGGGGATGCCGGACATGTGATAGTAACTACATGACACCCAATAAATAAGGGGGCTGCTGTTACGGCACATGTTGGGGACGGCGGACATGTGATAGTAACTACATGACACCCAATAAATAAGGGGGCTGCTGTTAGGGCACATGTTGGGGGCGCTGGACATGTGATAGTAACTACATGACACCCAATAAATAAGGGGGCTGCTGTTAGGGCACATGTTGGGGACGGCGGATATGTGATAGTAACTACATGACACCCAATAAATAAGGGGGCTGCTGTTAGGGCACATGTTGGGGATGCCGGACATGTGATAGTAACTACATGACACCCAATAAATAAGGGGGCTGCCGTTAGGGCGCATGTTGGGGACGGCGGACATGTGATAGTAACTACATGACACCCAATAAATAAGGGGGCTGCTGTTAGGGCACATGTTGGGGACGGCGGACATGTGATAGTAACTACATGACACCCAATAAATAAGGGGGCTGCTGTTAGGGCACATGTTGGGGATGCCGGACATGTGATAGTAACTACATGACACCCAATAAATAAGGGGGCTGCTGTTAGGGCACATGTTGGGGATGCCGGACATGTGATAGTAACTACAGGACACTCAATAAATAAGGGGGCTGCTGTTAGGGCACATGTTGGGGACGCCGGACATGTGATAGTAACTACAGGACACCAAATAAATAAGGGGGCTGCTGTTAGGGCACATGTTGGGGATGCCGGACATGTGATAGTAACTACAGGACACTCAATAAATAAGGGGGCTGCTGTTAGGGCACATGTTGGGGACGCCGGACATGTGATAGTAACTACAGGACACTCAATAAATAAGGGGGCTGCTGTTAGGGCACATGTTGGGGACGCCGGACATGTGATAGTAACTACAGGACACTCAATAAATAAGGGGGCTGCTGTTAGGGCACATGTTGGGGACGCCGGACATGTGATAGGAATTACAGGACGTGTTCGCACTCCTGCACATTGCGTTCTGTCACGTTTCTTGCTCGTGAGAATTCCTGTCAGATTTGTCTTTTCCCCTGCAGTGCCACGGCTAGCCGCTGGTGTCGCTGTGCGGAGAGTATATAGCTCTAGCCCGACTTTCCTACAGATCACATTGCTTGCACCATGCTGTCGTGTTCTAGCCGTCTGCTGCAGAGGATCTGCCGGTCTTCATCCGGGTCACTCCCGTCCATAAGGCCATGCAGTAGCAGCACTGGTGGTGACTACCGGAGCTCACGTAAAGCGAACCCGCTGGTGTATATGGATATAGTCGCAGACAACCAGCCACTCGGGCGCATTGTTTTAGAGGTAGGGGTCTCTCTTGTCACTTTGTAGTGTGTGTGGGGGTCATGCTTCATTTGTCATTGGGCGGTACCATGTTGGGATCATATGTGTCGCCATCTAGTGTTAGCAGTTGGCATGACCTGAATGAATGGAGAAGTGAATCTAGGATTATTTGGCGCCCCCTATAGGCATTCTGGATCCGAGTGACCTGTTGTCCTTGGACTGGTTGGAGGACACAATTCTCTGGCTTTACTGCTGCTCTTGTATCTGTTCTTCTGTGCTCCTTGTGACTTAAGCCATGCAAGTTCTCACTCTGGGCAGCAGAGTGCCCATATTGCTGGTTAGGGGGCTACTGTGGGCACTCCTTGGGTACATGCCTGCTATTGTTTCCCTATGGAACTATGGGCACTCATTGTCACCATGCAGGGCACTTATATGGGAATTCCTAGCCTTGGTCCCAGTTTAGGGAGCATAGCCATACTGGGAGCCGTGATCTGCAGCGGTCAGAGTTGCTTGGATGTTCCTGATCAGTATAGATGGGCCTTATGGCTGTGCCCCTTTATTACAGGGTCTGATGGTCCAGAAGTCTGCACTTCCATTGTAATTCCCAGTTTAGACTCGCCCTGCAGTGTGCACTTTCTTGCCACTATCTCCTGTATGCTTTCTATGACTTCTAGACACTGGTAATGGCAGGGGATATTCTGTACCAATCCCTTGGACCACGTGCAGGGTGACCTGTATTATGTCTATGGTCGCTCTTGCTATGCCAAGTCCATGGTATTTGCTCGCTATAATGGGGCATAGATGACAATTGCTCCCAAGCACATGTAACTGGTGACCTTCGAACCAGTTCAGCCACATACATGGCTGACTGCCAAGTGCAAACTGTGTAGCTGGCAGATTTCTGCTGATGGGCTCCGCTCCAGTGCTGCCATTATGTGTAACCAGACTGTAAGTGGCCAATACTCCGCACTGCTGACAGAATGGAGACGTATATCCCAGTATGGTACAGAAACGTGTGGGGTTATTTCAAGGGTTTTCGAAGCATATAATCACTTCTTCAGGGAAAACCACAATAAGACCCTGTTTGTGCTGAGCTCTCCTACAGCTTCTATGTGTAACCAGTGACATGGTGCTGCGGCTCTACAGACTCTCGGGCCTTGTACAGTATATATATAAAGCCTAGCCGTCAGTATTGGGGAGGGGGTCACCAGTCAATATTGTACAGCATTGCTGCTCCAGGGAAGCGGGTATTTCCTCATGTTGTTGTCTTGTATTATTAGTGTCCATATTAATTTAGCTGCAATGTAGTGATGTTCATAGTTTAATTAGTCTGTTAAGTTGCCATCATTCTGAAACTATGTGACCTATCCCAATAAATGAGCTATATACAGTGGTGACGTGTGTAGGAGTAGCCTGATGTAGATTTATCTGCTGACTAACATCCTTGGTCACCTGCTGGAGTTCACAGGTAACATTTCAAAATGTCTAAAATCTGCTTTAAAACCCCTCGATGCCATTGAGCTATGTCCTCCATCTTTAATATACCTGTTACTAGGAAAGCTGGGTTTGAACCAATATTGGTTCAAACCCAGCTTTCCTAGTAACAGGCATATTTATGGACCCCACTTTAGCTTTCACAGGGCTAAGGCTTCTTTCACACTTCCGTCGGTACGTGGCCGTCACAAAGCGACGCATGTTGTGAAAATTTGGCACAAAGTGGGCAGCGGATGCAGGTTTTCAACGCATCCGCTGCCCATTGTAAAGTCCCGGGGAGGAGGAGGTGGAGTTCCGGCCGCGCATGCGTGGTAGGAATTGCAGGATTCGATGTACGAAAAAAACATTCCCTTGAATGTTTTTCCGATACGATGGTCCGCCAAAACACAACGCATCCAGTGCATGATGGATGCAACGTATGGCCTTACGTCGCGATCTGTTGGCAACACAAGTCTATGTGCAAAAAACACATCCTGCGGGCAGCTTTACATGATGCTTTTTTTGCACAGAACGACACGTTGCAACGGACCGCAAAAGCCGGAAATGTGAAAGAGGCCTAAGCAGGCAATCTGTCTTGTGTAGCCACAGATCAATGGCTGTATCTGTACGTGACAAGGGGAAACATGCCGCTCAGGATTTGGTAAAGCTGAGAAATAATTCGACATGTTGGCAATGTTTGCCAGATATTATTACCTAATAGAATTACAAAGTGAAGTAATAATTGTAAACTTGTAGCGACATTGTGCAGAGTCTGTGGTAGGTGTTTCACTCTGGTGTCTCAGGCTGCTGAGTAAGATTTGGTTATATAGTTTCCATTAATGTTTATAGGCATCTGCCTGTCCTTGGCCAAATAAGGTTGGTTTATAGTGTGTAAGGTAAATGCCAACTTCCTCCTACAGATCCATAGTACCCACAAACATGTTACCTCTTAACTGAAGATGACTGAACCCTGAAGTGGGTAAAAGTGACCTAACACTTGACATGTCCACAGCAATGTCGTTTTTAAATGCTATACATTGGTAAATTATAGATTGATGCGCTTTATAAGGCCAGTCTCACACATCCGTATTTTTCCGGTACTGGAAGAAACAGTCCTGGAGGTGTCCGTGTGTGCATGTAAGCCATCCATGTGCTGTCCGTTTTCTTGTCAGTGTCTGTTTTTTGAAACTTTTTTTTTTTTTTTTTCCCCCATTTTTAACCCTATGAATTAAAAAACGCCGTACGTGTTTACAAGCACCCATTGACTTTAATGGGTCCGTGTGATCCGTGCGCTCCCACAAACACTGTCTTCCTGTTTTGCACACTGACACACGGTCCGTGAAAACACGCTGACATCTGCAGAGATACATTCATTTTAATGTGTCTACGTGTGTCAGTGTCTCCGGTGCGTGAGGAAACGGTCACCACACGTACCGGAGCCACTGACGTGTGAAACCGGCCTAATGTGGGATGTGCCTGGAAGACATTGTGCACATATCATTAACGGATGTTTCCCATTTTGGCAATTGCCTGTCATTTAGAATAGGTAACTTGCTAATGACTGGGAAATCTGGAGCAGAGACATGGTTTATATTTTATAGTGCTGTCATCTGACCCCTGTAAATGCGTCTTATCATGAACCTTGAGTCCATGAAGTTGGCAGACAGCGGAACCGTATGAAGAGGCTGCTCTACACTGGCCGCCCATACGGATCGCTGTCCATCTCCAAACATAAACGCTCAGTCCCCTACTTGCAGAATGTTGTTGGACGGGAAGTCCTGTTGTGGCACGCAGCTTTACTGCTGTCAGCTCCTAAGCAGGAACAAAAAAGCCACATCTGGTGTGTAGCTGATAATCTGTATTGCTTGGCGTCCCTGCACCACGAGCACAGTGTTTAGTTTCTACATGAACAACACATTCTTCCATAAGTGACTCTTTATCATTGCTTTTTCTTGCAGTTGAAAGCAGATGTGGTGCCAAAAACTTCTGGTAAGTTTGATCTGCGGCAAAATAACACTCTTGTCATGCAGGAAAGTGGAGGCTGCTTAGAAATACAATGATTTAAACAGATTATTATTATTTATTTATTTTTTATAAAGAGTTTGTCTCCTTACAGACTCTCTTCATTCAAATGGTGGTTTCAGCGTGTGTTTAGCAGCAGACTGCTACAAAACCTTCCCGTGTGTTGCCGTTTCTCCTCCTTGAGTGACACTTCCTATCCCGTAGCCTTGGCCCACTGCTTTCTGTTATACCTATATCTACATATGGAGAACAGTGACTTTTGAACAAGTTGTATGGCTCAAGAAAGTGAAACCAGTGATTACAAGTGTGATGAGCGAATATACTCTTTTAGTGCTCGGAGATTTAGTATTAATCACCGCAACTGAATGATTTACATCTGTTAGCCAGCATAAGTCCATGTGGGGATTCCCCAGCAACCAGGCAACCCCACATGTACTTATGCTAGCTAACAGATGTAAATCATTCAGCTGCGGCAAGAAAAACTAAATCTCCGAGCACTAAAAAATACTTGGCGGACCCCCGAGCATGCTCGAAATCTTCAGTAACGAGTATATTCGCTCATCACTAATTAGAAGACCTGCTCTTGAAGCTGCCGGGGCAAGGAAGCAGGGGGATTTTCTCCTTTTCCGGGACTGTCAATTTTTCAAGAGCAGATGGGGAGGGAGGAACGCTAACTGCGGTATATAAATTAGCAGGACTGGCAAGAGGTGGCTGGTATCTCAGCAGTTGGAGAACCTGCCACCTGATTCATGCTGCCCTAACCACAGGAAGCATACATGATTGCAGCCAGGTTTTTTTTCTCCCTCTGCAACACTGAGGTGCTTCTTGCATCCAGGTATAATTTTCTCTGAAATGCTCTCGGGGACGGTGGCCTGTCGGCTAATGCCCAGAGCAGGAGCTGATGTCTCTCCTCCCTGTGTGAGACGCTGATATAATGCTCTGCAATGCAGAAGTATTGCAGAGTATTAGACGTGTAATCTCTCAGTATAAAGTTGATATCCCATCCTGGGACAATGTAATAGTTACCGTATTTAAAAATTGTAAAAATGAGATTTAATACATTTATCTAAAAACAAAAATAAAGCACACATTTGGTATCACCACATCGAATGTACCGACCTATAAAACTGTCCCACCAATTCACTCCTTCAGTGAACACCGTAAAAAAAAACAAAAAAACGCATAGTTTCTTTGCCTCATACCACCGAACCAAAACAATGGAAGAACTGTCAAAAAGACAAATGTAAATAAAAATTGAATCTCTGAAAGGCCATGTTCACACCATCCTTTTTTTTTCATGCGGAATCGCCGCGATTTTCCCGCTGCGGGTCCGCAGCTGTTTTCCATGCAGGGTACATTACAATGTACCCTATGGAAAACAGGAACTGCTGTGCCCACATTGCGGAAAATCGCGAAAAAAGCCGCACTGAAGAGCCGAGGTAAAAAAGAAGTACCATGTCACTTCTTCTTTTTGCGGAACTGCAGCGGTTCTGCACCCATAGACCTCCATTGTGAGGTCAAACCCGCAGATGAAAAAAATATCTGCGGTTTGTGGTGCAGAACCGCTGCAGTGTGGCTGCCCCCCCCCCCCCTTATACTTACCCGGCCTCCCGGTGTCCGTCCGGCCGTCTTCTCCCTGGGCGCCGCCATCTTGCAAAATGGCGGGCGCATGCGCAGTGCGCCCGCCGAATCGGCCGGCAGATTAGTTACAAAGTGCATTTTGATCACTGAGATTGATCACTGAGATATAACCCTGAGATATAACCTATCTCGGTGATCAAAAAAAAAAAATTGTAAATGACCCCCCCCCCCTTTGTTACCCCCATAGGTAGGGACAATAAAAAAATCAAGAATTTTTTTTTTTTTTTTTTTTTTTTCCACTGTTAGAATAGGGGTAGGGTTAGGGTATTTTCAGCCATTTTAACCCTAAAAAACTTCCTAGAAAACAGACTCTGCATAGAAAACTGCATCAAAAAACACATCAAAAAACGCACCAAAAAAAGGACCTGCGTTTTCTGCCAAGAGCTGCGGTTTTTAGTCCTGAAAAAAAAAAAGAGGGAAATCAGGAACGTGGGAACATACCCAAAATGTCATTTTGCCCCCCTTCCCCCAAAAGCTGCCATACAGCTCCATCAGCAGAAAAATAGTTCAATAGTTGTACTCTCTGAGAAAAGCAATGCAAAAATAATAATTTGTCTTTAAGTATTTATATTATAAAAGCTTCAAAACCTAAAAACGCTATAATCGTACTGACCCGAATAATAAAGCTGGTTCCTGAATCGCGGTGTTGTGCGTGTGTTTTTTTTTTTTTTTTTTTTAACGCCAGTGTGACACCGGCCTAAGGCTCAGCTTACATTTATCCTATGCAGATTTTCAGTGTAAATATCTGAAATACGTGATTGACGGAACCCCCAGCAGAAGATTCCCTCATGGACACTATGCACGCCGTCTGGCCAGTGATCCGGCAATCCATGACAGCACTACGGAGAGAGGGGATCCGCCCTTCAGGAACAGGAAATCCTACAGATACATAAGGGCAGCACCTCTCCCACACATCAGTTGGTTTCCTGTTCCTGGAGGACAGGATTCCCTTCAGATACGACTTCGATCACCTATCAAGACCCAGGCCGGCTGTCCAACCCAGGTAGCGAGGGGGTCTCCTACCTCGGGCAGTGCAGGTCCCTGGAAGTGCCACGGTGGGTCCGTGTAGGACTCCACGACAGTGAGTGGTGCAGCAGCGTCCGGAGGAGGTCCGTCCCCAGTGGCAGCGAGGTGAGTATGTCCCCCCCCCCCCCCCCCTCCCTTTCCCGCCCTGGGGTCCGTTCACCCTCCTGGGCCTTGATCTTCCCCACCTCTGGTCCCTGTCGGTGCGGTGCAGCGTCCTGTGCGCTCCTTCCGGTTCAGGGGTGGCGTGGGACCGGGGGTCGGTCGCTGGCTTGTGCCGCTAATCGCCGCTGTGCTGTGGGTGGCTGGGGGGGTCCGGCGGTGCCATCCCCTGGCTTCTGGGCGCGTCCCTGGGCTCACTGCCGATACCGGAAGTGATGCGTGGAGGGGATGGGGCCTAGACCGGAAGTAAAACACCGGCCGGTTATCCTGCATCGGGCGATTGGGGGGGCACAAGGATCTGCAGGTGCGGGGGTGGATTGAGCCATGCACCTGCACATGATCCGGGGGAAGGGCTATATATAGCCATACAGAGCACTGCAGGGCTGCTTGTGAGCCCATCTGCAGCTATGGATGAGCCGGAAGCTACAGTCGGTCTGCTGGAGGAGCAGGACAGATCCTCGGAGAAGTCCCATGCGAACCCCCAGCCGAAGACCCGCGGACGCAGTAATCAGCCCAGTCGCAGATCTAGACAAAAGGATCTGGACCGCAGTGATCCGGTACCTACCGCTACTGCCTGGGTAAGAGATCTACGTGAACGTACCCTGATGCAGTCTTTTCCTATGTTTATTTCCGTAGGGGGAAAAAATGCGCTGGTAAAGTAAAAAAACAAGGAGTGTGCGCTATGCGCTTGCCCTTTGCGAGACGCCTACCCTAAGAGACTGTCAGTCGTGTGTGCGGAAGACAGTAGGAAATATATTGATGGGAACACGGTTAGCGGTAGCTCCGGGGTAAAATTACATAGTCTTTTTCTCCGCTCCCATAGGTGGCGGAAGAGTCTCCCGATTTTACATCAAACCTTAGGGACATTATCAGGAAGGAGGTGAAAGATTCCCTGAAATCCCTGTCCCGGGGGGAGCCTTCCAAAAGAAGGGAGCCTAGCGCCTCAGATTCGGATTCGTCCGCTGGCCCTAGAAAGGAGAATGATTCAGACACCTCTGTTTCCTCAGCGTCCTCTTCAGAAGAGGATTCTAATCGTTTCTGTTTCCTGCTGGACCAGATGGACAAGCTGATCAAATCAGTTAGATCCACCATGGGGGTGGCTGACGAAAGGCCAGAACTTTCAGCGCAGGATCTAATGTTTGGCGGTCTAGACCCAAAAAAGTGTAGGTCTTTTCCGCTTAATGACAAGGTTCAGAACCTTATCAAAAGGGAATGGAAAAAGCCAGAGAAAAAAGGCTCCTTTTCACCGGCCTTTAAACGCAGATATCCCTTTGAGGACCCCCTGGTGAACACGTGGGATAAAGCACCAAAATTGGACACATCGGTGGCTAAGGCGTCTAAAAGATCATCTATCCCCTTTGACGACATGGCTTCCCTAAGGGATCCCCTCGATAAGAAGGCTGACTCATTTCTTAAAGGGACATGGGAGATGTCGGCGGGTGCCCTAAGACCTGCAGTAGCGGCGACATGTGCAGCCAGATCAATGATGGTCTGGCTGGATCAGCTAGGGTCCAAATTGGGAGAGGGAGTCTTCAGGGATTCTATGTTAAAATTCCTGCCAACAATTCAGAACGCCACTGCCTTTCTCGCGGACGCATCTGCAGATTCGGCAAGGATGGCGGCCAGAGTGGCAGGATTATCAAGTGCGGCACGCAGGGCCCTGTGGCTGAAATGTTGACCGGGTGACCTTCAGTCCAGATCCCGTCTGTGCTCTATCCCATGCGAAGGGGAATACCTGTTCGGTCCAGTCCTGGACGAACTGCTGGAGAAAGCCGGAGACGAGAAGAAAAAATTTCCCAGTCTACCGACCACTTCTTACAGGCGTCCCTTTGCAGGGAAGAGGTTCTTCCGAAGGAGACCAGCTAGAGACCAGAGCAGATGGGACGATGAAAGGAAGAAAGGTACTGGATTTATGTTTGGAGGTGGGGGACATCAAGAACCATCCTGGGAAGTCAAAAAACCACCCCAATGACTAGTCGCCCCAGTGGGAGGTAGACTTTCTGCCTTCTACCCGGCCTGGTCCAAAATCTCCAGTAGCGATTTGGATTTTGGGAATAATGTCTGCGGCTAGAGTTCTCCTCTATCACTCAGAATTGCTTCAGAATTACTCAGGTCCTCTCCAGCAGAACAGGCGGCCCTGGAAATGGAAGTTCGCGACCTGCTCGTTAAGAATGTCCTATCGGAGGTTCCGGAGGGAGAACAGGGTAGAGGGTTCTACTCTCCTCTATTCCTGATACGTAAACCTGACGGCTCCTTTTAAAGCAATTATTAATCTTAGGGCTCTTAACAATTTCCTGACCGTACAATCATTTAAAATGGAGACTATTAACACCGCAATAAAGCTACTGTTTAAAAACTGCTTTATGGTAGTATTGGATTTAAAGGACGCCTATTACCATATCCCCATTTATGCAGGACACCAACGATTCCTGAGGGTGGCGGTGCGGTTGGATGGGGTAGTCAGACATTTCCAGTATAGGGCCCTCCCTTTTGGTATATCAGTCGCCCCTCGGGTGTTTACCAAGGTAATGGCTGAAGTTATGGCACACCTACATGAGTCTGACATTCTAATAATCCCCTACCTGGACTATCTCCTTATTGTGGGTAAAACGGCGGATCACTGTCTGGAACAATTACATAAAGTAATGTCTGCTCTGGAGCGTCTGGGGTGGATGCTAAATGTTAAAAAAAATCTCGGTTACAGCCTATGACGGTGCAGCGAACTTTTTTTTTTTTTTTTTTTTTTTTAAAGGCCTGACCCTGGATTCTCAGGTTCAGGAATGCCATCTGCCTCTCGAGAAAATTGATCGCCTGCACCTTTAGGTGCTGAATGCCTCTAAAAACCCCACCATGTCCCTTAGAAGAGCCATGTCTCTGTTAGGCTCTCTCTCGTCCTGTATTCCAGCGGTCTGATGGGGCCCAGTATCCTATGAGGATACTTCAGGGCGAGGTGCTGTTACAACAAAAAAGGTTGGGGTGTCTGGAGAGCCTGCTGACCCTATCCCAAGACGCTATTGTATCCCTCGAATGGTGGCTAGACCGAGAGAACCTGTCCACGGGGGTCCCCTGGGAATATAATGTAACTCGTATAGTCACCTCAGACGCTAGCCCTTCTGGGTGGGGGGCTCACATGGCGGATATATTGGTACAGGGGCGTTGGGATCAGTGTCAGATGGAAATGTCCTCCAACCTGAAGGAGTTAACGGCAGTGGAACAGGCAGTTAAATCACTCCTTGTCCATCTACAGGTCCACCACGTGCGGGTTTTCTCGGACAATCGAGTCACCGTGGCATATATAAACCACCAAGGTGGGACCCGTTCCAAATCCCTAATGTGCGTAGCAGATCTGCTAGCTGGAACAGACAAGCAACATCTCCTCTCATTGTTGGCTCTTCACATAAGAGGAGCAGAGAACACTGGTGATTTCTAATGCCGCAACACATTAAAGCAGGGAAAATGGTCTCTGAACGGCTCCATCTTCAACCTCATTGTGGAAAGGTGGGGTCAACCAAAGGTGGACCTGTTCGCCACAAAAGAAAACAGAAAAGTGACACAATTCTGCTCTCTGAACCCGAGAGAAAATCCTGTCAGTAGACGCCCTCCTCATAGACTGGGACTTCAGGCAAGCCTACGCCTTTCCTCCCCTGTCTCTAATTCCTCTGGTGGTGAGGAAAATCAGGAAGGACAGAGCCACAGTAATAGTAATTGCCCCCTTCTGGCCCAGAAGAACGTGGTTTCCATGCCTAAGGGCTGTGTCGATATCTGACCCATGGGTCTTGCCAGACATCCCGGATCTCCTATCCCAGGGCCCAGTCTACCATCTTCGGGCGGTTGGCCTTCATCTGATGGCGTGGATTTTGAGCGGGCGCTGTTAAGATAGGTGGTTCTCTCCGGGCCTCATTAACACTCTGCTGAGGAGCAGAAAAATAATCACCACAAAAATTTGTCAGGATCTGGAAGAGATTTCTTCAGAACTCGGGGGTAATAGCTGGTCAGTCAATACCTATAAACCAGATTTTGGAATTTTTACAGAAGGGGATAGATATGGGGTTATCCCCAAATACTCTTAAAGTGCAGGTATCAGCCTTAGGGGCCCTCTTTGGTTGTAACATTGCTGAGAACTACTGGGTCAGCAGATTCATCAGGGCGACAAAACTGTCTTGGCCAATGGTGAAAAATAGGGTCATGCCATGGGACCTGAACCTAGTCCTCTCAGCCATGACAGAGGCCCCATTTGGGCCGATTACTTCAGTCTCTATTAAAAATCTATCCCTTAAAGTAGCCTTCCTGGTGGCCCTAACATCGGCACGTAGGATAGGCGACATCCAAGCATTATCCAGGGTTCCCCCTTACATGCAGCTTAGGGATGATAGTGATACTGTCCCCCTGATCCAGCATATCTTCCTAAGGTAGTGTCCAGATTCCACAGAACACAGGAAATAGTTCTTCCATCTTTCCTCCCCAATCCTACTAATAAGGAAAGGAAGCTACACACTTTAGATGTAAAAAGATGTATCTAGCGGTAACTGATCCCTGGAAGATAGGACACGAATAGGGCGTTATCTATCAGGGTAGTAGGAAAGGGCACAAAAAAGCACAGTAAAACCAAAAACACTCTGTTGCAAAAAAAATCACAGACAGCGAGTGCTAGTAAAAAGATGGAAAAAACAGGGTATTTGGTTGATACGTTTTTTGCAAAAAATGTATATTAAGCCGCTCTACCAAACGTCAAGGTATACCCATATCAGAGCAGTCCTAACTAATGTATGTAATCCCTATCTGATGTATTCAAAACCTGGTCATATGTACAATACCTGTATGAGCAGGATTCAGAAAAGGAATGTCCATGTGGACACGCTGGACAGAACGGCTCCTGTGCGCACAGCTCAAAAAAAAGCCTTGTTCACTGTGCTTGCAGCTCATGTGTTCTGGTTTTACATAATTGTTTTCTTGTGTCCACAAGATTGGGGAGGCCTCCACCCCTCTTTTTTTTGAGCTGTGCGCACAGGAGCCGTTCTGTCCAGCGTGTCCACATGGACATTCCTTTTCTGAATCCTGCTCATACAGGTATTGTACATATGACCAGGTTTTGAATTACATCAGATAGGGATTACATACATTAGTTAGGACTGCTCTGATATGGGTATACCTTGACGTTTGGTAGAGCGGCTTAATATACATTTTTTTTGCAAAAAACGTATCAACCAAATACCCTGTTTTTTCCATCTTTTTACTAGCACTCGCTGTCTACTGTGGTTCTTTTTTTTTTTTTTTTTTTTTTTTGCAAGTCTCTTGGTGTGTGAACATGTCTCTACAGGCTTGTTCACTGTGCTTGCAGCTCATGTGTTCTGGTTTTACATAGTAGGAAAGGGCATAGAGCATCAAAATCTACTTTAGCTAGATGGATCAGGGAGGCCATCTCACTGGCATATATCTCAAAGGGCAAGCCGGCGCCTGAAGGTCTTAAAGCGCATTCCACTAGAGCTATGGCGGCTTCGTGGGCGGAAAGATTGGAGGTATCGATCGACCAGATTTGTAAGGCTGCTACTTGGTCTTCCCCAAACACATTCTATAACCACTATAGATTGAACCTGGGTGCCTCTTCTGACCTCTCTTTTGGTGTAAGGGTGCTGCAAGCTGTAGTCCCTCCCTAGTTGGTTACTCTCTCTAATTCTCTCCTTAGTACTGTCATGGACGACCGATAAAGTCTTGGTTACTCACCGGTTAACGGTGTTTTTCGGAGTCCATGACAGCACCTGTACATACCCTCCCGTCTTCTTAAGTTCTGGGTGTACACCTCTTCCTTTGTTTATATAATTCACGGGTAGTGAATAGTTAGTTATTGTATTATTGTTTATTATGTATGCTATTAACCTTGGTGGTCCTCTTGTGCTCTGTAAACCAACTGATGCGTGGGAGAGGTGCCGCCCTTATGTATCTGTAGGATTTCCTGTTCCTGAAGGGCGGATCCCCTCTCTCCGTAGTGCTGTCATGGACTCCGAAAAACACCGTTAACCGGTGAGTAACTAAGATTTTTTTTTTTTAACCCCTTTACCCCCAAGGGTGGTTTGCACGTCAATGACCAGGCCAATTTTTACAATTCTGACCACTGTCCCTTTATGAGGTTATAACTCCGAAACGCTTCAACGGATCCTGGTGATTCTGACATTGTTTTCTCGTGACATATTGTACTTCATGATAGTGGTAAAATTTCTTTGATAGTACCTGCGTTTATTTGTGAAAAAAAACGGAAATTTGGCGAAAATTTTGAAAATTTCGCAATTTTCAAACTTTGAATTTTTATGCAATTAAATCACAGAGATATGTCACACAAAATACTTAATAAGTAACATTTCCCACATGTCTAATTTACATCAGCATAATTTTGGAACCAAATTTTTTTTTTTTTGTTAGGGAGTTATAAGGGTTAAAAGTTGACCAGCAATTTCTCATTTTTACAACACCATTTTTTTTTTTTTAGGGACCACGTCTCATTTGAAGTCATTTTGAGGGGTCTATATGATAGAAAATGCCCAAGTGTGACACCATTCTAAAAACTGCACCCCTCAAGGTGCTCAAAACCACATTCAAGAAGTTTATTAACCCTTCAGGTGTTTAATAGGAATTTTTGGAATGTTTAAATAAAAATGAACATTTAACTTTTTTACACAAAAAATTTACTTGAGCTCCAATTTGTTTTATTTTACCAAGGGTAACAGGAGAAAATGGACCCCAAAAGTTGTTGTCCAATTTGTCCTGAGTACGCTGATACCCCATATGTGGCAGTAAACCACTGTTTGGGCGCATGGGAGAGCTCGGAAGGGAAGGAGCGCCGTTTGACTTTTCAATGCAAAATTGACAGGAATTGAGATGGGACGCCATGTTGCGTTTGGAGAGCCACTGATGTGCCTAAACATTGAAACCCCCCACAAGTGACACCATTTTGGAAAGTAGACCCCCTAAGGAACTTATCTGGATGTGTGGTGAGCACTTTGACCCACCAAGGGCTTCACAGAAGTTTATAATGCAGAGCCATAAAAATAAAACAAAATTTTTTTTCCCACAAAAATTATTTTTTAGCCCCCAGTTTTGTATTTTCCCTAGGGTAACAGGAGAAATTGGACCCCAAAAGTTGTTGTCCAATTTGTCCTGAGTACGCTGATACCCCATATGTGAGGGGGAACCACCGTTTGGGCGCATGGGAGGGCTCGGAAGGGAAGGAGCGCCATTTGGAATGCAGACTTAGATGGAATGGTCTGCAGGCGTCACATTGCGTTTGCAGAGCCCCTAATGTACCTAAACAGTAGAAACCCCCTCACAAGTGACACCATTTTGGAAAGTAGACCCCCTAAGGAACTCATCTTGATGTGTTGTGAGAGCTTTGAACCCCCAAATATTTCACTACAGTTTATAACGCAGAGCCGTGCAAATAAAAAATATTTTTTTTTCCACAAATTATATTTTAGCCCCCAGTTTTGTATTTTTCCAAGGTTAGCAGGAGAAATTGGACCCTAAATGTTGTTGTCCAATTTGTCCTGAGTACGCTGATACCCCATATGTGAGGGTAAACCCCTGTTTGGGCACACGGGAGAGCTCGGAAGGGAAGGAGCACTGTTTTACTTTTTCAACGCAGAATTGGCTGGAATTGAGATCGGACGCCATGTCGTGTTTGGAGAGCCCCTGATGTGCCTAAACAGTGGAAACCCCCCAATTATAACTGAAACCCTAATCTAAACACACCCCTAACCCTAATTCCAACGGTAACCCTAACCACACCTCTAACCCTGACACACCCCTAACCCTAATCCCAACCCTATTCCCAACTGTAAATGTAATCCTAACCCTAGCCCTAACCCTAACCCTAGCCTTAACCCTAGCCCTAATGGGAAAATGGAAAAAAATACATTTTTTTATTTTTCCCTAACTAAGGGGGTGATGAAGGGGGGTTTGATTTACTTTTATAGCGAGTTTTTTAGCGGATTTTTATGATTGGCAGCCGTCACACACTGAAAGACGCTTTTTATTGCAAAAAATATTTTTTGCAATACCACATTTTGAGAGCTATAATTTTTCCATATTTTGGTCCACAGTCATGTGAGGTCTTGTTTTTTGCGGGACGAGTTGACGTTTTTACTGAAAACATTTTCGGGCACGTGACATTTTTTTGATCGCTTTTTATTCCGATTTTTGTGACGAAGAATGACCAAAAACCAGCTATTCATGAATTTCTATTGGGGGAGGCGTTTATACCGTTCCGCGTTTGGTAAAATTGATCAGTTTTATTCTTCGGGTCAGTACGATTACAGCGATACCTCATTTATATCATTTTTTTATGGTTTGGCGCTTTTATACGATAAAAACTATTTTACAGAAAAAATAATTATTTTTGCATCGCTTTATTCTCAGGACTATAACTTTTTTATTTTGCTGATGATGCTGTATGGCGGCTCGTTTTTTGCGGGACAATATGACGCTTTCAGCGGTACCATGGTTATTTATATCTGTCCTTTTGATCGCGTGTTATTCCACTTTTTGTTCGGCGGTATGATAATAAAGCGTTGTTTTTTGCCTCTCTTTTTTTTTTTTTTTTCTTACGGTGTTTACTGAAGGGGTTAACTAGTGGGCCAGTTTTATAGGTCGGGCCGTTACGGACGCGGCGATACTAAATATGTGTACTTTTATTTTTTTTTTTTTTATTTAGATAAAGAAATGTATTTATGGGAATAATATTTCTTTTTTTTTTTTTTTTTCATTATTTTTGGAATATTTTTTTTTACACATTTGAAAATTTTTTTTTTTTTTTTTTTTTTTTTACTTTGTTCCAGGGGGGGACATCACAGATCGGTGATCTGACAGTTTGCACAGCACTCTGTCAGATCACTGATCTGACATGCAGCGCTGCAGCCTTCACAGTGCCTGCTCTGAGCAGGCTCTGTGAAGTCACCTCCCTCCCTGCAGGACCCGGATCCGCGGCCATCTTGGATCCGGGGCTGGAGGAAGCAGGGAGGGAGGTGAGACCCTCGCAGCAACGCGATCACATCGCGTTGCTCCGGGGGTCTCAGGGAAGCCCGCAGGGAGCCCCCTCCCTGCGCGATGCTTCCCTGCACCGCCGGCACATCGCGATCATGTTTGATCGCGGTGTGCCAGGGGTTAATGTGCCGGGGCGGTCCGTGACTGCTCCTGGCACATAGTGCCGGATGTCAGCTGCGATAAGCAGCTGACACCCGGCCGCGCTCCCCCCGTGAGCGCTGCCGATCGGCTATGACGTACTATCCCGTCCAGGGTCAGATAAGCCCAGGGCACCTCGACGGGATAGTACGTCTAAGGTCACAGAGGGGTTAATCTTGTTTAGACAAGCATAAAAGCAAGTTTTGTGCACTTCTGAAAAGGAGATTGCTGAACTGAGGCCAGACGGAGTCCAGAATAACTCTGCTGCCTCATTACAGTATGTAAAACACTAAATGGATGTGCACAAAATAAATATAAATATGTACACGCATGTATCTATATACTGTGTGTATTAGAGAGGCATATAATATATATATATATATATATATATATATATATATATATATATATATATATATTCTCTCCAAAAAGCGTGACAGTGATAACCACTCAAGAGGCAAAAACAGAAGCAACCCCAGACAAAATGGACTTAAGAATCAGACAAAATAAATATAAAATTACCTTTATTAAATATACGTTGGCAAACAGTAATACAAATTAAAAGAAAAAATGTGTGCACGTGTCTGGTCAAATACTCCAGCAGAAATTTACATCAGTTCTACAAAAGTTAAAAAACTTTTAAAATGAAAACCGGATCAGAGGATAAAATTTTTTTATATCTGTTGCTGACAAAATAATCATGTAAGGGCCCAAAAATTATGCATAAGGAATTTTATGGATGCATAAAAAAAATTATACAAAAAGGAGGTAATTGTGGATGGCAAAATAATATACAAATCACAGCACAATTTAAAATTCTTTATAAAAAGACAAAATAAATGAGACTTAATTCATAGTAAAAAAAAAAAAGTGAAAAGGGACTTTACCATTAATATGAATCCATATTGGATAGTGAGGGTGCAAAAATGCAGACAAAAATTCTCACAAATATATAAAATCACTTTTTTGGGCAATATACCTTTTTAAAGTCCGGTGTGGTGGAGTCAGACAACGTGCACCCCCCGATGTTCCTTTTTTTTTTGTTTTATTTTTTTCAACCCTTTTAGAACATAGGATTAATAATGGATAGGTGTCTATTGACACCTATCCATTATTAACCAGGCTTAATGTCACCTTACAACAGCAAGGTGACATTGACCCTTTATTACCCCATATCCCACCGCTACTCGGGAGTGGGAAGAGAGGCTAAGTGCCAGAATGGGCGCATCTTACAGATGTGCCTTTTCTGGGGTGGCTGGGGGCAGATGTTTCTAGCCTGGGGAGGGAGGGGGGGGGGAAAGGTTGGTTCCTCTCTAGGCTACTAATATCTTCCCTCAGTCACTGGCTTTCCCACTCTGGCCCACGCCAGTTTTTTTTCCGTGAATTAACACTTTATTTTAACAGCTAGAGCCCACAAATTTTGCACACAAACTCTACTAACATTAGTAGTGAGGGATATGAAATAGTTTACTGTATGTAAACCATGACTCATATCCTGTCGGGTCTGATAAGGAGAAAGCAAAAGCCGGCAATTGAATTACCAGCTTTTCTGCTATGTAGCGCTGCAACACACACACTCACACTCACACTCTTATTCTTTCTATCTATTCTAACCTGTCAGTGTGATTTTTTTTACTGTACACCGCACTGAATTGCCGGCTTTTCTATACAACACGGTGCATATTTCTTGCAAGTCACACTGAGGGTCTGTGTGTAATCCGTATTTTTCTCACCCCCATAGACTTTCATTGGCGGATTTTTTTTTTTTTTTTTTTTTTGTGCAATACACTGACAAAAGCAGCATGCTGCGATTTTCTCAGCCTGAGAAATATACGGCAGATAGGAGCTGCCCCATAGAGAAACATTGGTCCGTGTGCAATGTGTAGTTTTTGCGCCTCTCATGCATCCGTAAAACTCTCTAGTGTGATGCCGGCCTAAATACAATGTTCCCAATAAAAGCTTCAACCCCGTCCTCACTCAGGTCTATCATCTGTTAATGGAAATATAGGGGGCTTCTGCGTTATTGGTAGCACAAAGGCCCTGGAAAAGCACTATAGCTCCTCACCCTCAAAGAAATTCAGCAAGTTCTGCTGTCCCAAATCCAAATGCCCCTCTCACTTTTGAGCCTCACAGTGGACCTAAACCACATATAGCCTCTACATGTTTGGCATTTCTGTAGCGATGACAGCCTGCCTAACTTACAGGTGCATGCCTCCAGTAGGCTAAGCTTTGCATAGCATACTGGTCCCTAAAATGTACAGATCCCTACAACAGCAGTTTGTAATTTTCACTCAGCAACATTCACTACTGCTTGTTTGTGGAAAACATCCATGGAGTCAAAATCGTCACTACAACTGTAGCTTACCAAAGGGTATAATTTCCAAAATAAGAGTGTAGATTCTGCTCTTCTAGCACTTGGCGGCTCTAAAGATGGAGTCCGCAAATTGAACTCCAATATCTTCCCTTCTGAGCTTTGCCCTGTGCTTGAAAGTAGCTTTTGACCACAAATGGGGTATCCTTGTACTCGGGAGAAATTGCACAACAAATTTCAGGGTATAATTTCTTCTGCTATCCTTGTGAAAATTAAGAAAAGTGGGGGGGGGTTGGGGGAACATTTTTGTGGGAAAAATATATTTTTTCACTTCAACAGAGCAATGTTGTAAAATTCGGTGAAGCACCTGTGGGTTCAAGGTGCTTGCCACACATCTAAAGTTCCTTGAGGGGTCTAGTTTCCAATATGAGGTCACTTGTGGGGGGGTTTCCACTGTTTAGGCACACCAGGGACTCTCCATATACAACATGGCATCCGCTCTCAATTCCAGCCAATTTTGTGTTCAAAAAGTCAAACATTCTATCAAAATCTGTGTTGCAAAATGTCACTCCGTTCTTTGAGCCCTATCATGCATCCACATGTAGTTTTCCTCCACACATTGGTTATTGTCTTACTCAGCAGAAAAAGCACAACCAATTGTATGGATAATGTTGGCCTTTTTGAAAATATAAAATTGGGGTCTAAATTTATATATTTTTTTTTTTTTACAAATGACAAAAGCCTGACTCTCTTCCAAACAGAAACCAGGTGTGTACAGGTATGAACAGAGTAGCCACCTCCATATATAACCAACAAATAAAGTTGCACTCCGTAGCACTGTAGCATGGAATGCTATTCATAGATCATATTTTCATGCTATAGCACTGCAGAGGGCAACTTTTTAATGCCTTCACAACCTATGACGTATAGGTAAGTCATCTACTATATAATTGTCTAAGGGTCACTTCCGTCTGTCTGTCACGGATATTCATTGGTCGCAGCCTCTGTCATAGAAATCCAAGTCGCTGATTGGTCGTGGCAAAACGCCCACGACCACTGCCACGACCAATCAGCGACTGGCACAGTCCGGTGGCAAAATGGTCGCTCCTTCCTCCCTGTAGTCAGTGCCCGCTCCATACTCCCCTCCAGTCAGCCCTCACACAGGGTTAAGGGACCGCATTATGCCACGGTGTAACGCACTCCGTTAACGCAGCTATTAACCCTGTGTGACCTAATGTTAACAACAATAATAATAATAATAATAATAATAATGTTCTCACCTTCCGAGGTCGCGCGCTGTCCTCTGCAGTGGAAGCGGCAGGTTCCGGTGCCAAGGATGCTATGCAAGAAGAACCTGCCATGACGTCACGGTCATGTGACCGCGACGTCATCACAGGTCCTGCGCTCATACCAACCCTGGGACCGGAAGCTGCCGCATGCACCGCACACAGGTGCCAGGACATCAACGGGCCTTCGGAAGGTGAGTATATGTTTATTTTTTATTTTAAGGTGTGTTTTTTTTTTTTTTAACCACACATATAGTGCCCACATTGCTATATACTACATGGGCTGTGTTATACACTATGTAGCTGTGCAATACACTACGTGACTTCTATATACTACGTGCCTGTGCAATATACTACGTGGCTATGCTATATACTACGTGGCTGACCAATATACTATGTGCCTGTGCAATACGTGGCTATGTTATATAGTGCGTACCAGGGTGGATTTGATTTAAATCTAACTGATTTAAATCACTAGTCAGTAAGGCTTGATTTAAATCAGTGATTTAAATCAAAGTTTCTACCTAACTGAATTTGACTCCGCAGAGGTCCCAGCCTCTTCTTCATGGCAAAAATGTTACAACATGAACAGAGTTGAGAAAAAGACCTTAATCCTATTGCTCTACAAACCTATGAATACAGAATCAACCCCTTCAGTGCCAAGTCCAAGAAGTTAGACAATATGTTTCTGATTGTTTGGAGTGGAATAGATCTGCACAACACAAGAAGAATGTGAATCTAAGTGTGAGGAGGAGGAAGGGCAAGCAGACAAGAAAATGAAAGTGAAACTTTGAGCACAATACTGCAGCATAGCCACAGACAGACAAGTCTGGATCTGTTTGTGTGTACGATCTGAGGTTTATTACATTCTTTCCTTATAATGGCAGCAGGCCGTAAGAGACCCAGTTTGGGAATATTTTAATTAAGCTCCTTCGCCTATCGGTAAGGCAGGCATGCGTGCAAAATGCAAACGATGCAACAAAGAGATGCAAGGCCTGGTGGCGCGAATGAGGCAACATCATGAGAAGTGCGGTGATGAAGATGAGTCATGATTCATCTTCATCACCTCACTTCTCATGATGTTGCCTCATTCGCGCCACCAGGCCTTGCATCTCTTTGTTGCATCGTTTGCATTTTGCACGCATGCCTGCCTTACCGATAGGCGAAGGAGCTTAATTAAAATATTCCCAAACTGGGTCTCTTTTACGGCCTGCTGCCATTATAAGGAAAGAATGTAATAAACCTCAGATCGTACACACAAACAGATCCAGACTTGTCTGTCTGTGGCTATGCTGCAGTATTGTGCTCAAAGTTTCACTTTCATTTTCTTGTCTGCTTGCCCTTCCTCCTCCTCACACTTAGATTCACATTCTTCTTGTGTTGTGCAGATCTATTCCACTCCAAACAATCAGAAACATATTGTCTAACTTCTTGGACTTGGCACTGAAGGGGTTGATTATGTATTCATAGGTTTGTAGAACAATAGGATTAAGGTCTTTTACTCAACTCTGTTAATGTTGTAACATTTTTGCCGTGAAGAAGAGGCTGGTACCTCTGCGGAGTCAAATTCAGTTTTGAGAACTGCGTAAGTAAAGCGAGCGTCTGTGATAATATTGGAGAGAAACTGCCCACTAATCCTACAGAAACCTTTGGAAGAGAATGGCATTGTGAATGTTGCACATATACAGCCTGTATTCTACTGAGTTAAACAACTCGGCTTTATCTCATGATGGAAGAACCTTTGGACGGTAAAATATTTTCCTCAAAAAGTAGTTTATTGAGAAAAATCCGATTTAAATCAAAATCCGATTTTTTTTTTTTTTTTTTTTTTTTTTTTTTTTTTTTTTACATTGATTTTTATCCACCCTGGTGCGTACGCTGTGTTACATACGACGTAGCTCTGTTATATACTACGTCGGTTGGGTTGTGTTATATACTACGTCACTGCAATATAGTACGTAGCTTGTGCTATATACTACCTACATATTCTGGAATACCCGATACGTTAGAATCAGGCCAACATCTAGTTGCTCATGTTCCTGCACTCAGTGGGCTCCATCGATGAACCTGCACATCTTCTAGCACATGTCAGCTGATTTAATGCACTGACATGTGCCCCTAACAGCTGCAAGTGGAATCACAATCCACTCACGGCTGTTAACATGCTCACTTTGGAAGTCCATGTCACATGACTGTGGGTTGGCATGACAACTCGGGGTCTGCGGCAGACCCCTGTGCTTGTCATTGCCAGATTGCTGTGAAAGCAAGCCTGTGGCCGGTGCTCATAGCACATGAGCATTTTAGCTATACATATCAGGGCTTCATCCCTGCTATGAGTAGCACAGGAGGTCAGATGATCGCAGCATCTAGTCTCCCATTGTGTTAAAATATAAGGCTGTGTGCACACGTTGCTGTTTTTTCGCTATAAAACCGCAAAAAAAGCATACATTATGCATCCCATCATTTAGAATGAATTCTGCAATTTTTGTGCACATGATGCGTTTTTTTTTTTCCGCAAAAAAAAACGCATCTCGGTAAACGCAGCATGTTCATTAATTTTGCGGATTTCCCACTATATAATGCATTGGGAAATGTCCGGAAAAATCCGCCCAAAAACGCATGCAGATTTCTTGCAGAAAATTTCATTTTTTTTCTCAGGAAATTTCTGCAAGAAATCCTTAACGTGTGCACATAGCCTTGAAGTTCAAATCGCCCCATTCAAAATAAATAAAACAAAATACACATTTACTATTGCCGCTTTCAGAAACTCCCTATCAAAATATAAAAAGAATTCAATATGTAAACAAGAAAAAATAAACTCCAGAATTGCATGGTTTTTCTTTGTTGCTGCAACATTGCAATAAAATGCAGTGACAGGCGATCAAAACATTTCCTAAGGAAAAAGACTGCATCATAGAAACGGGATCACCACGATTCAATTTAACAAACAAATAACAAATTTTATTAGAACCACACCACACAAACTGTAGGAAAAACAATTAAAAACACCCATAAACAATGGGAAATAAGGGTCCATATAATACAAAGTGCAATACTACAACATCATCTTGTGTAATGCCGGCTCATACAATGGTGGGAGAAAAGGCAAGTGACATTAAGATACAGATCCTACGTGCTAATACACAAATAGAACCTACTTAAACAGTCCCAATAATAGAGAAAGGGCACATATTTATACACATTACAGCCCCTATGTGCATGCTGTGTCACCTGCTATAGCCTGCCTAGTTGCCACAAATGTAAGGTGCAAATGTATCATGCAGAGCAAGTATGCTGAACATTACCTAGGGGAGCTAGCTGGGATCGGCTAAAAGATGGAAAAGAGCCGCCCAGCATAGAACCCCCCCTTCCCACAAAGAGCAAATACCGGCTGAATGGAAACTCTGCCCTAAAGCTGTATGACCCACGCGTATCGACGCTGGAGGCGTCTTCCTCAAGGTCCACAGTCATCTAGTGGCGTGGACCTGCTTTATATAACATACAAGAAGCTTAATAGTACATACCAGGTGAGCAGCGCCGTTTCAGCTATGGCTACCAGGAAGTCCCAGTGGCGTGCACAGAGTCCCAGAGCGCAGGCGCAGAGAGCCACGCAATCAATATCCTGCGTAAGCGTCCCATCTGCGTGGAGGATTGCTCGGGCAACTACACAACCCCTAGAGATGCTGGACGCAGTCTAAGGAATAGGTGCGGGTATACTGCGCAGGCGCCAGCCCAGCGTCCCTGGCGCCGGCTAGTAGTGAGGGTTGCCACGGCAACCTATGTCAACACTAGAGTGCATAAACACACCAAGTCCCATCTGTGTGGAGGGTTGCTCGGGCAACCACAGAACCCCTAGAGACGCTGAACGCAGTCTAAGGAATAGGTGCGGATATACTGCGCAAGCGCTAGTGTCCAGCCATACAGAGGAGTTTAGACCACGCCAATATCAACCAATCCCATACACAGCCCTATATAGCTAAAAACCTAACAGATATAAAAGCGCACAAAAATTAAGTCAGATCGTAACCAATCACCGTACAGAAGGTGGAATGGCGCCATTAGCAGAGCACCTATAGTGCCCATGCATACGGACCCTCAGTAATAACCCAAAGTGTCACACACCATATGCGCAAGCGCCATTTGTAACTAGGTAAAGAGACTGTATTCATTACCGGCGAATTGTCTGATACAAGGTGCATGATGTCACAATGCAAATTCCCATAGCACAAAAACTCTGTTATTACACAACTATATAACAATAAAGGTGGAAACCATTTAAGTTAGTTCTAACAGAGGCTGAGAGCATGCTTATGCAGCGTAGAGCTTAACAGATAGTCATCTAAAGCACAAAGAACCTTAATTTTTATGCTCTGCCAATTATCCTGGGTTGGAACCAAATTGGGACCTGAGCCAGTTTTATGTACAAAAGAGTTTATAAGATTGTAACTGTGGACAGACCATAATGTATAATACTGAAAGACCCATAAGTTTGAGTATAGTACCTATTAGGAGAACATTCGGAGAAGGGATAACAAACCTAACCCAACAGATAGTATCTATATGAAAGGCGAGACAGCATGCACAAAAAAGGGGGGGGGGAATATTTATCACAGATAAACACACCAAAACAAAATTATAATAACTACATCATAAATAATCCAGTTGTGGTATCAGAGTCCATGCGCATAGCCCCATCCATTGCTTGGTCCTATGGCCCGAGCCGATCTGGTACAGAGTCATATCCATCCGGAAAGCGTATCAGTTCCCATAGTCCACTCAGATTCGTAACAAAAGGGCTTGATGGTCATCCATGGTCCCTGATATATCAACTTGAAAGCAGGAAGAAGAGGGATGCTAGAAGAATCACCAACTAGAATAATATAAGAAAAAGTAAGTATAAAGAAAGGAGAAAAAAAAAAAAAAAAAAAAAAGGGGGGGGGGGAGAGAAGAAGAAAGGGGGAGGGGGGGGGCAGGAAGTATATATAATATAGAAATGTTCCTATAAAGTAAAACAAAACAAAATTCCCCTCTTCCCCTGTCCTTCCCAACAATACTATAACTTCTTATAGAAGCCTGTGTACAACAGCTCCTCATTCAGGCCACAAGGTGCCAGGCTGTTCAGTTTGTATATCCATCGGGATTCCCTCCTTAATAGTTCGTCCGTAATTCTCCCTCCCCTGATACTGAGGGGTATACTCTCTAACCCAATCACCCTAAGGGTTCTAGGGGAGCCGTTGTGCCTATCCAAAAAGTGAGCTGCCACTGAGGTGATCTGCTTACCCTTACTCTTGTCTGTCCTAGCCATGCAGATGTTAGACACATGTTGCTGTATCCTGCGGCGCAGCTCTTGGGTAGTTTGTCCGACAAACTTTGTCACAACCGCAGATCAGAGCGTAGACCAGATTACGAGTGCGGCAGTTGAAAAATGATTTGGGAGACACCTGAAAGGGTAGAGAAAGTAACGACACACCAGCCTCCGCTATCATGTACATACATATGGAGCATCCCCCACATGAGTAAGAGCCATAGGTCGGGCAATTCACTCGAATCCTCTCTGTAGGGCGTCTAAAATGGCTGTTTGATAAACAGTCTTTAAGATTCCTTGCCCTCCTGGCCACCATCCTAGGTTTATCCGGGATGATCTGTCTGAGTCTGCCATCACTCGGCAAAATGCCCCAATTGTCCTCCATAATTCTACGTACGTCCCCCCATTGGTTATTAAATTGGGTGATCAAGCTGGAAAAATATACATTGTTTCTCACCCGTGGTTTCAAGGCCTCCTCCCTCGATTTCTGGCGAGAATGTTCATAGGCATCGGCAACAATCCTCTTGGGATACCCCCGTTCTCGAAATCGGTCCGTGAGTAGTCTGGATTCTGCTTGGAAGTCCGGTTGCTGACTACAATTTCTTCTAAGGCGCAAAAATTGGCCCTTTGGAATGCTGTCTCGCAAGTGACGAGGATGAAAACTGCAATAATGTAGGAGGTTATTTGTAGCTGTACCCTTCCGAAAGAGGGTCGTATATGTACGCTTATCCTGGAGCATGATCCTCAGGTCAAGGAAATCCACAGTACTGGTAAAGAAGTGGGAAGTCAGCCGAATGTTCACCTCATTGCTGTTTAGCTCCTCCCCAAAGGTCTTTAGGTCCTCAGCAGAACCTGTCCATAAAACAACATCGTCGATAAAACGATACCACTTCAGTACGTTGTGGTGAAACAATGTATTACTCCTGACCTGGGTCTCCTCCCACCATCCCATAAATAAGTTCGCGTATGATGGCGCGCATCTAGCCCCCATGGCGGTTCCGGACACTTGTTTGTAATACACTCTATCAAATACAAAATAATTCCTTTCCAGGATCATCCTTAAGTCTAGGATGAAGGAGTCATGCCCCCTATTACCTGTGGAGTGTTTGTCCAAGAAGAAGGACACGGCCATTATGCCTAGTTCATGCTTGATGTTCGTGTAGAGCGCTTCTACGTCAAATGTTGCAAGGATTGTATTGTCCAGTATCTCCAATGTTTCCAGCTGTTGGATTAGGAATGAAGAATCTCTGATATAGGACTCCAAACCAAGAACGAGAGGCTGTAGGAAAAAATCCAGGTAAATACAGGCTTTTTCAAAAAGTCCCCCAATCCCCGAGACGATGGGCGATCAAAACATAGTACCGTATGTATACCAAAAAGCCATCAATAAAAACATCAGCTCAGCGTGCAAAAAGTCCTCATCCAGCCCCAGATCCCTAAAAATGGAGACGCTGTGGGCTTAAACAATTTTTTTTTTTTTTTTTATTTGTGCAAACTTTTTTTTTTTTTTACCACTTAAATAAAACAGAACCTAGACAGGTTTGGTGTCCATGAACTCGTAATTACCTGGAGAATCATAATGGCGGGTTAGGTTTAGTATTTAGTGAACATGAGAAGGAGAGAAAAATATTGTAGAATTGCACTTTTTTTGCTATCATATCACAGCACTTTGAAGTTTTTTTTTCTTCCTGTTTTCCATTACATAATATAGTAAAACCATGGTGTAGTTCAAAAGTGCAGCTTGACAACCCCAAGGTCGTGAGGGGTGTTAAAGTAAAAGTTAAATTCATTTATTTTTTCTCCTTCCACATTCCATTAATTCCTGTGAAGCACCTGAAGGATTAATATACTTAAGTGTGGTCTTGAGGGGTGCTGTTTTTAGAATGGGGTCGGACTTTGATATTTTGTCATACAGACCCATCAAAGTTACTTCAAATGTGGGGTCCATTAAAAAAAAAAATACTAGGTTGGCTGCTATCGCTTGTGTCCCAGTTGGTAATGCGCTATAATATTTCTTGCTGCAATTTGGAATGGCCGACCCTGTAATGCATGGCTAGATTGGGCTGGTCAAAGCAAGTGCTGCTCTTAGGCCGGGGTCACACTAGCGATGAATACGGACGAGTGCTATGCGAAAAAACATTGCATAGCACTCGGACCAGTATTCATCTATGGGGCATTAATTCATTTCTCCGCAGCTGGGTGAGAGGCTCGGAGCACTGATACTCGCAGGAGCCAAAGGTCACTAGCATCTCGCATCGGATGCCATCCGCTTGTCTGACTCCGGCCTTACTTGGGTACTCTACAATGCCCTTATGCTCTGCTGGAGAATATGAAGTGTGTGTGTGTGTTTTTGAGGCAGTCAGGACAAAACAAATGAAATGTTACATTCCACTGATGCTAATAAATGTGATGAAGTTAATTCTTAAAGCCAAATTTAGGATCTTGCATTTTTAATTTCTAGAAAATTTTCGGTCGCTATGCACTGGCGAGGTGGGCTTTGGATATAAAGGATCCACTTTTCACAGAGTAATCCCCAACTTTATGTGCCAGGTAAGTAGTCTGTCTTTTTCTCTTGGCTTCCCAGGTTAATTATGAAGCAAACCAATGTGTTATGAAAGTAGAAAGATAGAATAACATTTGTGATTCTACATACCGTATATACTCTAGTATAAGCCGAACCCCCCCCCCCCCTAATTTTGCCACAAAAAACTGGGAAAACTTATTGACTCGAGTAGAAGCCTAGGGTGGAAAATGCAGCAGCTACCGGTTACTGTCAAAAATAAAAATAGATACCAATAAAGTAAAATTAATTGAGACCTCAGTAGGTTAAGTGTTTTTGAATATCCATATTGAATCAGGAGCCCCATATAATGCTCCATACAGTTCATGATGGGCCCATAAGATGCTCTATATAAAAATGTGCCCCATATACAGTGCTCTGCACCGTTCATTATTGCCCCATAGCTGTGCCATATAGTGCTCTGCACCGTTCATTATTGCCCCATAACTGTGCCATATAGTGCTCTGCAAAGTTCATTATTGCCCCATAGCTGCCATATAGTGCTCTGTACCGTTCATTATTGCTCCATAGATGCTCCATAGAAAGCTGTGCCATTGCTGCTGCAATAAAAAAAACAAAAAAAAACAAAACACCTCTCTTGCTTGCAGCTCCCGACATCTCTCCGCACTGACTGATCAGGCAGAGAGCGGCACGCACACTATATGCGTCATCGCGCCCTCTGACCTGCACAGTCAGAGCGGAGAGACGCCGGGAAGATGGAGCGACGCCCGACGTGTGGAACGGGGATAGGTAAATATGACATACTTACCTGCTGCCGGCGTCCCGCTCCTTCTCCCGGACAGCTGTCTTCGGTGCCGCAGCCTCTTCCTCTATCAGCGGTCACCGTTACCGCTGATTAGAGAAATGAATATGTGGCTCCACCCCTATGGGAGTGGAGTCCATATTCATTTTTCTACTGAGCGGTCACACGTGACCACTGAAGAGGGGAAGAGCTGCAGCACCCGAAGACAGTGTGACAGGCAGGGGGAGCGCCAGGATCGCCGGGACTAGGTAAGTATGCCTCAGCGCCCTCTCCCCCTCACCCGCCGACCCTGCCACCCACCGTGACTCGAGTATAAGCTGAGAGGGGCACTTTCAGCCCAAAAATTTGGGCTGAAAATCTCGGCTTATACTCGAGTATATACGGTATATAATTTTCATTTTTTTTTTTTTTTTTTTTTTGTCAGATGTGGAAATTTATGGTGGCTGGAGAATAACTTGGCCAGCAACTTAAACACCTTTACATGAGTAGATGGGAGTCTATATTGGGGAGAAGTATATCACCCCATTGTTAGCAGGCCATATGGGGAAAAAGCGTTCAAATCCTCCATTTGTATTCTATATGAGGAAAACTAGTGTAAAATATTAATGTACCATACCAATGACTTGCTCCACAGATTGAATCTTCCTCTTTCAAACTTGTGTTGGCGCTGTGGGTCTGAGGTGGGCACCCAATATCAAATTTTTTTTTTTTTTTTTGTCCTGTACCAGGATTGTGGGTTTTTGGGATGAGGTGAGAATTCTGGTAAATAAGGTTCTATACATTGCAGTAGGGCTGGATCCGGCTGGTTATTTACTTACTGTTTTCCCTAAAGAGTTGGGGGGGGGTGGGGGGGTTGGGGGGTGGACCCAGCCTGACTATTACTTCATATTCTTACTGCAGCTAGGTGTCTGCCCTTAACGGGAGGCAATCTTCCCCTCCGTCTTTGCAGCACATATTAAATAGAATCAGACGTTCGCAGGATGGAGTACATGACTGCTTTGATGGAAGCGAGGGTGAACAGCTTAGACTCTATTTGGGCCCCTTGGGATTACTACTGGGCTCAGAGAATTGGTTCAGAACTGCCTCTATTATTCTAAGGAATCTGCATCTCCCCGTTATCTGTCCTGTCTTGTGTATGTCTGGGATCCATTCATTAGTACGATTACTGTAGTTTCACTTTGTTTAATTTTAACCCTTTTTTTAAGAGCTATTCAGTACCAAATATCCCTGGAGGAGCCAGCGGGGTTAATAGAAGTCTGTTTATAGGACTCTTGGTCTTTCTGAGCCCAATTCCTGATTTTGATATGTAGTGCTTTAGACATGGAGTCTGTATTGTACCATGTATGTATAATGTTGTCTGGAGGCATTCGGGGCTTAATTTGATTTCTTTATGATGGTACTGAATCTCCTTGTCCGTTTGGACTTGTCAATTTTTAAAGAGAATTTTTGTAAATAAAAAGTTTACAGTTAATAAAAAAAAAAAAAAAAAAATCCATCTCTACATTCAGATTTTTTTTTTTTTTATGATCAGTGACTAGTAGAGTTTACAAAACTGACCATGTGGGGGCCGGAGGGAGATTTTTCAGATCTGCAGTATTCCTATTGGGCCGGGGTCACACTAGACCGTAATACGGACGAGTGCAATGCGATAAAAAATCGCATAGCGCTCGTCCCAATGTTAATCTATGGGGCAGCTCCCATCATCCGATTATTTTCACGGCCGTATTCAGGATCAGAGTGAAATCGCAGCATGCTGCGATTGTCAGCGTATCTCGGCCGAGAATCGCCAATGAAAGTCTATGGGGGCGGGAAAAAATAGCACAGCACACGGACCATCAGTGTGACTTGCGAGAAATTCTCAGGCATTGGGCAGGTGACAGGAAAGGCTCAGCCATTATTTGCTCATTTTGCAAGTGTGTGAGAAAATCTCACACGGATGTCAAACGGATCATTTGATGCGAGAAAATCGCATCCTCGCACTGCACACGGATTAATGTTTTGGTACCATTTGTGCGATTCTCGTCTGTCAAAAACGGACCGTTTTTTTTTATACGTTGTGTGTGTCCCCGGCCTTATGTAGCAGAATTGCTGTCAGTTTTGCAGCTTTTAGATATGACTAAACATGGATGAACTGGCTATATATAATTTACAGTAATGAATATGCGGCTCCACCCCTATGGGAGGTGGAGCCGCATATTCATGATTGTAATGGGCGGCCCCACGTGACCGCTCATACAGTAGAAGGTGCGGCCAGGACAGGAAGCAGCGCCGGCCAGCGAGGGAGCCGGGGGCGCATAGTGGGTGGGAGGGGAGTGGGGTCATGGATCTTTATTTTAAACATGATCATTCCTATCTTCTCTACAGCAAACGCTGTTGCAGGGAAGATATGAATCGCGGCTTCAGCACCAGTGGGGGGGGGGGGGGGGGGGGGGACAGCGCTTACAGTAGCGCTGTCTCCTGCACGGCACACAGACTGCACACGGACAACGTCCGTGTGCGGTACGTGTTTTACACCGACCCACTGACTTTAATGGGTCCGTGTAATCCGTGCGCTCCCACGAACACTGACATGTCTCCGTGTTTGGCACACAGAGACACGGTCCGCAAAAAATCAATGACATCGGCACAGATGCATTGATTTCACTGTGTCTACATGTGTCAGTGGCTCCGGTACGTGAGGAAACTGTCACCTCACGTACTGGAGCCACTGACATGTGAAACCAGCCTGAGACCTGGCACTCCGCTTTGTTAGGCCTGTCAAGGCAAGACCTTAGAGAGAAAAAAAATGTTGCTGCCCTTGAAAAAAGGCAAAAAAAAAATAAAATCACTTGTGTGTTGTATGGAAAACCATGGTTTTTACAACAATGTGCATTTATCATGTGTAGGTTACAATCCTAAGTGTAAACATTCTATTAAAGTGTATCTTTCATAAGATCCAGTGGAAAATGAATCTAAGTCTGGCCGTGCGACTCCAGTCATGTAAATGTTACTCTGAAATGCTGGCATTTCTATAGACCTGACTAGTCTAATGTGGCCCCCATAAGGCTTCTCTGCTCCTGCTGACTGGCAAGTCTCACTACTTTTTACACACATGAATCTAATGGCAGATTAACCTGTAAAGAGGTTTCTGTACTGTCATATTAATTGAGTTTATGCCCTCTTTATTAAAGTACTAGATGGTGGCCCGATTCAAACGCATTGGGTACGTATGTATGTATGTAGCGCTGTGAGTGGTGTTTAAATCCCGCACTAATATCGCTTATTGGTCACGGCCAGCTGGCCGTGACCAATCAGCGAAGCGTGTCTCAAATCCCACGCCAATTCTGGGCGCAGGATGTCGGGGGTTCTGGGCGCAGGATGTCAGGGGTTTGCACATACTTGGCGTAGCCGCAGCTCTGCTTCCTGTTCCCGGCGTCCCTGCTTCTCACTCGGGCGCCTCTGCTCCCTCTCCCAGGGGACCCTGCTTCTCCCCGGCTCTCCGCACATGCAGGACTTCGGTTGCCTGCACACAATAGGTAGTCACAGGCCGGCGTCCTCGCAGCGCCCTCTGCCTTCCACTCTTTGCCCTCTCCCGGGCCCCGGCTTCCTCCTCGCCTCCCTCGCTCACCCGGGATGGTACACACACTGTCCAGACGCCTCCACGTTCCCTCATGGTCGGTAGTAGGCACACTCTCCCGCTCCTCTCTCCTGTACAGCGGCAGTGATGGTGGAGACCACACCCCTTCCTGGAAATCCCATGTCGCTGATTGGTTGCGGCCGGCTGGGCCCTGACAAATCGGCGACGCAGGATTTCCGGGACAAGGACGGAATTGAGAATATATTATATTATATTATAATTTTTTTTTTTTTTTAATTAAAAAATGCTGAAAAGGAGAGGACAGCACCTCCAAAAATCATACATTTATCTAATGTGGCTGGGCAAAAATATAAATAACGGAACATGAGGTTCTTAGTTTAACATTCTGATCAGACTGTATGAAGCCCACTGCCGCATCACGGCAAACCTCATAGTGGGTCCTATCGCCCTAACGGAGCAGAGCTGTGCACTGACCACCGCCACAGCGGTAATGCAGCAGCAGGGCAGATGGCCTGGTGTCTCACTGCACCCATACTGCAAGACTGAGCCCCCGTGACTCCAGATCGCGCCGCCCACCAGCACAAAACTACAGCACCAACACCAAGTGTAAGGAGCATTGAAACTTGCCTCAATCAAGCTCTCCGGTGAGAGCAGAAATGGGCTAGACCCCTTACTTTGCAGTTTCCTGCTGATTAAAATCACCTGTGTAAAATGAGGAGTGCACGTCCAAAAGATAAAAACCTACAATATAATGTCTTTGTTTTTTACAGGGAGGAGATTTTACGAATCATAATGGCACTGGTGGTAAATCTATCTATGGAAGTCGTTTCCCTGATGAGAACTTTAATTTGAAACACACTGGACCAGGTAAGTGGCCATCTGTGGTTACCAGTGAGGCCGACTGTTCTTAAAACTGGGCCACTCCTGCAAACTGCAGATATGATTGGCTCCATTGCTTGTCTGCGTCATGAGCCATCTGCAGTGTTTCTCCACTAATTAATTGGGAACCCAGTGACATCCCATGGGATCAGCAGTTGGCTTGTTATGGAATGACCAGTCAGTAAATTCCATTTTTAGATGTGGCAGAATGGTTTCACATTTACAGTTAAATACATGTGGTGGGTCTTAAACTTCACATGCATTTTAGAAAATCTACAGAAATGACAAGCTCTGGATTTCCTAACTTGTATGCATATTCTGATGAATTGCTGTGGATGTCGCTGTACACTATGTAATGTAAATGGTGAGCGTCACTACAAAAGCTATGTAGACTTGACTGTGAGTGCACAATAAAATCCTTAGTTATCCAACTCCTGTGGCTGAGTGTACCATGTCAGATATTAATGATTGTCTCCTCCACCCCGTGTATAGGTATCCTCTCAATGGCTAATGCTGGGCCAAACACCAATGGCTCTCAGTTCTTTATCTGCACTGCAAAAACCGAATGGTGAGTATCCTCATCTACCTGGATCTTGTTTACATAAGCCACTTGACATTTTACTTTAAAATTGGTCTATATTTGTGTGTGTTGTGGGGCTGCGACGTCCATTCAGGATTGAGCCAACATATTTTCTGCAATAAACACGATGGAGAAATCTTTTGAGGCCCTCAATTAAGGCACAGTAAAATTAGCATTTCTACATAATTAATCTTGTTGAAACAACAATGTTTTTTTAAAAAATACAGGGCATGTGACAATGGGGAGGGGGAAGGAAAAATAAGGAAAGCAAAAAATGGGGGGAAAACCACCAAGCTTAAGAGAACGAAGCTGCACTGTCCCGCAAGGGGTTAAAATTACTAAACCCAGTAATCATATGATGGTAGTACTAGTAGTAAAGCAAACCAGGTATCCTAATTCATGATAACTGACAATGTACACAAGGTATAACTACCACAGGCATAAAAATATATCCTATTTCAAGGTAAAGTCAACCGGCATGACGTGAGTATATGCCTTACCCAAGAACAATGCAGAGAACGAACCTGCTAGTGTACTGGTGAAAACTCCAACAATTCAAATGTGACAGCTGAAAAAATGCCAAAACAGTACCAAAATAGGGGTAAATAGCCAAGGAATAGTTTACCTGTGATGACAGATAAAGTGCAGCGGTATCTGGTGTCGCTAAGACAGTGCAGGAACGGTTCCCATGCGCCCGACAAGCGCTGTTTCGCCGTAGCTTCTTCAATAGGGGCGAGGACGAGCTTCGTTCTCTTAAGCTTGGTGGTTTTCCCCCCATTTTTTGCTTTCCTTATTTTTCCTTCCCCCTCCCCATTGTCACATGCCCTGTATTTTTTAAAAAACATTGTTGTTTCAATAAAATTATTATCGTTTTATTATCTCCCTCTGTCTTCACTTCTGTTTCTGTTGTGGTAGCACACAATGGAATATGTGGTTTATTTGATTTTTTTGAAGTGACATTCAGCCTGTATTTCGATAAGGACTATGGGAATAATAATTAATCTTGGCAAACCTAGTGCTTAAAGAAAATTAAAAACGTTTTTAAATGTAATTTTGCTTATAGAAAAGGTTGTCCAGTTAAAACTGGGGATAGGTGATAACTTTCTTTTATCCATGTTAGGGCTCATTTCCACTTGAGAGGAAAAAAAGGTCCGATTTACAGACCAAAAAGACGGAGGTAAATCATGCGAGTGTCATGCAATCTTTTTTTTTTTTTTTTTTTTTTTTTTATTGGTTAATCTGAACATCCGTATGACATCCGTACTGCTGTGTGTGTGTATATATCTATAATATAACGGTGGGAGCGTCACTCTGTCCGAAGCCTTTATAGACTGCGCAAGCGCGACGCACCGCACCTGCACAGTCTGGACCAGAGTGACGCACCCGAACTTAATTATCCCCCTCATAATATACCGGCCGTGGGGGCTCCAAGCCCCTCCCACCCCCTGTGCGCACCCCCCTCCCGCCTCCTGTGGGCCCCCCCTGCTGTGATTAAAATACTCACCTAGCTTCCGGATCCCTCGCCGCGGCTTCAGCACCAGTAGGGGGGACAGCGCTTAATGTAGCGCTGTCTCCTGCACGGCACACGGACATTGTCCGTGTGCGGTACGTGTTTTACACGTCCAGCACAGCCGCCCCCAGCACCACCACAGCCACGCACAGCCGCCCCAGCACAGCCACGCACAGCTGCCCCAGCACAGCCGCCCCAGCACAGCCACGCACAGCCGCCCCAGCACAGCCGCCCCAGCACAGCCACGCACAGCCGCCCCCAGCACAGCCACGCACAGCCGCCCCCAGCACAGCCACGCACAGCAGCCCCCAGCACATGACAGGATGGGGGCGCAGGATGGGAGCAGCCCATGACAGGATGGGGGCACAGGATGGGAACAGCACATGACAGGACGGGGGCGCAGGATGGAGCAGCACATGACAGGATGGGGACGCAGGATGCGAGCAGCACATGTCAGGATGGGGACGCAGGATGGTGCAGCACATGACAGGATGGAGACCATATACTAATATAAATGCTCGCCACCCGGGCGTAGAACGGGTTCAATAGCTAGTGTGTGTGTATGATATATATATATATATATATATATATATATATATATATATATAATTTTTTTTTTTTTTTACATGCACCGGTGTCCTTTGAAAAGCCGGCAAATCAGTGCTGTGTACAGAAAAATCACACTGACAGATTAGGATACAAAAAATAGAATAGAGATTATATTATATAATCTATTCTAGCTTTTGTATTCTAATCCATCAGTGTGATTTTTCTGTACACGGCACTGATTTGCCGGCTTTTCAAGGGACACCGGTGCATAAAAATCGGCATGGTGTGAGTGCTGTGGGGTGTGTTGTGTTTTTTTTTTTTATTATTATTTATTTATTTTTTTTATCTGATTGCACTCGTCCGTTTTCCTCGCAAGTGGAAATGAGCCCTTACAGATCAGATTTATTCCCTGTGGAGCTGCTTGAAAATCTGAGCACAGCGCTCCTGAGGCTCATGGGATGACTGGAGCAGTGGTTAGACATGCAGCTGCTGCTCCATTCTAACAAGGATCAAAATTTCCATTCTACAGATCAGTGCTGGTCCCAGTGTTCACACCCCACTGATCAACATGTTATCACCTATCCACAGTATAGGTGATAAGGGGGTTTTTCAGTGAAAACAAGCTTTTAAGTAGTTCTTTTATTTCCTTCAGCAGTCAACCTATGATGCTTTGTGAGTGGACTAGAGATCCATACACTTGCTTGTACACTGTTTGGTGTGAGCGTTGTTTTACAAGGGCAGCACACTTCAGAGCAGTGTTTTGAGTAGTCTGTGGATATATAGAAACATTGGAAGCAGCACTCCAATGGAAATCTGAAAAAGGTGGACTTTTCGTCACACTACATGTGACATTTGAAGCCTTTTTCAAGCATCACACGATAGCTAGTGCACATCTGTGTGCCAGTGGGATTTGAGCTCAATCAATTAAGGTCCCATCAACCTTGGGGAATGGGACCCTAAACATAATAATAATTGCCTACAAATTTTAAATGGGAGATAGGATCCAGCAATAATTAAAAAAACAGCCTAAGTTCACACTGCGTTAGTGCAGTCCGTTCAACACATCCATTAAACGGACTGCACTAGCGCAAGTGCCGACATATGCACAGCCCTAGCGCAGATGGAGCATCAGTGCGCTAGCAGTGACGGACCCAGAAACGCTGCAGCCCGCGTCTCGGGTCCGTCACTCAATGACGGCACATCACTAGCGCACGCCCACTGTGGGCGTGCGCTAGTGATGCATCCGCCATTGAAAGTAATGGGGGCGTTAACGGACTATGTTATGCCGCGGTGTAACAGTCCGTTAAACGGGTCACACTAACGCAGTGTGAACCCAGTCTTGGGGCTCTTCCACACATACATGTTTTCACACGTACCAGAGACACTTGCACACAGACCCATTCAAGTGACTGGGTCTGTGCACTTGTTTGTTTTTTTTTGTTTGTTTTTTTTCTGGCAGCATGGGCCACAAAACGTCCGGCACACAAATTTACATGCTGGGATGTCATCTATGAGATACTTACCGGCGCCTGAGAAGCAGCAGTACAGTAAGAGCTTTTTCCGGGTGCTGGAGACCGCTCTCCTCATTCTTCACTGCTCTGCCGGCAATCAGTGCAAGCAGGGGATAAGGCCGGCCTCACACTAGCGAGTTTTACGGACGTATGAGCGCATTAAATACGTCCGTAAAACACGCATTCCACACGGCCCAATTATTCTCTATGCCCCAGCTCCTATCTGCTTTATTTTACTGATCCGTATTATACGGCTTTCTACGGC
Organism: Ranitomeya imitator; assembly: GCF_032444005.1. Lineage (NCBI taxonomy): Eukaryota > Metazoa > Chordata > Amphibia > Anura > Dendrobatidae > Ranitomeya > Ranitomeya imitator. Next base: position 694,818,552 of record NC_091283.1, read on the forward strand.
CGTAGAAAATCGCAGCATGCTGCGTTTGTCACCGTATTACGCAAAAAAATCGCCAATGCAAGTCTATGGGGGCCCGAAAAATACGGATTACACACGGACCAGCAGTGTGACTTGCGAGAAAAGCCGGCAATTTAGTGCGGTGTACAGTAAAATCACACTGACAGCTTACAATAGAATAGATGGAATAAATGTGTACACATAGAATAGGGGTGTATATATATATATATATATATATATATATATATATATATATATATATATATATATATATATATATATATATATATATATATATATATATATATATATATATATATAAAAAATTTTTTTTTTTTTCATCCAGCGCAAGATGGCAAAAGCCAGCAATTGAATTACCTGCTTTTAAGGTATCTCCTTCCTAAACCTGACATGATGAGACATGGTTTGCATACAGTAAACCATGTCATATCCCCCCTTTTTTTTGCATATTCCACACTACTAATGTTAAATCATAAAGAGGAGAAGAAAGAGCTATACTGGGTATATCTATGTATAAAATCCAAAATTTATTGACAAGTAACATAATTAAATATACATATACAAACACGAAAATTCATGTGCAGGAACACTACACCGGGATGAACAGGATCCCCCAAATGACCTTATAGCTATAAATCAGAGTTTATCTACCCCCAAATCCCTAGTTAGACCGCACATGGAGTACTGTGTCCAGTTTTGGGCACCGGTGCTCAGGAAGGATATAATGGAACTAGAGAGAGTACAAAGGAGGGCAACAAAATTAATAAAGGGGATGGGAGAACTACAATACCCAGATAGATTAGCGAAATTAGGATTATTTAGTCTAGAAAAAATACGACTGAGGGGCGATCTAATAACCATGTATAAGTATATAAGGGGACAATACAAATATCTCGCTGAGGATCTGTTTATACCAAGGAAGGTGACGGGCACAAGGGGGCATTCTTTGCGTCTGGAGGAGAGAAGGTTTTTCCACCAACATAGAAGAGGATTCTTTACTGTTAGGGCAGTGAGAATCTGGAATTGCTTGCCTGAGGAGGTGGTGATGGCGAACTCAGTCGAGGGGTTCAAGAGAGGCCTGGATGTCTTCCTGGAGCAGAACAATATTGTATCATACAATTATTAGGTTCTGTAGAAGGACGTAGATCTGGGTATTTATTATGATGGAATATAGGCTGAACTGGATGGACAAATGTCTTTTTTCGGCCTTACTAACTATGTTACTATGTTACTATGTTACTCTGATTTATAGCTATAAGGTCATTTGGGGGATCCTGTTCATCCCGGTGTAGTGTTCCTGCACATGAATTTTCGTGTTTGTATATGTATATTTAATTATGTTACTTGTCAATAAATTTTGGATTTTATACATAGATATACCCAGTATAGCTCTTTCTTCTCCTCTTTATGATTTGTCGTATTGAGTGGGTATACTTTCTTGTTAATATGGGCTAACTATAGCTACTCTCTGACAAAACAATGTCAATGAGGTTTTTGTGGTTACTACTAATGTTAGCAGTGTGTATGTGCAAAATTTGGCCGTTCTAGCTATTAAATTAAAGGGTTAAATGGCTGAAAAAATTGGCGTGGGCTCCCGTGCAATTTTCTCCGCCAGAGTAGTAAAGCCAGTGACTGAGGGCAGATATTAATAGCCTGGAGAGGGTCCACGGTTATTGGGGCCCCCCTGGCTAAAAACATCTGCCCCCAGCCACCCCAGAAAAGGCACATCTGTAAGATGCGCCTATTCTGGCACTTGGCCACTCTCTTCCCATTCCCGTGTAGTGGTGGGATATGGGGTAATGAAGGGTTAATGCCACCTTGCTATTGTAAGGTGACATTAAGCCACATTAATAATGGAGAGGCGTCAGTTATGACACCTATCCATTATTAATCCAATTGTATGAAAGAGTTAAAAAAATCACACACATTATTAAAGTCTTTTAATGAAATAAACACACCGTTTGTAATATTTTATTGTACACTCAATCCACTCGCTGAAGACCCTCGCTCTGTGACAAAGAAAAAATAATAAACCAACAATATGCATACCTTCCGTAGATCTGTAACGTCCCACGTTGTAAATCCATCTGAAGGGGTTAATTTTTTTTTTTTTTTTACAGCCAGGAGTTCTGCTATAATGCAGCTGTGCTCCCGGCTGTAATACCCCAGTGAATGAATGAAAACTAGGTCAATGACCTGTAGTTACCTTCATTCGCGGTGAGGCGCCCTCTGCTGGATGTCCTCATTTGAACTCAAGCCTGTGAACTTTTCTGTGTTTTTTTTTTTTTTTTTTTTTTTTTCCCCCACGCTCGAAGGACATCCAGCAGAGGGCGCCTCACCGCGAATGAAGGTAACTACAGGTCATTGACCTAGTTTCCATTCCATTGGATGTTGCCAAGATGCGGCCATCCAGGCTGAGAACCACTGAACGGAATGTGCATCATTGACTAGCGGTGACATCATCGAGGTTACCACCTCAGTGAGGCTGTGTTTCCAGCTGGACTGAACTGCGGTGACCTAAGTACCGTGGGAAAAAGTAGTGATGTCACAGCAGTTCAAGCTCGGTGACTTAACCGCAGATCACACTTCTCAGGCGCTGGTGCGTGTGGTACTGATGTGGCACAAGGTTGCCATACGTGTGCTGCAAGTATTACACACACTGATATTTCCTATACCAGAAATATCCGGACATGTGAAACCGGCCTTGGCTTGATGGGAGGAGGAGTGCTCAGTCAGAAGAGGTATTCCACACCTCCGAAAGTGTGTGTGTGTGTATAGATAGATTTTTATTTATTTTGGTCTAATATTTTGCTTTTTGCTACATCCACTGTCTTGTTTTTAAAGGTTGGATGGAAAACACGTGGTTTTTGGACATGTTAAAGATGGCTTTGAGGTTATAAAGAAAATGGAAGTTCTTGGCAGCAAAACTGGACGCCCTTCCAAAAGAATAGTAATATCAGACTGTGGAGAACTTGACTGATAAACTTGATATGCCATAATTGCTGTGAATTTTTGGATGTTAAACTATTTTACTTACAATGTGAAATGTCTTCAGGAGTAACTTAAGTATATAACAAACTATATTAAAAGAAAAAAAGTGAAGCTGTGCCCTCACTGAGCCGGTTATATCTTTTACTGACAACGTGGCTGGTAAGATTAATGATGTGAAGCCTGTCCTCCTAACTAAATTGTGTATAGTTTAAAAAAAAAAAAACAAAAAAAAAAACCAAACAACAATGATGTATTAAAATAATTGGATAGATTTGGAATTGATCCTTGATTTGAATATGCACTGTTTTCAAGAATTGTCTTGCTTCATTCTATAAAATCTGTGACAACTGGACTGATGTAATACTGTAGTGTCTTCGGTGCCTAAAGGGGCTCTTTCAGGACAGAATGACTTTTAAACAAAGTAAATGTCCAGTCATTAATATACACCTTTCCGTTTGCTTGGTTTTTACCCTTTTACCCATCTCTGGCTCTGTGAAGCCAGGATTGTCAATCAAAGAAGCGGGGAGGTGTATATTGATGATGAGCGAACATGCTTGGATAAGGTGTTAGCATCTGAGCATGCTCAGGTGCTAACTTTGTCTTCGGCGTGCTCAAATATACGGTTGAGATCCCACGGCCGCATGTCTCGTGTCTGTTAGGCAATTGATCAATGTGTTGCAGTTGTTGAACAGCCACAGAACATGCGGCCGTGGGGTCTCAAACATGTTGTTCAAACACGCTGAAGACTCTTGGTTTTCTGAGCATGCTCAAGTGCTAGCACCGTATCCGAGCCTGTTCGCTCATCAATCATGTACTCCCTTTGAACAGTCATTCTGTGCTGACAGTCCCCCCCTCTTTTTTTTTTTTTTTTTTTTTTATGTTGCTTGCTGTAGGTTTATTATGTGACAAGATGGTCATTGACACCAACCTATGAACTAAATTTTACTTCTCCACTTTTGAGGCAGCTATTGTCTATCCTTTAATGCCCTTGCAGACAGTGAAGCACTGCTCAACAAATTACTGGGAGATTACCTCTAAGCTGTAATTAGGCTTATTAATACCAGGTTTAAATGGAGACCAGTCCTTTACTTGTACCCTGAATAGCTGCATAGGAGGTGCATAAGTACTAGATGGTAATTTTACTAATGATCCTTGCTTAAGGGTACCGTCACACAGTGGCATTTTGATCGCTACAACGGCACGATCCGTGACGCTCCAACATCGCTCCAATATCGCTCCAGCGTCGTAGACTGCGGTCACACTTTGCAATGTACGACGCTGGAGCGATAATTTCATGACGTATGTGCGATGTAGAAGCCGTTGGTTACTATGCGCACATCGTAAACAATATCGTGCACACCTTTATTACACCATGCGATCATGCCGCCACAGCGGGACACTAGACGACGAAAGAAAGTTTCAAACGATCTGCTACGACGTACGATTCTCAGCGGGGTCCCTGATCGCAGGAGCGTGTCGGACACTGCGAGATCGTAACTATATCGCTGGAACGTCACGAATCGTGCCGTCGTAGCGATCAAAATGCCACTGTGTGACGGTACCCTAAGCCTGTAAAATGTAATCTAGCATTTAACGTGAGTTCTGGGTACAGAAAATTTGAAAAGTATGATCCCACTGCGTTTTAAGATTTGCCTACAATACTATTGATTGATGCTATTTCTGTAGCGAGGTAGAAAAGGTGCCGTGTAATAATCCTGGTGCACATTACTGCAAACCATTGAATTCCAGGTATCGCCTTGCAACATGTTGATTAATGTGCTACAGCAACTGCTGGGGGTCTAGTGCCTGATGTGAGACCAGTATGCCCAGTACATGCGGCTGTGTCATGTGGGCATTATACCAGGTGCCACTCAAACATTATGCTCCGGTGTCTGCAGAGTTCTCAAGGCATATTGAAGTGAGATTTTAGCCTGCATGCCATGGCAAGTGTACCCAGGTATAGCCTGATCAGTCAGTATCAAAGTTATGGGGGATGGTCCAGAAAAGTGAGGGTTCACTTTGAGACATGTTGTCCTCTAACCAAGGCTGGCCTCTGTGCTCTATTATGACTGTGGGAAGACTTGTAAATTGTTTTGTACACTGAATCGGAAAAAAATGTCTATTTATTGTATCTGCTTCCTTTATGAACAAAAACTTGGATATCCAAAATTACTTTTTTTTTTTTTTTATATATATTTGTAGTTTTTAAATAAAATATTTTTTTGCTTTTGTAAAGAAAATTACAAATTAAATGTTTTATTTTAGCAAAAATGTCTTGTCTGAATGTAGAATTAACATTCCAGAGTAAGTTTCATTCCTAAGCCAATTGCAGATTATTGAATAGTTGCACAATTTCCCCCCAGACCCCCCCGGTACTTTTTATAAAGTGGGCAAACCTAGATACCGAGCGGCATGCGTCACAATCTGCAGCCCATAACCTGTAATCGCGTCTTGTACCATGCTTGGATAATTAATCTATTAGTAAGCATACACTACTTAAGACTTGGGCACAGAATTTTAGGCATATGAGCTTTCAGTCTCAAGCTCCCCTGTTCCTCTCTACCCCTTCTGTTCAGTAGGAACAGTTACTTAGGGTAGTGCTGGGGTACATGTGTAGATTTAGAGGTGAATAGTTAAGCTATATACTGGGTTGACCTGTTCTGCCTTTTCCCTTTAAAGTTGGATACGAATTCCTAGAAATTGGAAAGCATAAATTCATCATATTGTATAACTAATAAGCAGTGTCTATCGCAGTAATTTAGCAAAAAACCAAAATGGAGCTATTTTAAACCTTTTTGGACAACTTCTGTGGTTGCTTTAATAGTCCCATTAGAACACACATCCTGAATTTAGTTTTGTGATCTGATTTAATTTGAAGGGTATGAAGACTCATTAAGCCGGCACAAACATGTCTTGGTTGTAGGGAAATCATTAGAGCCACACATCCAAGTCTGAATGCCTGGACTTCACACAGGACGTCTGTGACATTTCTGCTGCATTTTTACAGTAACTGGCATTGTGCTTGAGATTTTATGAATTGTCTTCCACACGCTTTAGAGAACCCCCCCCCCCCCCCCCCCCCCTCTGGGAATTAACCACATCTGTATGTCAACTTGTGCTGCCAATGCTCGCCATGGATTTCCTCTAGCAGGGGGTGACGTGATGTAACCACAGCATTTGCACAGTGAAGGGTCCAGCAATATGCAGTTATTTCCTCTGCACATCTGTAGTCTACATTCTGCAGCAAATAAATGTTGTGGAAAGATAACCTGAGACACTTGGTAGCTTTGGTTAAAGATGCTTTAGACTGTTTGCATTTTTCTCTAAAATGTTCATGAGAAAAACATGAGATTCCCACCCCTTAAGGATATGTGCACACGTTGCGGAATGGTGTGTGGATTTTTCCGCACAGTTTTTGGTAAATCTGCAGGTAAACCGCACTACATATTTACCGCTGATTTCACCTGTGGTTTTACACCTGCAGATTTCTGTTGTGGAGCAGGTGTAAACCACTACGGAATCCACACAAAGAATTGACATGCTGCGGGGAAAAAACAACGCAGCGTTTTTTCTGCAGCATGTGCACTGCGGATTTTGTTTTCCATACGTTTACATGGTACTGTACAACAGCTGCAGATCTACAGCGTGTGCACATAGCCTCACACTGCTGCCACATGTGTTGTGATTTATTTTTTCCCTTCTTCCCCATGATCTGGAAATGCTACTCAAAATTTTTTATTTTTGGTAAAGACTGCACCCAAAACCTGAATGAGCTGATCAGTGCACCATTTTGTCCACTCAGGGTTGCTCTAAGGCACGGTCATGAAATATACAAAGCGAAAAATGACCACCGCCTTACTTATTTTTAGTAGCAGTCGGATAATGCTTCTCGTCTAAATTTATGATTTTTTTTTTACAGTGTAAATTTCACTTATTTCTTTGGCTTCTTTATAGTACTTATATTTGAGTTGCATCCTTTCAGAATGTAGAGATCACAGTATCTCTAACAATCCATTTAAGAATAAAGTCAGCAAATGTATATTCAAAATGTTCTCCAGGAAAGAAGTCTCAAGCTCTCATTCAAACCTAAAGCATACATTGAATAATTGATTGTATACAAGAGAGAAGAGTCTAAAGTGCTTCAAATATACCAAATAGTGATGAGCGAATATACTCGATATCTCTCGAGCACGCTTGTTTTCATCGCTGCAGCTGACTGATTTACATCTGTTAGCCAGCATAAGTACATGTGGGGGTTGCTAGGGAATACCCACATCTACGGTACTTATGCTGGCTAACAGATGTAAATCATTCAGCTGCGGCAATAAAAACTAAATCTCCGAGCACTAAAATATACTCGGAGGACACCCAAGCATTCTTGAGTAACGAGTATATTTGCTCATCACTAATACCAAACCTTTTTATTACTACATATTATCTTAACTTGGGTTCACTGCACTTTGGTTAGTGTAATTGGTTGGAGGCCTGGGACAGGTAAGCAACTCTGCCTGTGTTGTTTTTTTTTTTTTTTTTTTTGGTCAAGAATATTATAAATTGAAAATGTTAAAAAGGTGATCACAACAAAGAGCAAGACTCACACAGACTTAATGCAAAATAGTATTCTAAAGGGGCTCATCTAGTGGCTATACAAAGTCTACATGTAGCAATAGACAGACGAGTCCTTATAACAAGATGTCAGGTGTGAATAAGCGAACACTATTAAATATGTAAATGGCAGAAGTCTCAACATTTGATAAACAATCATAATTGATAGACAAAGCACATCAAAAATTAGCACCAGATGGGAGATCAGCCCTGAAAGAAACCCAATTTCCCCAATTCTGTGTATATTCTGTATCTATTGGACTTTGGTATAATACGGAACTGATGTATAAAAGACATTTGGGACTATAGATGGCAATACTTCACTGAAGGAAATGGCAAAGGAAATGAAACTATCTTAAAAGACATTTTGACACAAGAGGGAACTTAGAAAACATCCTGTTTGTACCCAACCAATATCCCACCGAGCCCAGACTAAAAAACGCTCAATACTATTGTTCTATAATCAGCAGACCCTGTTCAGGGCATTGTAACAATGTATCAAAGGGGAGGAGTGAAGGGCACAGAAGAAAGCTGGAATGAGCATACCCCAGAAACAGGAATGGTGTTTCTAGCTTTCTTCATAATCTGAAAGGCTATCAACATTGTTCAATAGATGTGTTTTCCAAATTCCGGTAGTTAACATTGCCATCAAAAAGCGTTTCTTGAATTTTGGCCTTGAGTGTACGCAGCTTAAGAACAGTGCGCTTCTTTATGCTCGTATTGTGGCCTTTGACATGCAATGATAGTCTCCTAACCATGGTCCAAAATGAAGCTTGTATTTGTTAGGAACCATATTTCTTAATTTAAAATGAAGTGGGGGGTTCACCAATTGCACAGAACAGTTTTATGTAAAAGAGAAACCACAGTAGTTTGACAATAAATGGCTTCACCCAACCACTAACCATGAGTGGAGAAAAGGTTTTGCGTCATCATTCATATTCTCTGGAAAAAAAGGTCAAGAAAGCAAACATTCTGCCAGGGTATGTAAACTTTTAAGTACAACTGTAATATAAAATATGTATAAAAGAACAAGTAGTTCAAATTGGAGAACGGGTACAAGAATGAGGGGGAGCGCGAGTATCACAAATATAGTTAGAACAGGGAGAGCATAATAGTAGAATTAATCTTTATATAAAGTGGCCGTGCAGCATAATAGTGATAATAATAATAATCTTTATTTATATAGCGCCAATATATTCAGCAGCGCTTTACAGTTTAACAGTTTCAAACACAAAAGTCATAAGTAACAACGTTAACAGTACAATAATTAAAGCAAAATAAGACAACCCTGCTCGTGAGAGCTTACAATCTACAATGAGGTGAGGGAGATGTGATAAGTGTATGAAGCCATATCGGGAAGTAAAGTTATATTGTAAATGGTTATGTCCTAAATCCTATTACCTGCATCACTAATGGCAACATCCACCTAACAGTAAAAGGCTCTTACCCTTGTTCCTACGTGTGAGACCATGCACACAGCCCCAACGTGCATTTCATGTTAGCTTCCTCAGGGGGCCATAGTAAGTGAAGTGTCCCCAATGTCTCTTAAATATCCCTATGACAGGTGCATCTACTGTCGATTAGATGGGGCGCATGTGTCAAATGGCGAACATGCATCACTTCTGGGCGCCAATCTGGCGTTGCAGGTCACAGGAAAGTCCCTGATGATGTCACTGACCCGCATGCGTCATATCCAGGCACCGGAAGTGATGCTCCGGTATGCATCATATCGGACACATATGCACCAATCGAGACATGTATAGGCGGGAATGGTAAGTAACACCCCCAAGTCACCACCTAATGTTCCATATCATGTATGGGCATTAGTGAGGGCATATTACCGATCCTGTAGCTATCAATAGATGGAGGCTGATATATGGACTACCAAAAGAGGCCAATGAATCATACAAGAGTATGTGCTACACATTATACATTGTTAGTGACCCCCTACAAAAAGATAAATATGGAAAAGAAACATGGTTTGTGCAAAACTATTGTGCATAGTTCATCATTTAAAGTGAAAATGCATACAATGTGGAAAACCTCATAGTTCCATATGAATTAATAAGATGCGTCAAGATGTTAATAAACTGTAAACTAAAAAATGAGATTAAGTGATATAAATAAATATACATGACAAAATACATTAATGGAGTGCATAATAAAATACACTGCAAGAGTCCATGGCCTCACCTAATCATCAGCAAAATGGCAGACGCGGTACTGATTAAGGTACGCGTCTCTGACTGGGGAGCACTTATAGAGAGCTGCATGCAAAGGATGTCCGTGCCAGTTCCCCCCTAGCATCACTCCCCCCTTAGTGATGCACTAATTGAAAGACCCCCAGCCGGCCAGTGGGCACTAGAGGGGAGGGGTCCTACGGCCACTCCTACAGGGGTTAAATCCAGGTGTCCGGCCAGGAACTTTCTCTTTCACTCTCGGCAGGACACCTGGAAGCTTTTGTCCTTGCATCCCCGTAGTAATGTCGGACCCCCTGGTCGAGGCCCTGCGGAAAGGATTGGAACAGAGAGGTGAGCACTGGCTTCAGGCCATCCTTACCGGCATCAGGGCTCACCTCCCTGGGCCTTCTCCCGACCCCGCTTTGTCTTTCCTCACCCCTTCGTCCCCTGGTCCCATAGGTCCGTCCTCCATTACCCCGTCGCCCTCTGGTCCCCTAGGTCTGTCCACCCTCACCCCTTCGTCCCCTGGTCCCCTAGGTCCGTCCCCCAGTATACCTTCTCCCCTGGGTCACCCAGGTCTGTTCTCCCTTACCCCTCCGCCCTCGGGCCTAGCTTACCTCCGCTACCTTCGGGAGCACCAGCACCCTGTGGTCCGTCGTTTGGCCCGGCCCCGATCGTTGGACAGAGGCCCCTCTCTGCGCCGCTGCTGGTATCGGGGCCCTCGGCTGTAGATGGTCTGGGGGCCTCTCGAAGGGGTAGAGGCGGGCGCTGCACCTGTCGGAGGGTGGCCGGCGTCTCCTCGCCGGCTCTTGTCCGGACTCCGGTGGGGGCGGAGGGCGGCGATGGGCAGCCGGCGCCGGCTGCTGCGTCCCGGCTGTGCGGGGCTACATCCGGCGGCGGACGGTGTCGCCCCCTTCCCCGGCCACTCCGGAGAAGCCGGTGGTGGCGCCGGGTGGAAGGCGATCCGCCTGCTTACCCCGCGCCCCGGAGCGGCTCCAGGTCGGGGAGGGCCTCGCCGCCTCGCAGCTGCAGGCGTCTTCCGGAGGCCTCGGACACCGCTCGGAGCGCTGGGAGGCTCCGCCCAGCCACTTCCGGTCCCCGCCCACCCACTTCCGGTCGCCGCATATCAGCGCTGAACACAGCGCTGGCCAGTCCTCCATTACCTTCCCTGCGGGCACAGGGGGTAACCTGGAGGCTGGTTTTAACCCCTCACGTTCCCCAGAGTGCGCGGTTCGGTCGAACTTGACCGAACAGCGTGCTGATTTGTCACCTGGCGTGACCTCCAGCTTACCCCCGGCAGACGCAGCACTGATGCCTGCACGGGGGCATCAGGGGTCAGGCCGGAGAGGTCACATGGCAGCTGAAGAGCGCATTGTTCGGTCCCATAGGACCGAGCAGGGCGCTCAACAGCCGCACAGCGGGAATCACGGCGACATCTCAGTAAACGCACCAAGCACAGACATATTCTCACCTCCCCACACTGCCCAAAATCTTAATAAAAATTTTCCGTTAACCACCGCCCCGTCAAATCCCAGCAATAGGGAGGAATACAGTTACCTCCTTACGCCCCCCCTTCTAATTAGCACTACAGGACCATCTACGACCAATTATCCCCCTCTGTCTACGGATAGAATCCCCCCCATTACACTGCATAATAACGGCGGACGAAGGCGTAGACGCCGCACGTCCTCCCAATCTTCCTCCGATAACTCCCGTCGTCGTTCCCGCTACTCTAAACGCTCCTACCGTCGCAGACGCAGCTCCCATAGAAGCCGCCGCAGATACCGGGCCACAGGATGGCTGTCATCAGCAACATCCGAGGGGTCCGAGGTATCGCTAAGTCCGGATAGGAGTCATCATGAACGTGGCAAGTCCTCTAAATCACGGGCACCCTCTAGGGCTTTCAGCCGGGGAGAACAATCCCCCGCGGCTTCCAGCCACAACAACCACCACGCAGTCGCGGAAGACAGAGCCAACAATCCGCCACTACGTGGTTGTAATCGGGCTCCAACGCATGATACTCAGGACATCGGCCAGTCCCTCGCTGTAGCGGGAGCCAGAGTTTCCCCGTCCTGCGACATCACCCCGTCAACATCTGCGGGGGTTCCTCCAGGATCGGTGTCCACTCGTCCAGAGTCACACAGCGGTGAGTGTTCCAAGGATAGCGAGGAAACGTTACGCAACGGGGTTAATGTAAAGGAAATGGAGCTAACTTCAGCGTTAAAGGAGATAATCCTATAATTATCTCATGCAATGTGGTGAACAATTCAACACCACAGTCCGCTAATCTACACAAAGACGCCTTCTTCTGCGGGATCAGCCTGCTAGGCGCTCATATAGACCAGGAAACGAGACAGAAAATCTGGAACAACGATTATATTGATATATGGTCGCTGTTATCAGCCGACCAACAAACGGTTGATAGAGATAACGAGAGGGGTTTCGATAGGGGGAGATCAAAAATCGGATTAACCATGAATAATTGGCTCCAGGCCTTCGCAGTATTGGGCTGTATTATGGGCCAGAAACATCCGGAACGCTGCTCCGAATTGTTTATATATCAGGACATGATATATAGTTCATACAAGTCGCACGGCGGTTCAGCCTGGCGTCGGTACGATGAGGAGTTCCGCAGGCGTCTGGCCCTACAACCCGATCTCGGCTGGGGGGTTAAAGCGACTGACGTGTGGTTGCGTCTGATGCTGTCCCAAAAGCAGCCCCCCTTTTCAGCTACGACCACTAATTACTCCACAGCTGCAGGTCAGAACTCAGTGGTCGTGCGAAAACCCGGGGCCTGCTGGCTATATAACGAGGGAAACTGCCGTTTCCACACATTATGCAAATTCAGACATGACTGCTCCGCTTGCGGGAGGGGACACCCAGCTTCAAGGTGCACTCGTCAGGCATACAAAGGGCCTACAAGGCAGAACCCCAGTGAGCGTAACCGCGATGGCCCCCTGGCTAAAGCTCTACCCCAATAAGGAAGCGGCTCAGCAGCTGCAAGCAGGATTCTCTGACGGGTTCTTTATTCCCTTTAGGCTCACAAGAACGCCAACCCTATCTGATAACCTAAAATCGGCTTGCGAATTCCCCAAAATTCTTAGACAAAAAATCGTCAAGGAGGTGGAATTGGGTAGGGTAGCAGGCCCCTTTAAGTCGCTCCCCTTCAAAAACATTAAAATATCTCCATTAGGCATCATACCAAAAAAGGAACCCGGTAAATACCGCATAATCCATCATTTATCTCACCCAAAGGGCGATTTGGTTAACGATGCAATTTCCCCAGAAGAAGCTTCCGTCTCATACGCGTCGTTCTATAAAGCGGTAGAATTAGTACGGGCAGCCGGACCCGGCGCCCTACTAGCCAAATCCGACATAGAATCGGCATTCCGTTTACTACCCGTGCACCCCGAATGTTTCCACCTTCTGGGCTGCAAAGTGGACCAATACTATTACTTCGACATGTGCCTCCCGATGGGATGTTCCATCTCATGTCACTATTTCGAGCTATTCAGCACCTTCCTAAATTGGGTAGTTCGGTACGAAACGGGCAGTAAATCCCTAATTCACTACCTCGACGATTTCCTGTTCGTCGGCCCCAGAAATTCTAAACTCTGCTCCGATCTACTAGAAAAAATCAAATCTATCTCACTCAAATTCGGCGTGCCCTTGTCACCGGAGAAAACAGAGGGACCATGTAATGTATTGCCCTTTCTGGGCATTGAAATAGATACCAACATGATGGTCTTCCGCTTACCAGAGGATAAAATACAAAAAACCCTGCAAATGTTGAAAGGCTTCCGCGAAGTTAACAAGGTAACCCTACAGCAAATGCAGGCCTTATTGGGTCTTCTGACGTTCGCCTGCCGTGTAATGCCGGTCGGCAGAGCATTCTCGCGCAGACTATCTCTGGCGACAAAAGGCGCTTCTCAGCCCGGCCATAGAATTAGGCTCACTCGTTCGCTAAAAGCTGATCTGCTAGTATGGCAGACGTTCCTACAATCGTACAACGGTCACACGTGCGTCATGGCTAGAGAGATCACAAGCAAGGAATTAGGGCTGACATTTGAGTGGAACAAAAAAGAGGGTTTCGCAGCAATCTATAAAAACCAATGGTGCAAATCTGGTTGGCCAGAGAAATGGACGACAACAAAGTGGGGGCAAGACCCGGCCCTATGGGAATTGTTTGCGGTAGTAGCAGCAGCGATGTAGTTATGGGCCGATCAGTTGAGGAACATGGACATTCGTTTCCAAACTAAAAATGTGAAAACAGCGAGGAGTCTAAATCACGTCTTCTTCATCCTTGCCCATACTCGCTCTCTTGCGACGGCTCGCACTGATATGCCTAGAAAACAATATTTGGTGTAGAGCCATCGTGGTGGCGGAAGTCGACGAGAATATCATTAACCCATTGTTATTTTCCAATTGGCAGGCTTTCAGAATCCAGCAGCCCAACGCGCAACCCCGGGGTATTCTGTGTCCACAGTCCCTGTGGGACACAGTGGCCAATCATTGATGCCCTTAATCCGGGCCTCCGTTTCGCCAGCTACCTGGCAGGTGTATGGTAAGGCTTGGGAGGAGTGGTGCTCACTAATTCAGGGTAGGCCAGTCGATAAATGCGACCGAGCACGAAGCGCGGTGACAACCGATTTCCTATTACGGATGAGGGAAGGTGGGGCGTCGGGCACCTCGGCACAACGGAAATTATCGGGGCTAGCATTTTTCTTTCAATTATTGGGTTGGGTAGACGTAACTAAGTCCTTCTGCATAAGACAAGCCATAAAAGGTTGGAAAAGGCTTCAGCCAAGCCAAGAATGTCGCCTCCCCATTTCTCTGAGACTATTGCAGGACCTGATTGCGATATCCCCGTCGGTCTGCTTATCGCAATATGAGGCGGCCCTCATATCAGCAGCTTTTGCGACCGTCTTTTTCGGAGCACTGCGTATCAGCGAATTGCTACCGCGGTCAAAAAACGCGTCGGAAGGAGGCCTAATTAATGAAGACAGTTATATGCAGCGAAGCCCTGCGCATCAGGGTTAGAAAATCCAAATGCGATCCCACCGGTAGGGGCACATGGGTACTGGTTAACTCCACAGATGGCCCAGCTTGCCCACTAAAAATGGTTAGAAGATACGCCGGGATAAGACACGCTGGTAGATTTTTCTTCACTCATACAGACGGGTCCCCTCTGACCAAGTACCAATTTCAGGCGATGTTCAAGCTATGCTTGGAAAAAGCCGGCGCAAATCCAAAGGAGTACGGAACACATTTGTTTCGCATAGGGGCAGCCACAGAAGCAGCTAGGGCAGGAGTGTCAGAGGCCGAGGTGCAGAGAATGGGTCGTTGAAAGTCCGCATGCTTCGCCAGATACATAAGACCCGACTTGCTTAATTAACATGTGTTGTCTCTTACAGGGGTTGAAGTTTGGGTGGTAGGAGTTTCCTACGTTTGCTGGGCCGAAAAGAGGGCCAAACTGCGGCCAGGAGGAACAAATCTTTACCTCCCGGGCATAAAAGTTAACTGGAGGGGTGTCAGAGGCCTCCAGTGGAGACAGGTGTTCAAAGAGATGGTTGGCATAGCAAGGATGGCGGAACATCCGGTGATAATGGTGTTACACGCGGGTGGCAATGACCTTGGCAAACAAAAGGTGGACGAATTGTACAAATGGGTGACAACTGATATGGAACGGTTCAGCTGTCTTTTCAGGAACATAATACTGGTGTGGTCAGATATAACACCACGGGCCGTTTGGCAAGGAGTAAGAGATAAAAAAGCCATAGAGCGGACAAGAAGGAAATTCAACGCGCGGATTGGAAAATATGTGAGAGGAAGAGGCGGTATCGTGATCCGTCACCACCAGCTACAAGGGGATAACACGCCACAATTAAGGCCGGACGGAGTTCACCTAAAGGACATTGGCCTCGATAATTTTCTGTCTGGTTTACAGGATGGGGTTGAACAGGCCCTAACATCGAGGGGTGGGGTCGGAGTCCCGCGTAGTTAATACACGGGATCCTCCGTGGCAGAAAAAGCGGAGGAGGGCAAAGGTCGTAACCGCTCGTTGGGCCAATTCCCCTGTCGATCACGGACAGGAGCTCGGCGCGAGCCGCTCGTTACGATATGTAATTGCCCTTTCTCTGATTATTTAATTAATAAACTGTGACCGACCTGTTCAACCCACCTAGGACTGTGTGTGTTTCATTACGGGATTGATGGGAGGGGGGAAGGCACTGGTTACGACACCCAGGTCTCCACAGTCATGTTTTTACACCATCTGATGCAGTCCATATTTGCTGAGGATCAGTTGTATTATGGAATTAAGTGTTCTGAGAGGGGTATTTAATAAACTCAATGATACATCACATCATGAGACTAAAAACAAAAAGGAGCCATATGAAATAAATCTAGGGACAACATATTACTATAAAAAAGCAAAACTTAAATTGTGCGTTCAGGCCAGCTGGCGCCATAGTGTCTAAAGTCGAAATCCATCGCCACTCTGTATGTGTGAGGATACATGTAATATCCCCACTTTTAATGCCCATGTGTACCCGATCAATTTCCCAGATCTTCAACTACCGTAACTGGGGGATGGAAAGTACCTGCGCATCCTGTGTTGGATTCACTCTCCAAATCATCCATAGATGCACTTGAGGAATTGGAGTGGAGTTTTTTAAGGACTAGTTTCCAGGAAAATAAAAAATGGTCAAACTTACCTACACGTACCATCATCAGATGATCTCCTTTCTTGATATTGAGCTCAGGGTGCAGAGGAATGGCTTGATATACAGGTCCTTCTCAAAAAATTAGCATATAGTGTTAAATTTCATTATTTACCATAGTGTAATGATTACAATTAAACTTTCATATATTATAGATTCATTATCCACCAACTGAAATTTGTCAGGTCTTTTATTGTTTTAATATTGATGATTTTGGCATACAACTCCTGATAACCCAAAAAACCTGTCTCAATAAATTAGCATATTTCACCCATCCAATCAAATAAAAGTGTTTTTTAACAACAAACAAAAACCATCAAATAATAATGTTCAGTTATGCACTCAATACTTGGTCGGGAATCCTTTGGCAGAAATGACTGCTTCAATGCGGCGTGGCATGGAGGCAATCAGCCTGTGACACTGCTGAGATGTTATGGAGGCCCAGGATGCTTCAATAGCGGCCTTAAGCTCATCCAGAGTGTTGGGTCTTGCGTCTCTCAACTTTCTCTTCACAATATCCCACAGATTCTCTATGGGGTTCAGGTCAGGACAGTTGGCAGGCCAATTGAGCACAGTAATACCATGGTCAGTAAACCATTTACCAGTGGTTTTGGCACTGTGAGCAGGTGCCAGGTCGTGCTGAAAAATGAAATCTTCATCTCCATAAAGCATTTCAGCCGATGGAAGCATGAAGTGCTCCAAAATCTCCTGATAGCTAGCTGCATTGACCCTGCCCTTGATGAAACACAGTGGACCAACACCAGCAGCTGACATGGCACCCCACACCATCACTGACTGTGGGTACTTGACACTGGACTTCAGGCATTTTGGCATTTCCTTCTCCCCAGTCTTCCTCCAGACTCTGGCACCTTGATTTCCGAATGACATGCAAAATTTGCTTTCATCAGAAAAAAGTACTTGGGACCACTTAGCAACAGTCCAGTGCTGCTTCTCTGTAGCCCAGGTCAGGCGCCTCTGCCGCTGTTTATGGTTCAAAAGTGGCTTTACCTGGGGAATGCGGCACCTGTAGCCCATTTCCTGCACACGCCTGTGCACGGTGGCTCTGGATGTTTCCACACCAGACTCAGTCCACTGCTTCCTCAGGTTCCCCAAGGTCTGGAATCGGTCCTTCTCCACAATCTTCCTCAGGGTCCGGTCTCCTCTTCTCGTTGTACAGCGTTTTCTGCCACATTGTTTCCTTCCAACAGACTTACCATTGAGGTGCCTTGATACAGCACTCTGGGAACAGCCTATTTGTTGAGAAATTTCTTTCTGGGTCTTACCCTCTTGCTTGAGGGTGTCAATGATGGCCTTCTTGACATCTGTCAGGTCGCTAGTCTTACCCATGATGGGGGTTTTGAGTAATGAACCAGGCAGGGAGTTTATAAAAGCCTCAGGTATCTTTTGCATGTGTTTAGAGTTAATTAGTTGATTCAGAAGATTAGGGTAATAGGTTGTTTAGAGAACCTTTTCTTGATATGCTAATTTATTGAGACAGGTTTTTTGGGTTATCAGGAGTTGTATGCCAAAATCATCAGTATTAAAACAATAAAGGTACCGTCACACTAGACGATATCGCTAGCGATCCGTGACGTTGCAGCGTCCTCGCTAGCGATATCGTTCAGTGTGACAGGCAGCAGCGATCAGGCCCCTGCTGTGCTGTCGCTGGTCGGGGAAGAAAGTCCAGAACTTTATTTCGTCGCTGGACTCCCCGCAGACATCGCTGAATCGGCGTGTGTGACACCGATTCAGCAATGTCTTCACTGGTAACCAGGGTAAACATCGGGTTACTAAGCGCAGGGCCGCGCTTAGTAACCCGATGTTTACCCTGGTTACCATCCTAAAAGTAAAAAAACAAACACTACATACTTACCTACAGCTGTCTGTCCTCCAGCGCTGTGCTCTGCTCTCCTCCTGTACTGGCTGTGAGCGTCGGTCAGCCGGAAAGCAGAGCGGTGACGTCACCGCTCTGCTTTCCGGCCGCTGTGCTCACACAGACAGTACAGGAGGAGTGCAGAGCACAGCGCTGGAGGACAGACGGCTGTAGGTAAGTATGTTCTGTTTGTTTTTTTTACTTTTAGGATGGTAACCAGGGTAAACATCGGGTTACTAAGCACGGCCCTGCGCTTAGTTACCCGATGTTTACCCTGGTTACCGGCATCGTTGGTCGCTGGAGAGCGGTCTGTGTGACAGCTCTCCAGCGACCAAACAGCGACGCTGCAGCGATCCGGATCGTTGTCGGTATCGCTGCAGCGTCGCTAAGTGTGACGGTACCTTAAAAGACCTGACAAATTTCAGTTGGTGGATAATGAATCTATAATATATGAAAGTTTAATTGTAATCATTACATTATGGTAAATAATGAAATTTAACACTATATGCTAATTTTTTGAGAAGGACCTGTATATGGATATGTATATGAAACCTGTGAATGCATTGCTACATGCCTCATCTTCACACCTGGGCTCAAATGTCAGTGCCATTCCTGTGGGCCAATTACTCCGTGTAAGAATATGCACATCAGATTAAATGTTTGAGAGACTGGCTGTGGACCTTGGGCCGAGATTTACGGATTGGGGATATAGTAAACGCAGCATTAGGAAGGGTTTCTTGAGGGCAAAAAATGCTGGGAGAAATGATTGACTGACCCCATGAGAGAGGGAAACAAATGAGATATGCACACGCTTCATTTCAACATATAACCAACAATGGAATACATGCGTGTCTGACCCCATTTTACGTAAACCTCTTTTTGTTTCACCACTAATGATGGCATGTAGGGGTCGAATCCTTAAAGATATTTTAGACTTGAGATTGCAGACTGTGAGCCCTCGCGGGCAGGGTCCTTTCTTCCTCTGTACTTGTGTGTGCCTTGTTTTTTGTTCATGTTTATTGTACCAGTCTAAATTTGCCCCTTTTCACATGTAAAGCGCCATGGAATAAATGGCACTATAAAAATGTCTAATAATATCCAAAATATTATTATTGTCATTATGTGACCAAATCCTCAACTCTCTTCAACTCTGGATTTTCCCCATGTGGTGAGTGTCTGGCATGTAGGAATCATGCCCGGGTCACGTCATTCACATCATGAGATGGCCTTAGGGAACTCAAGATTAACGATTATATCGCCTGCACTACTACTCATGTAGTATATTACATGTAGATGTACGTGTAAGGCTGCCGTCACACTAGCAGTATTTGGTCAGTATTTTACATCGGTATTTGTAGCCAAAACCAGGAGTGGGTTATAAATGCAGAAGTGGTGCATATGTTTCTATTATACTTTTCCTCTATTTGTTCCACTCCTGGTTTTGGCTTACAAATACTGATGTAAAATACTGACCAAATACTGATAGTGTGACGGCAGCCTAAATGGATTTACATTGAACTTACATCTTGGGAACTATGTATGAGACCACGCGAACATATAGTAGACGTTATGGCTGCCCGAGATCTGAATGACGTGGCCTGTCTTAAAACAATCCCCAGTCACTTTAAATTACGACACAATTGTAATCCAAGTGAGCTGAAGATGTGGGTGATTGATTAGAGGTGGGGATATTACACGTATCCTCACACAAAGAGAGTGCCAATGGATGTCAACTATGGATACTATGGTACCGGCTTACCTGAATGAACAATTACGTTTTTTTTTTTATATATTTTTATAGTAATATTTTGTCTCTGGATTTATTTTAATTGACGTGTCTTCTTTTTGTTTCTATTTATTAATAAATTGTCAGAGGCAAATAGACCCCATATAAAGACCATACAAATTAGCTTTTAATTAGACTATTTAAAGGAAAAAACTTTTAAAATCTGCTTAATCAGTATATGTCTCAGTGGGCCCCTCTTTAACCCCTTCACGACATGCCCGGTACTAGTACGGCGCATGTCGGGTCCCCTGCTTTGATGTGGGCTCCGGCGGTGAGCCCACATCAAAGTTGCGACATGTCAGCTGTTTTGTACAGCTGACATGTGCGCGCAATAGCGGCGGGTGAAATTGCGATTCACCCGCCGCTATTAACCTGTTAAATGCCGCTGTCAAACGCTGACAGCGGAATTTAACTGGCGCTTCCGGCCGCACGGCCGGAAATGACCTCATCGCCGACCCCCGTCACATGATCGGGGGTCGGCGATGCATCAGGATGGTAACCATAGAGGTCCTTGAGACATCTATGGTTACTGATGCTGGCCTGCTGTGAGCGCCCCCCTGTGGTCGGCGCTCATAGCAAGCCTGCATTTTAGCTGCATAGCAGCGATCTGATGGTTGCTGCTATGTAGCAGAGCCGATCAGGCTATGCCAGCTTCTAGCCTCCCATGGAGACTTTTGAAGCATGGCAAAAGTTTTAAAAAATTGTTTTTAAAAATATGAAAAAAAAAATAAAATATATAGGTGGCGGTTGTTTATCGCCCTCCAGGCTCCTCCCGCCTGTTTCTAGACCACTTTGCCGCCTGACTTACTCACTTTCTATCCTGTGACATCCCCACCCTCATCATGGGAGACTTTAACATCCCCATCAATGATCCCCTCTCCCAACCTGCCCCTCCTCTCTCTAACTTCTTCCTTCAACCTCTCACAGTTTACTAATTCTCCTACGCATGAGGACGGGAATACTCTGGACCTGGTTTTCTCCAGTCCCGGATTGCTGCACGACTTTACTAACTCCACTCTCCCGCTCTCGGACCACAACCTTCTTTCGTTCTCTGTCAAGAATTGTCTCCTCACCCAGGACACCCCCACTTACCACACTTATCGGAATACACGTACCATTAATACCCAGCAGCTTATGGACAACCTCCACACATCTTTAGCCCCCATCTCCTCCCTCTCCTGTCCAGACTTAGCATTGTCACACTTCAATATTACACTGAAGAATGCCCTGGATGAAGCAGCACCTTCTACACGCAGAAAGACCCGACACAGACAACGGCAGCCCTGGCACACTATGCAAACACGCTTTCTTCAGCGTTGCTCAAGGTGTGCAGAGCGGCAGTGGAGAAAAATTGTAAGCTTATGAGCAGGGACCTCACCCCTAATGTCACTGTTTAAATTGTCTTAACTTGTACTGAATTTATTGTCTGTACATGTCCCCGCTTAATTGTAAAGTGCTGCGGAATATGTTGGCGCTATATAAATAAAAATTATTATTATTATTATTATTATTATTATTAAAAGTTTAAATCACCCCCCTTTCGCCCCATCAAAAATAAAACAATTAAAAAAAAATCAAACCTACACATATTTGGTATCGCCGCGTTTAGAATCGCCCGATCTATCAATCAAAAAAATGGATTAACCTGATCGCTAAACAGCGTAGCGAGAAAAAAAAATCGAAACACCACAATTACGTTTTTTTGGTTGCCGTGACATTGCATTAAAATGCCATAACGGGCGATCAAAAGAACGCATCTGCAAAAAAGTGGTATCATTAAAAACATCAGCTTGGCATGCAAAAAATAAGCCCTCACTTGACCCCAGATCACGAAAAATGGAGACGCTACGGGTATCGGAATATGGCATGTTTTTTGTTTTTTTTTTAAGCAAAGTTTTTAATTTTTTTTTCTCCACTTAGATAAAAAGTAACCTAGACATGTTAGGTATCTATGAACTCATAATGACCTGGAGAATCATAATGGCAGGTCAGTTTTAGCATTTAGTGAAGCTAGCAAAAAAGCCAATGAAAAATCAAGTAAGGGAGCTTCTATGAGCATACTTAGTGCATTGTTTAACCCCTTCATGACCTTGGGATTTTTCATTTTTCTGTGTTCGTTTTTCACTCCCCTCCTTCCCAGAGCCATAACTTTTTTATTTTTCCATCAATTTGGCCATGTGAGGGCTTATTTTTTGTGGGACGAGTTGTACTTTTGAACGACACCATTGGTTTTGCCATGTCGTGTACTAGAAAACGGGAAAAAAATTCCAAGTGCGGTGAAATTGCAAAAAAAGTGCAGTCCCACACTTGTTTTTTGTTTGGCTTTTTTGCTAGGTTCACTAAATGCTAAAAGTGACCCGACACTATGATTCTCCAGGTCAGTACGAGTTCATAGACACCTAACATGACTAGGTTATTTTTTACCTAAGTGGTGAAAAAAAATTCCAAACTTTGCTTAAAAAAAAAAAAAAAAAAATTGCGCCATTTTCCAATACTCGTAGCGTCTCCATTTTTCATGATCTGGGGTCGGTTGAGGGCTTATTTTTTGCGTGCCGAGATGACGTTTTTAATTATAGCATTTTGGTGCATGATACGCTCTTTTGATCGCCCGTTATTGCATTTTAATGCAATGTCGCGGCGACCAAAAAAACGTAATTCTGGCGTTTCGAATTTTTTTCTCACTACGCCGTTTAGCGATCAGGTTAATGCTTTTTTTTAATTGATAGATCGGGCGATTCTGAATGCGGCGATGCCAAATATGTGTAGATTTGATTTTTTTTTTTTATTGATTTATTTTGGTTGGGGCGAAAGGGGGGTGATTTTTTTTTTTTTATGATTCCACAGATTTATTATCAAGAACGCTGGAACAACACATGCAGGTAGATCTACTGAGTCCACAATTAGTCCAACGGAACAGGTTCGGGGGTACCTCCCGATAATCCTTGTGCCAGGTAACAAAGCAATAGTCCACAATTAGTCCAATGGATCCCAAAACAATCTCACGAACGACGAGATATGTCCTCAGCTCAAGTCTCGCCCCGTTCGCTTCCGCAGTCCCAGATGGGCGTGGGGTCTTGCCTCAGCTAAGAATCCCCACGGGTGATTTAAACTTTTATATTTTTTTTATTTTTTTTCACTTTTTGTAACTTTTTTTTTTAACTTTTGCCATGCTTCAATAGCCTCCATGGGAGGCTAGAAGCAGGTACAGCACGATCGGCTCTGCTACATAGCAGCGATCTGCTGTTCGCTGCTATGTAGCAGAAAATCAGGTGTGCTGTGAGCGCCGACCACAGGGTGGCGCTCACAACTGCCGGGGATCAGTAACCATAGAGGTCTCCAGGACCTCTATGGTTACAATACTGAAGCATCGCCGACCTCCGATCATGTGACGGGGGTCGGCGATGACGTCATTTCCGGCCGCCCGGCCGAATGCGGTGGTTAAATGCCGCTGTCTGCGTTTGACAGTGGCATTTAACTAGTTAATAGGTGCGGGCAGATCGCGATTCTGCCCGCGCCTATTACGGACACATAACAGCTGTTCAAAACAGCTGACATGTCCCGGTTTTGATGCGGGCTCACCGCCGGAACCCGCATCAAAGCGGGGCTTCTGACCTCGGACGTACTATCCCGTCCGAGGTCAGAAAGGGGTTAAGAGCCTATATTTCACCGCTGGGACTTTCCCCTCTCTGCACACTATTTTCTAACTGGAACAAGCGAATACGTGACAAAGGCTCTGGTGGAGCCGAAACGTTGTTTGATCGCATATGCTGTAATATTCTGTTACGTTCCAAGTTCATACTAATAAATTGATACAATTTTGCATAACTAACCTACAGAGAGTGCAGTGAATTTTGAAATTTATTACTATCGGGGCCATTGGTCCAGTACACCAGCACCTCGCCTTACTATAGGCTGAGTGCACGCCAAAAACCTTTTTCCTATATTAACCCTGTGTGAGTGCTGACTGGAGGGGAGTATGGAGCGGGCACGGACGGCAGGGGAGTAGCAAGCGGCCATTTCGTGGCCGGACTGTGCCCGTCGCTGATTGGCCACGACCAATCAGCGACTCCGGATTTCCGTGACAGACAGGAAGACACAGAGAGACGGAAGTGACCCTTAGACAATTATATAGTGTGTACATATATATATATATATATATATATATATATATATATATATATATATATATATATAAACCATAAAAATTGGAACAGCACAATGCTCACCGGTGGGTGCCTGGCTGTTGTGAATTCTGTGGCTGAATTCACTCCTGTGGTCACAAGTGGTACTGCAGCTTCTGAGCTTCCTCCCTCAGGTGTTCTGGTGAGCTCGTTAACTGCTTCATTACTTAACTCCGCCTGATGCTGCTATCCTTGCTCCTTGTCAATGTTTCAGTGTTGGATCTGAGCTTCTCCTGATTGTTCCTGTGACCTGCTGCTCTGTATAGCTAAGTGCTTTTTGCTTTTTTGTTGCTTTTTTTCTGTCCAGCTTGTCTTTTGTTTTGCTGGAAGCTCTGAGACGCAAAGGGTGTACCGCCGTGCCGTTAGTTCGGCACGGTGGGTTTTTTTTTGCCCCCTTTGCGTGGTTTTGCTTTAGGGTTTTTTGTAGACTGCAAAGTTCGCTTTACTGTCCTCGCTCTGTCCTAGAATATCGGGCCCCACTTTGCTGAATCTATTTCATCCCTACGTTTTGTCTTTTCATCTTACTCACAGTCATTATATGTGGGGGGCTGCCTTTTCCTTTGGGGAATTTCTCTGGGGCAAGTCAGGCCTTTTTTTCTATCTTCAGGCTAGCTAGTTTCTTAGGCTGTGCCGAGTTGCCTAGGTAGTTGTTAGGCGCAATCCACAGCCGCTTTTAGTTCTGTTTAGGATAGGATCAGGTGTGCAGTCTACAGAGTTTCCACGTCTCAGAGCTCGTTCTTGTATTTTTGGGTATTTGTCAGATCACTGTGTGCGCTCTGATCGCTAAGCACACTGTGTTTCTGGATTGCCTTCATAACACCTGTCATTAGCAAACATAACAGTACAAGGAGCCTAACTAATGATTCTCAATAGAGGGAAAGAAAAAGTTCTGACATTTTTTTTTTTTTTTTTTTCTGCTCTGTGTTCACTTTTTTTTTTTTTCCCCTAGACATTTGGGTGATTCTGGACACAGGTGTGGACATGGATATTCAGGGTCTGTGCTCTTCAATGGATAATCTCGTTATAAATGTACAAAAAATTCAAGATACTATTGATCAGAAATCTATGTTAGAACCAAGAATTCCTATTCCTGATTTGTTTTTTGGAGATAGAACTAAGTTTCTTAGTTTCAAAAATAATTGTAAGCTATTTCTGGCCTTGAAACCTCATTCTTCTGGTAATCCTATTCAACAGGTTTTGATTATTATTTCTTTTTTGCGCGGCGACCCTCAAGACTGGGCATTTTCTCTTGCGCCAGGAGACCCTGCATTGAGTAGTGTCGATGCGTTTTTCCTGGCGCTCGGATTGCTGTATGATGAGCCTAATTCAGTGGATCAGGCTGAGAAAAATTTGCTGGCTTTGTGCCAGGGTCAGGATGATATAGAAGTATATTGTCAGAAATTTAGGAAATGGTCAGTACTCACTCAGTGGAATGAATCTGCGCTGGCAGCTTTGTTCAGAAAGGGTCTCTCTGAGGCTCTTAAGGATGTCATGGTGGGATTTCCTATGCCTGCTGGTTTGAATGAGTCTTTGTCTTTGGCCATTCAGATCGGTCGACGCTTGCGCGAGCGTAAATCTGTGCACCATTTGGCGGTACTGCCTGAGGTTAAACCTGAGCCTATGCAGTGCAATAGGACTATGACTAGAGTTGAACGGCAGGAATACAGACGTCTGAATGGTCTGTGTTTCTACTGTGGTGATTCCACTCATGCTATTTCTGATTGTCCTAAGCGCACTAAGCGGTCCGCTAGGTCTGCCGTCATTGGTACTGTACAGTCCAAATTCCTTCTGTCCATTACCTTGATATGCTCTTTGTCGTCGTTTTCTGTCATGGCGTTTGTGGATTCGGGCGCTGCCCTGAATCTGATGGATTTGGATTATGCTAAACGTTGTGGGTTTTTCTTGGAGCCTTTGCGGTGTCCTATTCCATTGAGAGGAATTGATGCTACACCTTTGGCCAAGAATAAACCTCAATACTGGGCCCAGCTGACCATGTGCATGGCTCCTGCACATCAGGAAGTTATTCGCTTTCTGGTGTTGCATAATCTGCATGATGTGGTCGTGTTGGGGTTGCCATGGCTACAAACCCATAATCCAGTATTGGATTGGAATTCCATGTCGGTATCCAGCTGGGGTTGTCAGGGGGTACATGGTGATGTTCCATTTTTGTCGATTTCGTCATCCACCCCTTCTGAGGTCCCAGAGTTCTTGTCTGATTATCAGGATGTATTTGAAGAGCCCAAGTCCGATGCTCTACCTCCGCATAGGGATTGTGATTGTGCTATCAATTTGATTCCTGGTAGTAAATTCCCTAAAGGTCGATTATTTAATTTATCCGTGCCCGAACACGCCGCTATGCGCAGTTATGTGAAGGAATCCCTGGAGAAGGGACATATTCGCCCATCGTCATCACCACTGGGAGCAGGGTTCTTCTTTGTAGCCAAGAAGGATGGTTCGCTGAGACCGTGTATTGATTACCGCCTTCTTAATAAGATCACTGTTAAATTTCAGTATCCCTTGCCATTGTTATCTGACTTGTTTGCTCGGATTAAGGGGGCTAGTTGGTTCACTAAGATAGATCTTCGTGGTGCGTATAATCTGGTGAGAATCAGGCAAGGAGATGAATGGAAAACTGCATTCAATACGCCCGAGGGTCATTTTGAGTATCTAGTGATGCCGTTCGGACTTGCCAATGCTCCATCTGTGTTTCAGTCTTTTATGCATGACATCTTCCGTGAGTATCTGGATAAATTCCTGATTGTTTACTTGGATGACATTTTGATCTTCTCAGATGATTGGGAGTCTCATGTGAAGCAGGTCAGAATGGTTTTTCAGGTCCTGCGTGCTAACTCTTTGTGAAGGGATCAAAGTGTCTCTTCGGTGTGCAGAAAGTTTCATTTTTGGGGTTCATCTTTACCCCTTCTACTATCGAGATGGATCCAGTTAAGGTCCAAGCCATCCAGGATTGGATTCAGCCGACATCTCTGAAAAGTCTGCAAAAGTTCCTGGGCTTTGCTAATTTTTATCGTCGCTTCATCTGTAATTTTTCTTACATTGCCAAACCATTGACCGATTTGACCAAGAAGGGTGCTGATTTGGTTAATTGGTCTTCTGCTGCTGTGGAAGCTTTTCAGGAGTTGAAGCATCGTTTTTGTTCTGCCCCTGTGTTGTGTCAGCCATATGTTTCTCTTCCGTTCCAGGTCGAGGTTGATGCTTCTGAGATTGGAGCAGGGGCGGTTTTGTCACAGAGAGGTTCTGATTGCTCAGTGATGAAACCATGTGCTTTCTTTTCCAGGAAGTTTTCGCCCGCTGAGCGTAATTATGATGTGGGCAATCGAGAGTTGCTGGCCATGAAGTGGGCATTCGAGGAGTGGCGTCATTGGCTTGAAGGAGCTAAGCATCGCGTGGTGGTATTGACTGATCATAAGAACTTGACTTATCTCGAGTCTGCCAAGCGCTTGAATCCTAGACAGGCCCGTTGGTCGTTATTTTTTGCCCGCTTCGACTTTGTGATTTCGTACCTTCCGGGCTCTAAAAATGTGAAGGCGGATGCTCTGTCTAGGAGTTTTGTGCCCGACTCTCCGGGTTTATCTGAGCCAGCGGGTATCCTCAAGGAAGGAGTCATTGTGTCTGCCATCTCCCCTGATTTGCGGCGGGTGCTGCAAAAATTTCAGGCGAATAAACCTGATCGTTGTCCAGCAGAGAAACTGTTCGTCCCTGATAGGTGGACTAGTAAAGTTATCTCTGAACTTCATTGTTCGGTGTTGGCTGGTCATCCTGGAATCTTTGGTACCAGAGAGTTAGTGGCTAGATCCTTCTGGTGGCCATCTCTGTCACGGGATGTACGTACTTTTGTGCAGTCCTGTGGGATTTGTGCTAGGGCTAAGCCCTGCTGTTCTCGTGCCAGTGGGTTGCTTTTGCCCTTGCCGGTCCCAAAGAGGCCTTGGACACATATTTCGATGGATTTCATTTCTGACCTTCCCGTTTCTCAAAAGATGTCAGTCATTTGGGTGGTCTGTGATCGCTTTTCTAAAATGGTCCATCTGGTGCCCTTGGCTAAATTGCCTTCCTCCTCTGATTTGGTACCTTTGTTCTTTCAGCATGTGGTTCGGTTGCATGGCATTCCTGAGAATATTGTTTCTGACAGAGGTTCCCAGTTTGTTTCAAGGTTTTGGCGAGCCTTTTGTGGTAGGATGGGCATTGACCTATCCTTTTCCTCGGCTTTCCATCCTCAGACTAATGGCCAGACCGAACGAACCAATCAGACCTTGGAAACATATCTGAGATGTTTTGTTTCTGCAGACCAGGATGATTGGGTGTCCTTTTTGCTGTTGGCTGAGTTCGCCCTTAATAATCGGGCCAGCTCGGCTACCTTGGTTTCTCCATTTTTTTGCAATTCTGGGTTCCATCCTCGTTTCTCTTCAGGACAGGTTGAGTCTTCGGACTGTCCTGGTGTGGATTCTGTGGTGGATAGGTTGCAGCAGATCTGGACTCAGGTAGTGGACAATTTGATCTTGTCCCAGGAGAAAGCTCAACTTTTCGCTAATCGCAGACGCCGTGTGGGTCCCCGACTTCGTGTTGGGGATCTGGTTTGGTTATCTTCTCGTCATATTCCTATGAAGGTTTCCTCTCCTAAATTTAAACCTCGTTTTATTGGTCCGTATAGGATTTCTGAGGTTCTCAATCCTGTGTCTTTTCGTTTGACCCTCCCAGACTCCTTTTCCATACATAATGTATTCCATAGGTCGTTGTTGCGGAGATACGTGGCACCTATGGTTCCATCTGTTGAGCCTCCTGCCCCGGTTTTGGTGGAGGGGGAATTGGAGTATATTGTGGAGAAGATTTTGGATTCTCGTGTTTCTAGACGGAAACTCCAGTATCTGGTTAAATGGAAGGGTTATGCTCAGGAAGATAATTCCTGGGTTTTTGCCTCTGATGTTCATGCTTCCGATCT